>NW_026442151.1:6695000-7295000 GCF_026898425.1 Galleria mellonella
GCATCATGGGCGAAACAGTGTACTCTGTTACGTCCTTAATACTGCTCATGTCTATAGGCGACGGTTCCACTTGATGGAAAGTGGAACCGTCGCCGTCGCCGGTGGGCCGTCAGCTTGTTTGCCATTCTAAGTTGCATAAAAAAACTTTAGTCTCCCATACAAACACAGCACTTCTAGTCGTTAAGTTAGTATGTTTTTTAACGGGTGATCATGAAATGGCAGTCGTGTGACCCTAACACAGAATAGGCCACCCCTTTTTTTCTCGTGGGAGTTGTAAAAGGCGATTAAGGGAGGGCAAGGGCTGGGCAGCAGCGTCTCTCTTAAAATATCTCCAAATTCTAACTGCGATTACTAATTCGCCTGCGAAGCGTGGCAACTGGTAGCAAAATCCCCTTAGAGGAAGGCTTATGTTCAGCAGTGGACAGTTAAAGGCTGACATGATGACAATAAATGAAATGGCAGCCGCACCCGCACTGACGGCATGCTCTGACGAGAGATACGATGATACGAGATGATGAATGAGGATGAAAAGACAGATCAGTTAAACCATCGTAATGAATTCACCTGGAAGTAAACATAATGGTTTCGGGGCGACCGCGAGGAGGTCGACCTGGCAGAGTGCATTTTTTTTATACAACTTAGAATGGCAAACAAGCTGACGGAAAGCCCACCTGTTGGAAAGTGGTAACCGTCGCCTATAGACATGAGCAGTACCATGGACATAACAGAGTATTCTGTTTCGCCCATGATACCACCCATGCGTTGCCATTCCTGAGGACTCAGATGTTATTCTTTTGTACCCTGTAAATTTGCTAGCAATGAAGAAACTAGATCTCCATTACTAAAAATTCCTTCCCTCCCCAAAATAGTATGGGTTAACAAAATTTTTGTTTCACATATAGAATGCGCCCTTAAAATAATTCTAACATTCCGTATAATATTAAACATACTAATTAAATAGTAAGATAATTTATCAGAACAAAAAAAAATTAAAAACGTAAAGTGATATGTATTTTTTCAATAAAACCATACCCAGTACCGGCTGTTCATTAAATTATTATTGATCGGCATAAATTGTTCGTTACAAACAAAAGTAATCGTAAGTCATTAATCCAACGAGAACAAGGTATATCACCGCTTCTTTTTATTACGATTTCATGATTTATAAATCCGATCAAATCTGCTCTTCACGCTAAAGGGGTATCCATATTACAACAAATTGTGTATAAGCAAGGAATTAATATCTAATATATAAAATTCTCGTGTCGCGGTGTTTGTTACCAAACTCCTCCGAAACGGCTTTACCGATTTTTATGAAATTTTGTGTGCATATTGGGTAGGTCTGAGAATCGGCCAACATCTATTTTTCATACCCCTCAATGATAATGGTAACCCACCCCTAAAAACATTGTTTTTATTTTTTTGGTAATTTTTTTTTTATTTTTATTTAAATATTATTTAGCATTGAAAAATACATACAATTCAAATTTTCATCGTTTTACGATCAACCCCTGTTTTTTAAGCGCGATTTTTATATTTCGCAATAAGTGGTAAAACAACGTTTACGGGGTCAGCTAGTTATATTATAAATATAAATTCGCAAAAATATTTGGATATAAATATATTTGTTGCTGAATCACGCTCAAATAACGATAGATTTGAATAGAATTTGACACACAAATTAATCACATATTTAGATAAATAAGTATATAAATTACTTTCCTCCTGTTTCACGTAAATAAAGCTTCGTGTGGTCCCGGCATAGAATAGGCCACCCCTTCTTTCCCGTGGGTGTCGTAAGGGGGAGTCGACTAAGGAAGGGTGAAGGATTACCCCAAAGAAGGTCGAGGATTGGGCAGCAGCGTCCCTCTTAAAACATCTCTAAAAGCCTAAGCCGAAGTTGCCAAGCGTGGCAACTATTGGCAAAACTCCCCTAATGAGGAAGGCTTATGTCCAGCAGTGGGCAGTTAACGGCTTATATTCTAATATCTTTCTAATCTTTTTATTAAATTACCCTTAAAAAAAATGAAATATACTTTTGTAATCTGCTTCATTCTTTGAAGGAAATAATAAATAGTTCATTCATGTGGTAATTGCTACTACAAAGGTAACAACACTATGAGTATGGGGGGAAAGGGATTGTTAGTAATGGAGACTGAGAATCCCATTGCTAGCAATATACGCAACCAGGTCGACCTCCTCGCGGTTCCCCCTGGAAACTATCATGCTTAATTCCTGGTGAATTCATCATGATGGGCTAACTGGCCTGTTTTCATTCTCATCTATCACCCTTCACTGGTGCTCCGCCAGCGTATCCCGTGAGCGCAGGCGGGGATACCATACCATTTGCACCCATAAAAAAAAAACACTATGAAAAGAAAATTTTTATCTTTAACTATTTAAATATAAAAATTTGCACATATGACGGGAAAGTCCTTGTCAGCCCATTGTCAAACTTGTAATACCATCGATGATGTGCATCATATTCTATTAGAGTGTCGTATTAACATGAAGGAAAGAGAAGAATTCATGCGCCACTTTAACTTAAATAAATTGAATGTTACTCTTATTCAATCTATGTTAGCTGAACTTAAACCAGAAATTTTTGAACATCTCTGTAAATTATTGATGCCCATTAATTCTTCACTTTCCGCGTCTAGGGAAAGTAGATAAAGTTTTGTTTGAGAAATCTGTTCAGGGTACAATAGGACTGATACACCTAAAATAATATTAAAAAAAAGCCTTTTCTTTAATATATACCTATATATATATATATATATATATAGGTATAGAAATAAGGTAAGATTAAATAAACTAAATTACTAAACCGATTTTTACTGAAGTTAGAAGAATTCTTCTTCTGACGAAGAAGAAGATAGAATTAGCCATTCTCAATTCGTAGTAATATAAATATTCCTTAATATTTCCACAATATTATTTACTAGTGCAAAGCTAATTAAAAAGCCATAACTCAGTGTGGTATGAACGAGTCGTTTATGGTACCGGTAGATGTTTGTTTCGATAAATGCATGATTGAACGCGGACCGGGCCAAATCTGTGCAACCTTTCTGTTGGTTGGTAGTAAAATGCATCACGAATGCCGATTATTACGATTCAATGAAACTGTGAATCCTTTTTTACACTTTGCTTTTATACAATGATGAACGAGATGTTTTATGAATGACTTTAAATAATTTTATCATAACTTTATAAAAAAAACCGTATTTATCTGTTTTTAATGGTGGTACTATTTTGTATGGTAACCCCGCCCGCGCTAACGGGATACGCTAGCGGAGCACCAGTGAAGGATGATAGATGAGAATGAAAACAGGCCAGTTAGCCCATCGTGATGAATTAAGTAGGAATTAACCATCATAGTTTCCAGGGAGAACCGTGAGGAGGTCGACCTGGTTGGGCATATTGCTAGCAATGGGATTCTCAGTCTCCATTACTAACAATCCCTTTCCTTCCAAAATCGGTATCCATATTACACATATCTACAGTAAGTCGTTCCAAAATACTTTACAAATCATCTCTTGTTAATTTATTATGTTCTCTCATAAAACAGGAACATCGATTAAATATCCAATAATCGGTAAACATTAAGATCTTCGATAAAGTTATCAAGCTTGTAAGTACATCATTTATAACATTAAATTAATATGATTGATTATAAACGGGAAAGAATAAATGTTCGCGATATTAAAACATAATGTCACGGTTGTTATTTTTGCTCGATTTCATTACTGTATTTATTTTTTTATTGTTCGTCATGAAAATGATCCAGTGCATGTTAATGATAAAATATCCAATTAGCGCAGCGATGTGGCGAAATCTCTAGATACACAATTAAAAAATAAAAACAACAAATAATTAGATAGATAAACACTTTATTTAACATCAAACGATACGCAGAATTGTGACGATAGTAACAGAAAAAAACAGTGTTTAATGAAAGGGCGATTTATTTACATAACATAATATGTGCAAATGTGTGTACCATAGAGATTTTTTTTATACAACTTAGTGGTAATCGTCGCCTATAGACATGAGCAGTACCATAGACATAACAGAGTATACTGTTTCGCTCATGATACCCCCCATGCGTTGCCATTCCTGAGGACTCATGTGTTATTCCTGTACCCAGTGAATTCACGCCATAACTCACCCTTCAAACCGAAACACAACCATGCAAACACAACTGCTTTACGGTTGAAACACGAATGGGACAGAGGTATCCAAGCAAACGACTTTTGTACAAAGTCTCCCTCTGGTGAATGATTAGAAAAAGGCGATATCTCAATGACTAATTTTCAGTTACTGCTTAAAGAAAGTTCCCAAAGACACGCGGAACGACACTACAATACTGAAATAAAATGTATCTACACTCATTTCTTAGTCAAACTTGCAGAAGTATTTTTCCTAAATTTGTAA
Source organism: Galleria mellonella (assembly GCF_026898425.1). Taxonomy (NCBI): domain Eukaryota; kingdom Metazoa; phylum Arthropoda; class Insecta; order Lepidoptera; family Pyralidae; genus Galleria; species Galleria mellonella. The sequence continues at coordinate 6,699,435 of NW_026442151.1, forward strand.
AAATATAATGTTTAAACTTGGATTTCCATACTCATGGTAAGTTTTTGACTTCAATCATGTCTTGCCCTACTATAACTAGGTATTTTATTTTTTAACTTAAAATTGGAACAATATTAAATATATCTAAAGAATTTACCCAAATTAAATTATTTTCTCTCTAACTACACTGGGTTGGCTGGAAGAGATCTCTTTCAGAGATTAGTCCTCCCTTGCTAACAAGTTGTTAAACTAATTGTCGAATATATTGTTTAAGTGCAATAAAGAATATTTTAACCAAATTTCAAAAGAAAAAGGTATTTGGTATAAAACTATTCAGGCTGAACCTCCACATATTCCTTGGTTTTGTGGAATTAAAATCAATAGGTACAATACTAAATTAGCCGTTCGTTTACAATCTGGTCATTATCCATCAAAAAAATTTGCACATATGATGGGAAAGTCCTTGTCAGCGCATTGTCAAACTTGTAATACCACCGATGATGTGCAAAATATTCTATTAGAGTGTCGTATTAACACGAAGGAAAGAAAAGAATTCATATGCCACTTTAACTTAAATAAATTTAATGTTGGTCTTATTCAATCTACGTTAGCTGAACTAAAACCAGATATTTTTAAACATCTCTGTAAATTATTGATGCTCATTAATTCTTCTCTTTCCGCGTCTAGGGAAAGTAGATAAAGTTTTGTTTGAGAAATCTGTTCAGGGTACAATAGGACTGATATACCTGAATAAGGTAAAAGCCCTTTAAGAAATAATAAAAAAAAATATCTTCTTTAAGGATGTGAATCTTGGGTTTCTTTGAATATCAATGAATAACACATGATTTCTCGAACATAATAATTTATGTTAAATGATATTTCAGATAATTAAATACTAGTTTTGATCTCGGAGTGATTATTTTTTTGCCGACTGCTGAAAAAGGATATGAATGTACAGTAAGAAGGTCGTAATATGTAGTTTAAACAGCTTGGGCAGTAGGATTGTTATTAATGTCTCAATTTTATTCGAATTGGGATTGTTGAATTTTATTTTTTTATCTACGTTTAAAATAGGATTTTTGTTTTTTGACATATCAATCCCATAATATCTAAATCGGTTACAGAGGACTTAGGAGAGAATTACCAGAGGGAGAAATTGTACAAAAGTCGATTGCTTGGGTACCTCTGACCCATTCGTGTTTCAACCGTGAAGCAGTTGCATGGCTGTGTTTCGGTTTGAAGGGTAGGATATGGCGTGAAATTACTGGGTACAGAGGAATAACATCTGAGTCCTCAGGAATGGCAACGCATGGGAGGTATCATGGGCGAACTCTGTTATGTCCATGATACTGCACATGTCTATAGGCGGTTACCACTTTCTATCAGGTGGATCGTTAGCTTGTTTGCTATTCTAAGTTGTATAAACAAAAAGGGTTTGGAGTTTAACATCAACACCATAGCAGCCGTTCATTGTCATGTCATGTAGAAGATAGGCATCCCCCATAGAGTGTCATAACGATTCTGGACCACCTGAATTCGTGAGTTTAACATAATAAACATTAATATAGCGATATATTTAAAACTAATTAATTCCACTTACTATATCACTTAAGAAAGTTGTTAAATAAAATTTGATAAGTAGCTACTTTCAATTGCGTTACATTATAAGTGTATATATAAGAAAAATAAAGAGAATTCGAAAAATTAAACCTTTATGTTCTTTAGATCTTTTACTTATTAACGGACATTTTAATCTAGTCTTAGACTGCCATAAAGTTATATAAAAGCCACCTAGTATTCAACTATATTTAAATAAAAATTCCCTTATCTTAATTCCATTTAAGAGAGTTTTTTTTTATTTTAATAAGTCAATACAAACATGTAAATACAATATCAGGATATTGACGTATTACATGAAAATGTCAAGATTCACTTTCTTAGGTATACAAAACTTACACTTAAATTATCGAATTAAAATTTATAAGAATAAGTATTTATTGTTGAATAAGCAATCTTGAGTCGAATATTACATACCCTGTGTAAAATATCTACTAATCGAACATTTAATTTAAAAAAAATTTTTAGTATCTTATCTTGTTTTCCAATACAATAGTATATATATATATATATATATATATATATATATATATATATATATATATATATATATATTCATTCATCGTATTCAGGATATTTTTAAATCTTTGTATGTATATAAAAATGTCAAGATTCATTTTCTTAGGCATACAAAACTTACACACTACATACCCTTAGTAAAATATCGATCTAAACGAACAATTAATTAAAATATTTTTAGTGAAATACTGACTTAAAAATTACAGCAAGTTTCACAACACAATTAATAAAACCTCTTTTCCTTTAGACATAAAGTCCTATCAGAATAGATCATGAATGAATAGACAATGAAACTCCGTGTATGATAATATTTTTAATCTTTGTTATTGTATGTTTCGATACAGCTCTATTTTCTATACTATTTTTATCTCACATAATAAATACAGTACTAATATATCTAAATTTATCTAATCTTTAAGTCATGACTCATTAGGAGACAAATTTTAAAATACAAATAATCTTTATTCTTTAAAAAGTAAACATAACAATAAAACAAACATAACATTTTACAAAGGCGAGCTTATCTCTAAAAGAGATTTCTTCCAGCATACCCAATATTAGATAAACTGACAGTTTATTAGTAGTTACAAGCATATATGTGTACCAATCGACTTAAATGTTATAGTTAAAAAATATATAAATAAAATATTAATACAATTGAAAACACCAACACGTATAAATACATGAATAAAAATATATATCAGTAAATATGTATAAATTGATAGATATATATTATATACAATATAATACACAAATATAATAATTACGTACATCAACATTTTGAGAGGTAATGATTCTTCATACGCGATTTGAAAATCCCAATGCTTGGGCTATTTCTAATTTCACGAGGAAGTGTGAAGATGTTAACAGAGATTTAAAAGAATTACTGTCGAGTTTCATGGGCGTTTTCTTTTTTTCCAGCACATAAAATTCCAAATCTTGTAGTTGATTTACAAAAAAATGACTATTTAAAAGTGCTTGTAAACAATACTATTTGAATAAAAATTGCATGTTTTATTATATCAATGTATCAGAATTGTAGAATAATGTATGTTACGTGCGTGTTTAAATGACTAAGAAAAAATATTCACTGCGTATTGGATTATCGGGATACAGAAAAACCCGCATAGCTATGCTAAACGGCTGACAACCAACAGTTGCCAGTACGTTACGATTGATTTATTTTTACCACTGACCATTGAAGTAAAAAGACTTAAGACCTTCGCAGACGGTCAAGCAGCTTGAATCAAGCACGAGATTTGCCGTTTTTAACCATCAGTATTTTTTTTTTGTGACTATTCTACGCTCTCTCTTATTCATAGAAAAATAAACCCTCCTACAAATCTATTTTAGCTATTTAATTTGTTTTGTCTTTTTCAAATTAAGAATTTAATGGAAAAGAAAAATGCATATCATTTCCATGGCTAAAATATTTTTATAAGAAGTTTGACGTATTCATAAATAAAGGAATTAGATTATAGATTATTGGTACACTATTGCATTCCTAATTATATGTTACATTTGTTTGTATAAAAATTTAAACTGATATTGATAACATTTTTTGAATCAATAAGGTTTACTTTCATTCACTACTCCCATATTAATATTGTTACAATACAATATCGTTATCTCAAAATAATAAATGTTCTAGTTTTAAGTGTTTAGCCTATAATTTTGTATCAAGCGTAACTCAAACATTAAGGTGGATAGAAATTTGAATCAAGTTATTATAATAAATTCAAGCTTTATAGATTATCGATCACACGCGAATCAAATCAAAATCTGCTTGATTCTAGCTGCTGAATCGTCCGCGGAATATCGTGGCGGCGTGTAAAGACCACCGCAATAATTCTGTTTTTGTGTTGACTTGATCGATGTTTCCTTTTGTGACCATATTCGTGGAACTTAATATGTAAATGTTAATAATCGATTCACTATACAATGATGGATGAGCAGAAATATTTACAGTCAAACCCATTCGACTTTTCATAAATTACGAATTAACTAGGATTGAAGCGTAATGTCCGTAGGTAGGTATCGTGTACGCTTGTTGACCAACAAGGTTAAAGAATAACACCCGGACTTTACATTTTTATACATTTTTACACCAGAGGGAGACTTTGTACAAAAGTCGATTGCTCGGGTACCTCTGTCCCATTCGTGTTTCAACCGTGAAGCAGTTGTGTTTGCATAGCTGTGTTTCGGTTTGAAGGGTGGGATATAGCGTGAATTTACTGGGTACAGAGGAATAACACCTGAGTCCTCAGGAATGGTAACGCATGGGGGGTATCATGGGTGAAACAGTATACTCTGTTATGTCCATGGCACTGCTCATGTCTATAGGCGACGATTACCATTTTCCATCAGGTGGGCCGTCAGCTTGTTTGCCATCTAAGTTGTATAAAAAAAAATTATACACAGTTCATTTTTTTATTGATTTTCATTGAATCCGTATTTATTTATTTTTTGCTATGATTTTAATCATCTAAGAGTAAATCACATATAATTTACGCTTTCGCCTATCAATGGCCGTACTAGCACTCGTACTACCGAATTCCAGCGAATACCCGTATATATATCATGTTGGGCTCAAAACGTTAAGTTCATAATTTTTTTTTTTTATGTTATTAGCAAACCTCTTATGGAAAAAACCCTATAGTAAATTCATACTGTTTGGCCTATGATATCATTACCATATGTCTAATTTAAAGTAAATAAATATACATAACAATTATTTAAATTCGAATACCACGTAACATATAAAAAATCAAGGGAATTTAGAATCTCTTTTTTGAAAATCATTTAAAAATAATCTGTATATAAACTTTTGATATATCCACATCTATTCGTACTAAAATTCTTTTATATTAGGCAATATGTATAGAATTTTTTAAAATTTCTGGTATCGCGGAAACACAACATAAATAAAAATAAAAACAACCAACCTCTATTTATATCTTGTATATTTATTTAGGCAGGATATCCTTTTGGAAAGTTTCCTAGTTGTCTCTAGTATTTGCACATCTACCTAAAATCTTTTCAGACACATGTTTTGCGTTGAATAAAACGCAAGGATAAGGAAAGAGGTCTCATAATTTACTATCTACGAATATAATAAACAATTTACAGCTATCGACCGTTGAAACATCTCCAATTATAGTCATTACCAATTTATGTGAACACTTAAAATCGCACGCCCCTGTTTTTATGAAGGCTCGTTCGCTCTTCATATATCTCGATTGATATTTTATATTTAGACAGGCACGGATTAAGGAAATGGTGTAAAGGTTAATGGATCAGCAATTTGAAGTGGTAATGAGCAGGTGCAATATTCAAGTGACTAATCTCCTCAGGGGAAAAAGGAATTGTTAGTCATCGAGACGTAGTTCAAATAATCGGCAATATATCGGTACATTTTTACACGGAATTATGACGATACTGAAAACATGCTCCTGTTAATCATATAAATGAAAATACTGGTCACATACATACAAAAACACACACACAGGCACGGGTACGCGGGTACGCGCGCACGCACGCACGCACGCACGCACGCACGCACGCACGCACGCACGCACGCACGCACGCACGCACGCACGCACGCACGCACACACACACACACACACACACACACACACACACACACACACACATACAAACACACAAACACACACACACCACATATACCACACACACACGCATGCTCACACACGCATGCACACACACTCATTCATAATACTTATTTATACATGTGTATTGGTGGTGAGATTTAAAAAAAAAATAATAATAATTGCATTATATAAATTAGTTACACAATTGTCAGTACTGCTAAAATGCCTATGTTTAATATGTGTATGCATGTATATGATAACAGGAGTACTGCTTCCTATAGGACAGGCTCAGCCTAGTGTAGGAAGCAATGACAAATTCTGTGCTAATACAAACATACTTTGTTAAATAAATATATCTTATCTTATCCTGTCTATTTATTGGAAACATTCGTAGCTAATTTTCCAAAGAATACTTGGGCATTGATTCAAATGACTTAACTTCATTCACACTGTTTCATTCTCCACAGATACTACGTCATTGTACAAAATTGGAACAGTCAATTAAAATGAGAAGAGATCATTGATTGAAGTAATAAAGAATAGAAGAGGCAAAACGCTGGGCCACCTTATACGATATGACGATTTTTTTAAGAGCATAGTAGAAGGAAAGATAGATGGCAAAAGTGGAAGAGGAAGACCGAGGAATAACTACATGGGACAGATAAAGGAAACACTAGGCGTCATGTCGTATAGGTAGATAAAGAATATGGCCTGGGATAGAGCTGGCTGGAGGAAGATGCATGAATTAGTTGCACCGACAAGAGGAAACTCTTAAATGAAGACAAAAAAAAATTAAAATGCAGTAAAAAAAATCAAATCTCCTAAAACACTTTCAAGTGACAACCGAGATAGTAGTCACTCGATATTTGCGGACACTCACAATGCATTGTATCTTTCACTAGATAGGAAGACTTTACAGTGATTGTAGATTGTAGGTGGATGCAACTGCATCGCTCAAATAACCTATGATCTATCTTTATGATCATCACCATGCATAATGTTTAAAATTATAATAAAAGTCATACTAAAAGTTGTCGTGTGGTTTAGGCATAGAATGGGTCACCCTTTTTCCCGTGGGTGTCATAAGAGGCGACTAAGAGAACTTAATAGTAGAGAGATGGACAGTAGCGCTCTTTTAAAACATCATTAAAACTTAGCTGCGATTGTCAAACCGTATACCAAGACTCTACTTGCATACTTACTTGGGGAGATATATATTCTATATTTCTAATATTATTGTTAGGTTTATATAAAAAGTATATTTATTTATTTAACACTTTATTGCACCAATATTAAATTAATTGTTGAAGGACTTTTAATAAATATATTATAGTACAAGAGACGGTCCTATTGTTAAGCAATCTCTTCCAAACTTTGAGTAGAAGGAATTAAAGAATGAATGGGTAGGTAGCACGTTCAAAATGAAAGGTAATTGTGTAAACGGATAAACAAATTTGAAAAAGAAAAACTAATTCAAGCCTGAAACGCCGAAGGCATATCTAGTTAATTTCATTTAATGATTTTACAAATCTATTAAATAATAAACCAAAACAAACTCATTAAAACATATCAAGTTATTTTATTATTAAACTATTTATTAATAAATTTTACTATATGAATATAAATAATTATAAACTACAGAATATATATTAAATAACTATATAATACTAATAACAATTACGATATAAATAGATACACACCAATACTTAAATAATGAATAATAACAATAATAAGAAAATACGTAGCTATCGTGATACAATTTCAATGACTGGATAATATTGTAACAGATCCTTAGACTATTTCTAAAGTGAAAAAAGTGTTGTCCTCCTCTCTCCTACTTGCTGTGCCCAACAGGGTCCATAATTGAAATGTTATCTACCAAGTATATTATGGAATACAATAAGAAATAAATAAACAAGTGCGGCCCTGTACACGAATTTTCAATATATAATAATACATTCTTGGCCTCTGTAATTTGCGCTTGCGACGTTGTCATAAATCCAGCCATTCGCTACTAAAGCTTTTAGGCTGTACACAACATATCCTGTTACGTGGATTTTGTTTACTTTGTTTCGTCGTCACGCTTTTTAAAAAACGGATCAAAACTGGTTTAACATATTATTTTAGTAACTCCTTCAATGAGAATGTACTCGTATGGCAGATTTTTATATTTCATGTACCATTTTAACAGTCAGAATCTGTGTTTTATAAACCACTTGTATCGTTGTGCTCTAATCAAATAATATACGAATACCTAAGTCTTTAAAATGTCCCCTTTTTTATTTCTATTTTCATATTAAGAATATTATAATATTATAATATTGTTATGTTTGTTATTATATATAAGAAAAACTATTGTAGGGAGGCTTTATGAACATAATAGAACTCAAAAATTTTAGTAAATTTAAAATTTTTTGAATTTTGTCTGTTAGTCTGTTTGTCTATACGTTTGTGCATGCTAATCTCAGAAACGGCTTAACCGATTTGAATACGGTTTTCACTAATGTCTTGTGACTTGCTCCACTTAACATTTAGTATTTGTACTATTTCAATCGGTTCATAAATAAAAAAGTTATATCAATCGTAAAGAATCACATAGAAAATACTATAAAACAACCGATCAGTCGAATTGGCTGAAACTTTTTTATTGCATATAATCGATTTTCGAAACTTCTGACCACTCGTGCGAGGTCGGGTCGGACAGCTAGTTTAAAATACGTCCGGTCGAAGCGAGACACGACAGCTGTAAGGAGCTTATAATAATTCAGACCCTGAATGTGTATCAACGTGCGTCGGTACACCTTTCAAACTCCCAAATGTCGTATTAAAGTTTGAGTGATGTGCGTGCAAATCGCTAATGTCAAGGGCTGCACGTGAGTGGGAGAGGGCCTGATTACCAGGAAATTACCAATGATTTGCATATCATATGACGACGACACGTAATTGATCATAACACCAAGCTGTTATTGTTGTTTACTAGTGTTTACACGCGACTTTGTTCGCGTGAACAGAAGGAAAATTAGCGGATGTCCTTCTCCATCAATTATTATATCTATCTATACATCTGTATAGATAGATAGATAGATAGATCCTCTTTATTGTTTCCTCCATAAGATTCCAATAGTAAACTTATTAAATAAAAAATACAAACAATTACAAGACAATATTACACCAATAAAACAATGGACGACCTTATCGCTAAGAGCGATCTCTTCCAAGCAATCTTTGGATGGAGAGGAGTAATTATAAACAGTTTGACTGGAGGCACGAAACTCTGTTTGTTTTTTAAATACAATTTAAAAAAAAAATCACTTTTGTATTTCTGAATTTAAAGTCTAATAATAGGTTCTTTGTTATTGCTTTTCCTTCTAACTACAAAACTGCGTGACTTATCCACGTGTACGAAGTCGCAGTCAAAATGTAGATTATAAAAAAAAATTACTTTCAAGTGTCTTATTTATGATGTTAAAATGAATTCAGAGAATTTTTATTGACAGTAGTTAGTTTTGAAGGTTTTTCGAGGCGAAGATAGTTATGAAAACAATAAATTTTAACGGCTTTCCGCGTGTAGTTCATATTTACCACGTCCATTTTACGCACGATCGTGGTAACTGTTGTAAAGAGTTGTAAACTTTTGAAATCCTAGTAATAAATATAAAAGTTTTATTAATTTATTTATTTTATTTATGTATATTTACCAGTGGGAGACTTTGTACAAAAGTCGTTTGCTTGGACACCTCTGTCCCATTCGTGTTTCAACCGTGAAGCAGTTGTGTTTGCATGGCTGTGTTTCGGTTTGAAGGGTGAGATATGGCGTGAATTTACAGGGTACAGAGGAATAACACCTGAGTCCTCAGGAATGGCAACGCATGGGGGGTATCATGGGCGAAACAGTATACTCTGTTATGTCCATAGTACTGCTCATGTCTATAGGCGACGGTTACCACTTTCCATCAGGTGGGCCGGCAGCTCGTTTGCCATTCTAAGTTGTATTAAAAGAATATAATATAAATCTTAGGTTATACCATACAGGCGAACTTATCCCTTAAAGGAATTTCTTAAAGTTTGTAAAAATATTCATATGTTTGTTATTAAATTTAGCTTAAACGACTGAACGGATTTATATAAAATTCGCTACATGGTATTAGGTTATAATTGGAATCGGTTTGCAATAGCTTGCATTGACAAGTTACACTAATATGTATCTGTCAGAACAATATAGAACCATTATATCACTAGTATTGCAATTCGAGTGGCCGTGTGGTCCCGGCATAGAATAGGCCACCCCTTCCTTTCCCGTTGGTGTCGTTAGAGACGACTAAGAGAGGGCTAAGAATGGGCAGCAGCATATCTATTAAAATATCTCCAAATCCTCTATCTCCTGCAGTTGCCAATCCGCCTTTCAAGCGTGGCAACTACTGGCAACCCCCACCCCTCCCAAGGGGGAGGCTTATGTTCAGCAGTGGACAGGTAAAGGCGGATATGATGATGATGATTGCAATTCGAGAGTGCAAAACGTCTCAATTTCAATATCAATTTATTGGAATGTATTTCAAAAGTAACCCCACAGTTGCTGATACTGGGATGTTAACAGGTTACCAAGAATAATAAATGTGTGCTTGTTATTTTCGTCCGGTTAATACAAAGACGTCACATTGAATATTTTTGTTGTTCGTTTCGAGGGCATTATTTACCCTTGACATTCATACGGACACATTGAAAACTGGGGGCTCGTCCTGATATAAAAACACATCGGGTGGCGAATAGGATTATGAAATTTATAGACTGGCCATTGATAATTTTCAACGCTTTGCCGTAAAGGTTTTTAAATTTATTTGCCGTGAAGCAATTGTACTTGAATAGCTTTATTTCGGTTTGTAGGGTGGGATATAACAATGAAATTACAAATTTCAGAGGCATAACACATTAGTCCTGAGGAATGATAACGCGTGAAGGGCATCATGTATACCCTGTTATATCCATGATACTGTTTATGTCTATATTTGACGATTACCACTGTCACATCAAGTGGGAATGGCTTGTTTGCCATTTTAAGCTAAATTTAAAAAAAAGCGCAAAAATAAGTACAATTCAGTGAAAGTATTTTAAATTTCAATCGATGTCCGCGAATTGCATCACAACATTCAAATTAATTAAGTGAGTTTATGCATTGTAAACGCATAAAACGTTAACGGGTCAACCGTTAGACAATTACTCGGTCGTGATAGACGCATTTTGCATATTGATTTACAATTTTGTTTGTTGGATTCGATTATGTTTTGGTAATAAATTCATTTTAATCACATACAACCGCCGTTAATAAAATATACGTTCGTTTTTCGAATATTTTATTACTATATTTAAATATTTAATATTTTTAATGTATTCGTAAGCTTAAATTTCGCTGCGAGATGGAATCCGAAAAATGGTAATCAGCTAAAGTACCAAATTGGGTGATATATCTCGAAGGATAGCGCAAACTGAAGTAACAATTGGTCGATACTATAGCTTGAGAAATTGACACCAAATGGGAAAGAATCTTGAATGGTAACCTCGTATAGGAAGTGTAGAGTAACTTCCCATTATGGAGCGACGATGACAAAGGGTGAATGGAGATTTTTTTATAACTTGGCAAACAAATTGATGACCTACCCGATAGAAAGTAGTAACCTATAGACAGATGGCTCAAGACTGATTTTTGCAATTCAACACTAGACAATCAATAGCTAAAATGATAATAATACTAGAGGTGTTCTTTAATTTATGGAATCACTTGGATATATTGTTACATATTAATTGATTGTTATTTTATAATGAACTATTTTCTTACGTTATTCACTGATATCCCTCTTTTACCCTAAAGAGATCAGTTCCAGAGAATGGTAAGGATTATCCATACTGTGTAGAGTATTTTAAATCTGAATCGATGTCTGCAAATTGTATCAGAACATTCAAATTAATTGAGTTATAATACTTATTATTATACTTACTTATACTATACCAAGACACTTAGTAGTAAAATCGATTAAAACTATTTTTTATTTGAAACTCATGCCAATTCTATATTATTCTTAGGTCTTTGTAAATAAAACTAGAGCACTTGTCAGCTAAATATAGCGACAAAACTGGTTCGTAATAATATAAACTCGATACGATATAATTGGATATTTGTGAATTCCTATCGCCACGCCCCCTGCCGGAAGATTCCGTAACATCCGTGGGATTTTCTACAACTATCAACCATTTATAGCTTAATTAATTGGTTCGAGTGATGACAGAGTAAATATATAATATGCCACCTGTCTTTTTCTCATAAATATTCTACTATTGTACTAATAAATATGCATTGCATTAGGTTGTAAAAAAAACTCTTCGACATGATGCCTACAGCCACTTTTTACCATCCAACCCTCGCCGTCGGTAGGGAATTCATTCTCACATTACCATGAAAACTTGCCAATTATTTTATGTAATTGAACATTCAAATACAAGTAGATACTGAAGTCCATTCTTTGAAAATAAATAGACATAGCCAAAATGCCTGTTTTATCATTTATTTGCTTACATTTTTGCTTACATAAAAATATGTCTACAGAGCGGACTTAATGCCTAATGGCATATTCTGTCAGTCAACCGTTATGCTAAACAGGGCGGATCTTAAAAAAATCTATTTTAAATTTTATAACTTAGGTATAGTCACATAATAAATTTGATGATATCAAAAATAATCAAAAATAGATATAAATAATATATATATACATATATGTATATATACTAACATACAACGGTACTTCACAAATTAAAAAGATTATTTTGAATAGGCAGGTTTTAAATAAATACAATTTATGATAGAGATATTTTATATTTATCACTTAATTTATATGCTTTTTTTATTAGTTTCTTTTATTTGATCTTCTTTGACTATTAACAATATATAAAATATATTTTTTTTATCTTACTAATCTCACTTCTTACTAACTGTGTGACATAAGAGATATTTACGAACAACTATGATATATTTGAGGTCTTAATAAAACCAATACATGCTAAAACAATATTTTTTGGAAATTTTGTCTGTCTACTGTTTATTCCAACATCACGCAGAAACCATTGTATCAAATTAGCTGCGATTTTAACACTTGTGATTCTGGAGGTCTAACTTAAAATCTGGTGTATGTTTTGTATTGATATCTCATCTATATAAATGTTCTATTTTTTGTAATGTTTCAATTTCTTATTTGTAAAATCCAAGCTTTGAAAGCGGGCAAAAAGCTACTCTTTATTAAACTTTTCTTTAACCGCTGTTTCAAATGACTAAGCAATTTATGTATTATATAACCAAATTATTCTTAAATAAATATAAAAACTAAAAACTCTAAATTCTTTATTACTATAAACGACAGAGAAATAAACATGAACAATTTTATTCAAGAACTCTGTGATGAGTCAACCGGGGTATGTATTAGCATATAAGATTTATTTAAATTAATTTCGAAGCCGTCCTCCTTTTAAAAACTTACGGAGACAATGACCCGAATCGAAATTAACTTTAATAACTAAAAAAAAACGATAAAAATAATGTAAAATCAAAACATGTAATTATTAAACATTTATTTATTTATTTATTTTACATTTTATTGCACCAAGTAAAATAACAAATACAGTAAATATTAATGAGAAGTGATACAAAAGGCGGCCTTATCGCTAAGCAATCTTTTATTTGATACAATGTAAAAATCTGATAGGATGTAAAAAAATCTTGTTTCTGGTTCAGAAAACACTTGTTTTTTGAATCAGCTTGTTTGCCATTCCAAATTCAAATAAAAAAAATATATAAACAGACATTTTGCAGCAAAAGAAAGGTACAGTGGATAAAAATATTTACCGAAATCGTATAGTATTATTATAGTATAATAATCTGTGATTAAATTAAACAAATTACATCAACAAATAAAAAAAGTCACGTAAAGAGTGGTATGGTATATTCTACAGCAGACATTTATGTAAATACATATAAAAAACCATTGAATTGAATGCTGTAACGCACACTCCTCAAGACTTGACATAATTTAACACATTTTATTGTAAAAGTAACTTAACAAAAGTACACGTAACACATGTTAAAACATAATGTAAAAGTTGGGTTGCTAAGCTCTCGAGATAGCTTCGTTTAGAGGCAGAGCACGTGTCTAAAATAGGTAATTGTCTGGTAACGCACTGTGGGAGACTAATCAAGTAATTATTAAATCCTTTTGTATGGTTTGATAAGTGGGAAAGTTCAGTCAGTCAAATTGTATAATAAACCAAGCGGAGACTTTGTACAAAAGTCGATTCCCTGGTTACCTCTGTCCCATTCGTGTTTCTACCGTGAAGCAGTTGTGTTTGCATGGCTGTGTTTCGGTTTGAAGGGTGGGATATAGCGTGAATTTACTGGGTACAGAGGAATAACATCTGAGTCCTCAGAAATGGCAACGCATGGGAGGTATCATGGGCGAAACAGTATACTCTGTTATGTACATGGTACTGCTCATGTCTATAGGCGACGGTTACCACTTTCCATCCATCATTCCATATATATATATATATATTAATAAAGCGGTGCAATAAAGCATAAATAAATAAACAATAGATTTTGTTTCACAACAAAAATACCAACTTCAACTGTAATAATACCAGTTATTTTGATTTATTAACCCAAATTACATTACCAATTTTGATGAAATTTCTTTGAGACGAATCTGAAAGTATATCCTAACAGATAAAAAAGATTTTGAACATAAGAACATAAAAAAAATACAACCGAATTATGATTTCTCCCTTTTTTAAATCAGTGGATAATAATTTGTTAATTTAAAAAATATATCGTCTTATTTATAAATAAATTTGTTTAAGAAACAAGTAAAATTGTTAATTAACGTAAGTTTTTACTTAATATTATATAATTACTATGTCTATAAAAAATTTCTTTTTTGTTCGCGCCTTCAACCTTTCGATTGAGTTACTGTTCTCTCAGTATTTATATATAATATTTGAAAAAATATACAAATAGAGATATTATAAAAAAAAAAAAAACAATAGAAACAATAGAAATAATACTGTACATAAATATTAATGACAAAATTTGTTTAGATGACCTTTGATTATGGCTGACTCAACTGAATTCAAAACCTCGTGGGAGGTAATTATAAAATATCAATTTAACACATCAATACCAATAGATGATAATCATTTCATACATAAGTACCGATAAAAAGAACCGATTGTAAAGTTTATCGACTCAAGTCATTGAACTAAAGATGACAATAGTATTAACCCGGAGACGTTAGATGCAAATTTGTAACCACATTGGTTAATTTTTTACAAACACTAATTCTAAGAATTTAAATGTATCTATTGTTTTAACTATTTTTTACCAGAGGGAGATTATGTACAAAAGTCGTTTGCTTGATTCAGAGGTACCCATTCTCATTCGAGTTTATACCGTGAAGCATATGTGTTTCGGTTTGAATGGTGGGATATGGCAGTGAATTTACAGAGAATAGAGGAATAACACCTGAGTCCTGAACACGCATGGGGGGTATCATGGGCGAAACAGTATACTCCGTTATGTTCATGGTACTGCTCATATCTATAGGCGACAGTTACCACTTTCCATTAGGTGGGCCGTCAACTTGTTTGCCTTTTTAAGTTGCATAAAAAAAATCTTTTTTTAATTACCAAAGAGGAAACATTGTACAAAAGTCACCAGCTTGGGTAACTCGGTCCCAATCATGGTATAAAAAAACAGCTGTGCTTACATAGCTGTTTGAAGAGTGGATTATGGCAGTTAAATTACAAGATATGGAAGTATAACACCTTAGTTCTCAGAAATGGCAACGTACGGAGAGTACCATGGATGTCATAGTCATAATGAACAGTACCATGGACATACGTACGAGTATAGGCGACAGTTGCCATTTTTCATCACGTGGGCCGTCAGCTTGTTTGCCATTTTAATTTGCTTTAAACAGATCATGTTTTGTCATCGATAACTTATTTACTCATTGGCATCAAGAAAATAGCGATTTCCAAAGTGTTGCAAGGATTCGCTGGATGTAAGTAACGCAGCGTAATATTTTGTGATGAAAGAGGAAGACCTACAATATTGGACGAATGAAAAGTGCAAGATCAATTAAAGTGTAAATATTATACAAATAGAGCACATTTAAAAGATACCATACCATACCATGTAATTTCACTGCCATATTCCATTCGAACTGAAACAGCCATACGAGGACAACTACTTGGCAGCAGAACCACCAGTGACACTAAATTACCTACCGCCACTAAATTAACAGGCCACTTTTGTACATTTTCCCCGACCAGATCTAATCACTACATCTTTTTTTTTGTAACACAGGGGGCAAACATGTATGCAGCTCACATGATGATAAGTGGCTACCGACGCCCATGATCACATGGTAAAACATCACTGGGTGTTGTAGCACACCTGCAACACCAGAGGCATTGCAGGTGTGCTGCCGGCCCTTTAAAGAGGAATATACTATTTTCTAGAAGATTACGTTGTCCTAATACTGCAGCTGGAATTTGATTTCAATGCGTGGTTGTGCGTGAAAGAAAGTGCCTTAAAAACTCACGGTGGAAGACCGCCACTTATCCAGATGGTTGGGATGAAACTTTAGTTTGTAGCGGGTAGTACAGTGGTGAAAATCAGCAGCAGATATCAATCCGAACAATTCTTTAGAGCATGTCCCATGATAAATTCTTAATCTTCCTTTAATATATCTTCTGTTAAATTTTAAAGCATACATACTTTTGAAATTTCCTCTATAACCTTAACCAATTGCGATACAATAAAATTATCTTGTATACCATAAAAAATAATCTCATGTGACAAATTAATACTATAGGACACAATAAAATTGTCATAATAACAGAGTTTTTATATATATCTCGTATTATTATGTCTGCAGTCGAGACAAGTAGTCGCGTTTAATTGGCAGCTCGAAGCAATGCCTGGCTTCATTCTACAACGTTATTTACACAATGTAGTATTGTTTAAACATATAAATGCTGTGCTGAATGGGATTTTAATTAATTTATATTCATTATTGAAGTTACAATTGGCGAGTTTTAATTAAAAAAAAGAAATTTTTGCATTCAAATATCGCGGACAATAGTGTTCGCGCTACGTAGTGGACGATTAACATTTTCCCTTTAGTTGTTATAGTTAAACGACGTATTTTATTGACACGGAGTAGGATGGTATGCGTTCTCGGGTGCATTTTAAAGAATAATCACCAGCTGAATACCATTTGGGGACGCTAAGTGTAAAACGTGTTCTGGTAGGACATTTCCTTTGATTTTTTCTGCAGTGTTCCTTGTCGGTTATTATTGTTTTGTGTCGAACTGGATTTCGAGCTTGGGATATTTTATACTTATTATAATTTCATGCATAACACATATTTGCCCTTTAGGTTACTAGTTTATAAATTCGCTCGGCACTCGAGTAAAAGACAAGACAAAATCTTTTTAATAAAGATGGGTAATACATTTATTTATAGTAAAGCAACAGCTTTCTATAAAACTTTTTAAAAAACGACAAAAAAAATAAATTATAGCAATATCTATATATTGTAATTACAATATATATTGGCCCAATAACAGATATATTACATATCTCGCTCGTAATGAATATAGATATCCGACTGGTATGGGCGATATCGTAATCGCAATGGGTGGTCGTCAATGTCCAGAAGAACGTTTCAAAAAATGTATATGATATATATATATATATATATATATATATATATATATATATATATATATATATATATATATATATATATATATATATATATATATATATATATATATATATATATAACTTCATCTCAAAACGATACGAGTACTTTCTTGAAATTTACTTAATGATATCTCATGTATATATATTATATCGGTATAGCCATGTGCTCCCGGCATAGAATATGCCACCCCTTCCTTTCCCGTGGGTGTCGTAAGAGGCGACTAAGGAAGTGCGAGGAATGGGCAGCAGCGTCCCTCTTAAAACATCTCTAAAGCCTAACTACGGTTGCCAATCCGCCTGCCAAGCGTGGCAACTACTAGCAAAACCCCCTAAGGGGGAGACTTATGTTCAGCAGTGGACAATTGAAAGGCCGATATGATGATGATCAAGTATTATTATTTATCCTATTATTTTGAGAATAAATATTAAAATTTATTTTATCACAACATGGATTTCTTTGTACATTTACTTAATGATAATCTAAACATTGATTATTTACACAGATCAGTATGAACAATGATGTTCAAACATGTGTCGCCGTCGCGTCCACGGTCCGGTTATCGACCTTATTTATTTTATAGTCCGTATGTGTAGATCTTTTATGTAAATGAATTCTTTTGGTCCCCGAACGGTCAACGCCTCAAACTCAACGCGGTTTCTTAGTACCGAGTTTATAATAAATAAATAACACATAAATCTTCCCCAAGATAGAACTTGTCGATAATTATACTTTTCTAAATTGCCAATTGGGATTCAAAGTTATATAAATCTTATAACAAGTGGTCAATTAAAATTTATTTACAAATGTCCTTCTGTTGTTCTACATATGCGTAGGTATAGGAGTACATACTCAACTAAGTTTTTCTTACAAAGATTACAACTTTTCCATTCGAAACTTTTACACTTAACAAGTAATATTAAGTATTAGCGATTACCAGAGACAGACTTTGTACAAAAGTCGATTGCTTGGGTACCTCTGTCCTATTCGTGTTTCAACCGTGAAGCAGTTGTGCATGGCTGTGTTTCGGTTTGAAGGGTAGGCTAGGATGGGACAGAGGTACCCAAGTAATCGACTTTTGTACAAAGTCTCCCTCTGGTGACTAATACACGTAAATTAAACTGGTAATTATTATATTAAAATATAATTTGTATTTAGCAAATATAGAATAAAATTATTTATTAAAAACATGGAGACACGTATAAATGAACTGAAAATATCCAGTCCAAGTGTGGAACAATCAAACTGATCTCAATCTGGAATTCACAACGCTACATCGCCGTCGACATCAGCACCGTCGCATTGACTGTCATTGTGGTTTTGAAACAAGGAAAGCCTGCATAATAATAGTTCGTGGACAATCCCTCCGATAACAAGGCTTGTCGAGCACTCACTTTGTTTACAAACGAACTTCAAAAGGTGAATCACAGCCACGCAACAGCGACTAGGGTTTCCGATCTTGGGCAAAGAAATCGATTTTTGAATCGAATCGAGTAGATTCAAATCGATTTTTTTTTATGCAACTTAGAATGACAAACAAGCTGACGGCCCATCTGATGGAAAGTGATATCCGTCGCCTATAGTCGATTTATGAGGAAATAGTCTTTCAATATATTGATCCTGTTATTACGAAAATTGAGTTAATTTCATGTATATATTAATGTAAAAAAAAAAGAAAAATAACAGGAAAACGCTCATCTCCTTCATCATCATCATCCCGGCCATTATCTATCCATTGGCGATCATAGATCTCCACCACAGACTGCCATAAAGAATGGTCCAAAACCACCAGGCCGGCAGCACACCTGCAATGCCTTTGGTGTTGCGGGTGATCATGGGCGGCGGTAGTCATTTACTATCAGGTGAGCCGCACGCTCGTTCGTCCTCTGTGTTGTAAAAAAAAACCTGCATGGAAATGATCAATTGTCTAATAAGTAAGTAACCTACTATAATTACATATATAGAGAATATCAATTTAAAAAAAAAAAGGGGAAAAAAACCTAGAATGACACATTATAGTGTTATTCGTCCATCGGTCTTAAAAAAATCCATCTGTATGTTCAAAGAATAGAATAGATTTTTTTTTAATCAGGTAAAGTTAATTTCTGTCATTTTTTAACAGCCATTGTTCTAGTTAATTTTAAACTTTCCCGTTGTTGGCATATATTTTAAATACACTATCGAAGCGCGATGTAAACTGCAGGTAAATATTACCTACATACTTGAGTTTTATTGTCAACGTTTCTATTAATTGTTAGTGTTGTTATTTAAAAAAAATTGCATAAGTTTAAATGATTATATGTATTGCATAGTTATCTATAATTTATATATTAAAGTATTGAAGGAAATTTATGTTTTTAATATTATTATTTATTTTTCTATTATTGTACACACAAATTGAACTGTAATTTCAGCCGGGAACCAGCAAAATAAATTGTTATTTCTTTTCTCAAACGAAAATAAAAATTTCAGTGATCATAAATTAATGCATTGACACTAATTTATAATCAATGTTTGTATATATATATATATATATATATATACATATATTTTATTGTTTGACAACAAAAAAAAATATAAAAATATAGGTATATATCTATTAAATACTACGGCCCGTTCCGGCGTAGCACGGGTGTACATTTTTAAACCATTTTTAAACCACCGTTTTGCCAACATTTCTCTTCACTGCTCTGCTCCTATTGATCGTAGCGTGATAAAAAGTATACTATAATCTGCCCAGGAGTATGAAGAATAATTGTACCAAGTTTTGTTAAAATCCGTCGAGTTATTTTTGTTTCTATAACAAACATACAGACAGACAGACAAAAGTTTTACTGATTGCAATTTTGGCATCAGTATCGATCACTAATCACCCCCTAATAGTTATTTTGGAAATATATTTCATGTACAGAATTGACCTCTCTATAGATTTATTGTAAGCATAGATATATTTATTGCTAAGTAACAAAAAACAATTGTAGTAACTAGGGCAAACTAGTCCCAACTGGGAGAGAAGGGATTGTTAGTAATACGGACTATTAGCCCCATACATACATATCTGTCACGCCTGTCTCCCATTAGGGAAGGCAGAAACAATGAAACGCCAAATGCTTCGATTCAAACAAACCTCTTTCGTTTTAGTCCCATTGATAGCAATATACCTTGTCAGGTCCATCTCAATAGAATGGTCCTCCCTGAAAAGTATCGTGCTGAATTCCAGGTGTATTTATCACGATAGGCTAAGTGACCTGCCTGGGGGGTAAGGGATTGTTAGTAATGGAGACTGAGAATTCCATTGCTAGCAATATACCCAACCAGGTCGACCTCTTCGCGGTTCCCCCTGGAAACTATCATGGTTAATTCCTGATGAATTCATCATGATGGGCTAACTGACCTGTTTTCATTCTCATCTATCACCCTTCACTGGTGCCAGCGTATCCCGTTAGTGCAGGTGGGGTTACCATAATATTTTCACCCATCAGAAAAAAAAACTGACCTGCTATTTTATTCTCACCTATCATCCCTCACTGGTGCCCTGTCAGTGTATACCAATAGCGCAGGCGGGGTTACCATTTCATTATCATACATTAAAAAAAAACTAGTCCCAACTATCAGCATCCGTTCACGAATATGACGGATAAACCAGGCGTCATAGCCTTCAATTCGAATTCGAAGATTCGATTATACTCGTATTGAATCAAGATCGTAAACCCTAACAGAGATACGCGTGGCGTGCAACCGCGCTCACCTTGTCTCTGATTAACACACAACACGGACAATATATCAGGTGTCCGAACAGGCACGAATTTCTCGCGATGAGTTCTTGATACATTGAT
This sequence comes from Galleria mellonella, assembly GCF_026898425.1. Classification (NCBI taxonomy): domain Eukaryota; kingdom Metazoa; phylum Arthropoda; class Insecta; order Lepidoptera; family Pyralidae; genus Galleria; species Galleria mellonella. The sequence goes on from NW_026442151.1 coordinate 6,720,801, forward strand.
GTATTTTTCATTTATGTCAATGCGTAAGTATTTAAAGTGCCAGATATGTAAAGCAGGCGTTGTACAGTCACATTCATCGTGATGTCTCACATTATGTCACATGTCTATAGAAGAAAGAAAGACAAGAAAGAAAGAAAAATAGAGAGCTAAAAAAAATATTTTTTATTGAAGTAAACTTAAATTTAAGCATTTTTTTTATGCAACTTAGAATGGCAAACAAGCTGACGGCCTACCTTATGGAAAGTGGTAACCTTCGCCTATAGACATGAGCAGTACCGTGGACATAACAGAGTATACTGTTTCGTTCATGATACCCTCCACGCGTTGCCATTCCTGAGGACTCAGATGTTATTCCTCTGTACCCTGTAAATTCACTGCCATATCCCACCTTTCAAACCGAAACACAGCCATGCAAACACAACTGTTCTACGGTTGAAACACGAATGGGACAGAGGTACCCAAGCAAACGACTTTTGTACAAAGTCTCCCTCTGGATTTTTGAATAGTAATTTTTTCAGTACCAATGTTTATTAAAAGCAACCATTATGTACCAATATTGGTAAGGTTGTCATATGATAATAAAATAAATAAAAAAAATTCGAATACGAAGATATTACATGAAAATACTTTTTGGTGCAATTAATATAATTTTCCACCGACCTCTAAAAGAAGAAAGTTCTCAATTTGGTCATATTTAATTTAAATATAAAAAATGATTAGAAGACTGTCATTATTGTGTGCTCTTGTTATTGATATTTATATGTTGTATTTAACGTATGTATACGTATGTATATATATATATATATATATATATATATATATATATATATATATATATATATATATATATATATATATATATATATATATATATATATATATAATGATTTATAATTTATGTAAATATTTATTTAAATTTCTGTCTTGCACTACTACTGCCCACTCACTACTTCCTATGCCACTGTGTTAGGTTGACTGGAAGAAATCTTTGCTAACATTGTTATTAACTTATTATTGTTACTGTATGTTTTAGTGCAATAAAGAATATATATATATATATATATATATATATATATATATATATATATATATATATATATATATATATATATATATATTTGTTACCTCATAACTCAGTCAGTTGAAAAAAAGTTTTTACTATTGAAAGGTCCTGCGATTGATTACAATCTCACCTGATGGAAAGCTAAGAAAGATAAGATACGATGGGGCTAACAAGCTAACGAATAGAAATGTTATCAAAATCTATTCAGAAGTTTAATTTTTAAATCAAATTAACTGTTTTTTTTTTCCACAATTGAAATCGATTTTTTTTTTATGAAACACAATCTTGTTATTGCCAAATATGGGTAATCACAATTACCATATAACACTGATTTAAACGAGGCAATTATTCAATTACATTCAAGAGCATTTATTTCTATAATTGACTGTCAAAATCTATACAAATCTGATTTATACGAGACATAAATAATTCTCTCGTTTTCGAAAACAAAGTTGATACAATATTGCTCGCTTTATTATCATACATATCGCTTTATTGCCATCACTATTGACGTGAGTACATATTTTATTTCCTATACAGATGTCCAATATGCATGAAAAAATCAATTCACATACATTCACTGCAAATAGCTGTATTAAATATTCCCCTTTCATAAATAAGTATCAAACAAGATAATCCGTTCGAATTGAATAACAAAATAATCGCTCGCATTGACTACTGGTAAATAATAAAATGTAAATAACAAAACAGAGCGCCTACCATGAAATACCAAGTCCTCAGGAATGACAACGCATAGGCGAAACAGTATACTCTGTTATGTCCATAGTACGCTCATGTGTATAGGCGACGGTTACCACTTTCCATTATGTGGGCCGCCAGCATGTTTGCCATTCTAAGTTGCATAAAAAAAAGAAACGTTTTCCGAATTTTCGAGGCCGAACAAAACACAAATTTGATGTTAAAATTACATAATATATATGTGTTATGTAATTTTAACATTAAATTTGTATTTAAAAATGTCAAAATATCGTTTTTTTGTACTTTTATGGTAGGATTTAGGACGAGCAAAACGTTTAACTCATTTTACTGGGCCGAATTTGGTATGAACGATAACACGAAACTGAATCCGAATATTCGGAATTTCATTTCATGGTAGACCTCCTTATAGCATTCGACGCTCGAAGACATGTCTAGACGGAAACTACAGAACTTAAAACATTGCAAGTATAATAAGAGGTATATATCTGAAGACCAATACTGACCCAGCAATCTATATAACATTATCAAATAAATAATCGGAAACATCTAACAAAAATGTTTTACATTGGATACAAAATGCAATTGCACGTGTAATGTCAACATAATACACATATATCTAACAAACATTTTAAAGAAGCGGATGTTTATTTTTAATTTTTTTATACAACAAAAGTGGCAAACAAACATACAGCCTGCCTGATGGTAAACGGTCACTATCCTATGGACGCCTGCAGCACTAGGAGTGTCACGAGCGCGTTGCTGACGCTGAAGAAACCTTTATATACTTAATATATCGAAAATATTCTTCCAAAAGAACATATAAAAACAAATTCTGTGAAATGGTTTTTATACGTTTGTATTGCTTGGGTACCTCTGTCCCATTCGTGTTTCTACCGTGAAGCAGTTGTGTTTTTTCATGGCTGTGTTTCGGTTTGAAGGTTGGGATATGGCGTGAATTTACAGGGTACAGAGGAATAACACCTAAGTCCTTAGGCGCCTTAACGGCTTAACCAATCACTATGAAATTTGGTACAGATAAACTATATGGGATAAAGAAGGTTATAAACTACTTTTTATCCGGTTCAGTAAACACGCTACGCGGACGAAGTCGCGCGTAAAATGTAGTCTTTTATAAATGACATCGTTGAACATCGTTATCCTGATATGTGGCGACTTTTATCTGTAAGTAAGGACTATGGTCGAGTTGTTTCATGCCACGATGACATTAAGAGGTAAACCATGAAATTGCTTCACAGTGCAGTGTACAGTGCATTAAATTGTCATAAATGTTTTTGACTTTATGCCCTCGTCCTTCCTTTTCTCTTATATGTAACATAGTTCGATTTTATAATGTGAATGGTACTTTAATTTTTATTTTTTACTAGCGGCCCGTCCCCGCTTCGCACGGGTGGACATTTTTACATTTTAAAAAGTGGCCATTAAAGCTGCATACGCGACGTAAGCTTAAAAATGGAGTAACTTCTCCCGTTTTCCCAACATTTCCCTTCATTGCTCTGCTCCTATTGATCGTAGCGTGATGAAAAGTATACTATAACCTGCCCAGGAGTATGAAGAAAAATTGTACCAAGTTTCGTTAAAATTTGTCGAGTAGTTTTTGTTTCTATAACAACACAATACAAACAGACAGACAAAAATTTTACTGATTGCATTTTTGCATCAGTATCGATCACTTATCACCTCCTGATAGTTATTTTGGAAATATATTTCATGTACAGAATCGACCTCTCTACAGATTTATTATAAGTATAGACAGAAGATATATGAACTAATAGATAATACATAGATATTAAGGGAAAAAGAGATTATTAGTAATGCGGACTATCAGTCCCATTGCTAGCAATATACCCTATCAGGTCGACCTCCACGTGGTCCCCCCTGGAAACTATCGTGCTGAATTCCTGGTGTATTCATCACGGTGGGCTAACTGACCTGCCCTTTCATCTTACCTGTCATCATCACTCACTGGTGCCCCACCAATGTACACCGTTAACGCACGCGGGATTACCATTCCATTATCTTCCATTAAAAAAAAAATACGTAGATATTCTTAAACCTATATTATATGGATTTAAACAAAATTCTAAATAAAAACATATGATACAAAATCAAAATACTCCTACTGATAGTTAATTTTAAACTTTTGGGTTGTTGACACATAGTTTTAATATTTTTGCAGATACCATTTTGTAGAATTTCCAATATTGTAGAACATACTTTTGTTCTATCACCAATAGTTTCCGCAACGCACGCGACCAAAGATATTTTATTGCATTTTTTTTACACCTTGAGTTACGTTACTAAAGTTTTAGTAAGTATCCCTAATCTTTTCTGGCAATAAATATAGTTTATATAACTCAGGGTGAATGTAGCTTTCTAATGGTGAAAGAAATTTTGAAATCGGCAAAGTAGTTTTTGAGTTTATTCATTACAAACTTACATACACACAAAAATACAAATCTTTCCACTTTATTATATTAGTGTAGATATCCTTACAAACAAAAAAGAATTTTCCAAAACGGTTTAGAATTACCGCAGTTATGAAGTATTAATCATAAAAAAAAACAAATGAATTGTGAATCTCTTTTATTTTAAAGTAAATTGAAAATATAAACAAATGAATATCTGACCCGACTGTATGGCAGTTTTCGGATGTCGAATAGTAGTCCGAATCAAAAATCGATTAACTGCATCGATTAAATGTTTCGATTATTTACTAATTCCATTTAGAGGGTGTTTCAATGATAATTTCAATAAAATTAACTTACCTTTTCATTGGAATCTATTAAAAGAGACTTTTTTTCAATTAGTTTCTTTTTTTTTTATGAATCAGTTTTAGTTTACGGAATAGTAATCTATCCTACGTAAACGAAAACGATACGTAACCGATAGCCGAATAACTACCAAAGGGAGACTTTATACAAAAGTCGTTTGCTTGGACACCTCTGTCCCATTCGTGTTTCAACTTTGAAGCAGTTGTGTTTGCACGACTGTGTTTCGGTTTGAAGGGTATATGGCAGTGAATTTACAGGGTATAGAAGTATAACACCTGAGTTGAATGGCAACACATGGGAGGTTTCATGGGCGAAACAGTATACTCTGTTATGTCCATGGTACTGCTCATGTCTATAGGCGACGGTTACCACTATACATAAGGTGGGCCGTCAGCTTGTTTGCCATTCTAAGTTGCATAAAAAAAAACTATCGAATTTTACAAACTGTAGAAACTTGATAATAGTCTACTGTAGTAAATTATCTGTACAAACTTATGGTGGCGATGCAGATCCGTTAACGAGCGGCAACGTGGAAGCGGAGCTCAACAAGTGTAATCTTCATATAATGTAGCATATGCTACTAATTGCTTCCTGTTTGTGCCGATTTCAGCAATAAAATTTTAACACGTTAATATATTAATTATATACAACTTTGCCCACTTATATTGTTGAATGAATGAAATCTCTTTATTGTTCCTTCAAAGAATGATACAGACTTTAAAGATTAACGAGTGAGTGACTGCGTATTATGGAATTTTAGATGACACTTAAAGTAACGAAATGAACTCCTATTAGAATTAAAATTCCCATAAGACGTAGTATATGTTTTTTTAAACATGTAAAGGTTTTTTCTCGTTTTCAAACGTATGCGCAATTGAAATTGTAGATTGTATCTGTATAGTTCCAGCATTCTGTTTTATCATTCTATACATTTACATTAAAGACAGCAAAAAGATTTCATAAATATTTACACTATGATTTTAATAGAACTAAATAAACAAATTATGAAATAGAGAATATGCTGAGCCATCTTATACGACACGACGATTTTTTAAAGAATATAGTAGAAGGAAAAATAGAAGGCAAAAGGGAAAGACCGAGGAATAACTACATGGGATAGATAAAAGTAACACTAGGTGTCATGTCGTATAGGGAGTTCAAGGATATGACCTGGGATAGAGATGACTGGAAGAAGATGCATGTATTATTTGCACCGACAAGAGGAAACTCTAAAATAAAAAAATTAACAAAAAAACAAACTTTCTTTATCGTATACTTCTACTTTACAAGTATAAAAATCAATTTGGTCCTACAAGTAGCGAACCTGGACGGGAAACGCAATGTAGGACAACTTTCCACTAGATACAGTGACGACCTCAAGTGTACTCGTATTGCAGGGATTCAGTGGAGGAAGGTGGCTCAGGACCGTCCCTTATACCAGTCTATGGGGAGACCTATGTCCAGCGATGGGCAGATAATGACGATGATGATGAAATAGCTAAAATATAAAGCCCAAAATAGACGTATTAACAGATAGGCAGGCCGTATGCTTACTTGTCACACTAGTGTTTTAAGAAAAAGTTCAACATAACATACTATAGTGCAACTTGCTATAGTGGTGTAACCACACCATTAATATAATTTCGTATTTAATTTTTAATACATTTATCCGTCATAATTACAATATTCTCATAGTGTACAATTATCCCATAAAAATAAAATCGTCGTTAAATTTTTTACAATACTTATTGAGAATTTTCAATTAACAACAATTAATCAGTGCATAACAATTTAGTAAAGTAGGTAGGCGTTAACTAAAGATGATAACTACGAATGCAGTATAATGAAAAATGATAAGATTAATTTAGTAGAAAACCTTGAATATAGTGTATTATTAATTTATAAATACAAAGTGATGTAAATAAACAAGTTAAGTATCGCAACATACTAGAATTTTATAATAATTTATGGTCATTTTCTGCCCAACAAAAAAGTGTAATATTTTCAGTGTTTATATATATGAGTTTCTACATATCTGTCCATCTGTCTCCCATTGCGGTTGACGAAACAATAGGATGTCAAATGCTTCGATTCAAACAGACCCCTTTCGCTTCCTCCACATTCATCAATCTTTTCATACACGCTCGTCGGTTACGGGTACTTTTAATTTGGCCCTTTTTCAGCACGTCTATTATTTAGTCGACATACGTCCGTTTAGGGCTTGAAAGGAATCACCAGACTCGATTTGAAATTCACGATGTACTGAGACATAAAAGTATGCTACATAGACAATGTTGATTCTAATACTTGACGATATGTGAACACATTGTAGTCAGGAGTCACTCAGTTCAGTAATTCAAAAAATACAAACAAACAATAAAATAAAAAATTATGTTGTATTAACCGTTAACTTTCCACTGCTGAACATAGGCCTCTCCCATAAGGGGGGAGTTTGCCAGTTGTTGCCACGCTTGACCGACGGGTTGGGAACCACAGTTTGACTTTAAGTCATGTTTTAAGAGGAACACTGTTGCCCATTCGCTGTGTGTATTATTAGGGAGAACGCTGCTCCCTCTAATATATACACCTGGAATTCAACACGATGGTTTCCAAGGGAAGCTACATGTAGGTCAACCTGCAAGGGTACATTATTACTAACAATTCCTTCCCCATATAGCTAACTGTCACCATTGGCCACCAAGGAAGTTGTTACTTTGTTTGCCATTATATTATAAGTTGAATAAAAAAGTCTCTTAAAAATCGATCCAGGACAGAATGGAATCTCATCCTCACACAATGATCTTTGTATTAGCTCGCGGAACCAATTGCGGCGATTGTAATGTCAGGGCCACCAGCCTGTTCTAAGAGGCGAGCGGTCCCGTTTGACATTTCTACCGGACTCGCACATAGGTGGCCGGCAGTCCTATTGGTAAAAATAAATCATAGCGCAACGCCGAAATTATTAGATAAGCATTTTATAATCCAATTAGACGATGTCCTTTGTTAAAGGTGTACCAAATTGGACTTCATATGAATGTTTCAATAATGTAATAACTCTAAGAATATCTAAAATTTATTAAATACCTAATTTTTTTTTATATTGTTTCAATCGTTAACTTTCCACTGGTAAACATAAGCCTTTCCCATAAGGGGAGTTTTTCCAGTCGTTGTCACGCTTGGTAGGCAGGTTTTTTTTTTAATGAGTGATAATGGACTGGTAACCCCACTTGCGCTATCGGTATACACCGGAGGGGCACCAATGAAGGACGATAGGTGAGGATGAAGCAGGGCAGCTGGCCCATCGTGACGATTTTAACAAGAATTGTTCACGATGGTTTACAGGGGGAACCACGTGGAGGTCAACCTGATTGGAGGATATTGCTAGCAATGGGGATATCAAACTCCATTGCTAACAATCCCTTTCCCCCCTGGCAGGTAGGTTGGCAACCGCAGTTAGGCTTTTAGAGTTGTTTTAAGAGGGACATAGCTTAATGTTAATATGCTTTTTTTATATAACATAGGGTGCAAACAAGCATGCAGCTCATCTGACGGTAAGTGACTACCGCCACCCATGAGCACCACTTAACAACACAAAACTAAATTCTACTAATATTGTATTATTTATATTATATATATATGAAAGTTTGTATGTATGTTTTTAATATTGTCTTATTGATATACTATCTACTATATTGTTAGTTTTGCAAGAACTTGAATAAAATATGTAAAAATCTCGATCCAATATTTTATTATTATAATATTTTTTTTATTATAATTCGAATCTTGATTCCACGAGACGAGAGAGACGAGACTGAGTCTGAGGTTAATTTATAATTCTACTGTAAGCGTGTGATTTTCTAGTTTTTTTTTTTTTTTTTACTATTTCTTCATAAATTTTTAATTTATAATAAATGAAAATTAATGAAGCTCCTAATTCGATTACGAGTAAACAGAGAAATAAAATTAAATTACCCTTAATTCGGAAAATTCTCGTTCTTTCCTCACTTCTTTAAATATTTTCAATTAATTATACATAAAGTAGAAAACTCGATATAAAATCTTATAACCAGTAGTTATTGTAGAAAATACTTCTTTTTGGGAAGGGCTCATGTCATTGGACACGCCATGATATTATACACATACGAAAATAAATTATAATTATAGTCACAGTACCCATGAAAATGTAAAATTATCTTGTACATAATAATTAAAAAGTAGTAACTGTTGAGTTTCTTGCAGGTTCTTCTCAGCAGGTAACAACATCCTGAACCCAACTGTACAATCATATAAATTTTTTTTTTTTTTTATACAACTTAGAATGTCAAACAAGCTAACGGCCCACCTGATAGAAAGTGGTAACCGTCGCTTATTGATAAAGCAGTACCATGGACATAACAGAGTATACTGTTTCGCCCATGATACCCCCCATGCGTTGCCATTCCTGAGGACTCAGGTGTTATTCCTCTGTACCCTGTAAGTTCACGCCATATCCCAACTGCTTCACGGTAGAAACACGAATGGGACAGAAGTACCCAAGCAATCGACTTTTGTACAAAGTCTCCCTCTGGTGAATAATTTTATAAAACTGGTAAACAAGTCTATTTGAACAAAAATTAATTACATATTACTATTCTACTCTATTTCTATTCCGATAAAAGGTTGTCAATATTACCGTATTTAAGATTATTTTCCAGGGGAAAAGGTCTGGTCCCATAAATCGGCTTCATAATATGGGCTCTTTAGGGCCCACTAGGCCCCTATTTTTAATACGCTTATGTTTTTGCTAGAGCATTTCAACTAATTCCTCGATTGCTCAACTGCATTCACAAACAATAAATTTTTTAAGTAATTCTTGCGTTGTTTTTTAATGTAAACCGACTGAGTTTTATGTTCTAGCTCTAGTTTTGTTTTCGACTTAATTATACGCTTCTTCTTCCTTGAACAACAAATAAAAAAGTAATTGATATTTCAAATATCGACAGTGTTACGTAAGTGTGAAGTAACTCTCATTGGTAGGCGTGAAGCGTGCGCACGCGCATCTAAAATGCCGAGTGACCAATATCGCCGTAACTGTAACATTCGATACTTTTAATGTATTTAAAACAGTCCTTCACATACAACAAATTACTATGTATATGTTACATACTTCCGTGCAACCAAGCAGCATTAGTAGAGTGGCAACCCTGCCTTTTTGACAGATGATTTGACGGAGAAAAAAGGATGATTGCTTTGATATGTACGGTGAGGGAAATAATATTATTGTAATCGTTTGGATTGATGTTTGTACCCTTAACTACCAAAAAACTCCGCCATTTCATCGCATCTCATCCTAACTATATTAACCCCAAAGTAGTAACAATAGGCTTACCTAGTAACTTCACTGAAACAATGTATTTCAATGAAGTTACTAGGCAAGCCTACTTAGAAACTCAATCGTCATGCAATTAAAATTGATTAGCAATTATTGCTTTTTTTAGAACAAAATGCACACCTCCTTTTTTAAGGAGAACAGATAGCAAACTAATTAGATGGGCCATGTGCTTATTAATCACCTCTGTGATATTAAAAAAAAAAACAATAAATATAACTAATCAATATACAACGACATGTTCTAAGGACGCATTTAAGATGCAATTCAATAAAAAAAAAACATTATGATGCAGTGTTAATAAACCGATTAGCCTTAATTACTAAGTCGATATTTTATAGTTACGTAAATGAAGTTAAAATAACAGATATTGGCTTAACTGCAGAAAAGTAACTGGGTCGCTCGCTAGGGATCTTCCACAGTTTAATTAACGGTGACTGCAATTTAAATATAATACATAAGATCTCCTATAAACTATTTTCCTTGAGAGTATTCTGACACTTCCCTATGGTTGACTAGGAGAGAATGCTTTTAGCATTAAGTCCGCCATGTACACATATTTGTACTAATGAATAAATAAATAAATAAATAAAAATGTTAATCTAAATAATAAAAAAATCCAATTTCACGAATGTCCTAGTTCATAAAAAAACTATTAATTTACTTTTTTATCCTAAGAAAAAGGACGGTATTTTTCGTAGGTGTCGTAAGTGGCGACTAGGGAAACTTAATTCTCGAGGAATAGAACAGCGTCCCTCTTAAAACATCACCAAAGCCTAACTGCGGTTGCCTACCCGACGGCAAACGTGACAGCTACTGGCAAACTATGGGGGAAGCCTATGTTCCGTAGTGGACAGTTGCTAAACAATCTCTCCCAGACAACCTTTCAGATATAAAATAATTTTCTAAATCGGTTTACAATTGACTGAGTTATGAGGCAACAAACATAAAAAAATACCATTAAATTGAGATTCTCCTCATTTTTCGAATTCATTTATTAAACAAACAATTATTTTATTTGTTCAAACAAAAAAAATCTCTGTTTTATTAAACAGAGATTTTTTTTTGTTTGAACACGCTAGTCTTTGAAACTACCAGCCAGGTTTGAAAAAAAATCTTTTGCATTTAATAATAATAAAATATTCTATTTCTGATAAATCCATTACGATTTCTTATGTAAATATTAATAGTTATAACATGTATCGTCTATTCCAGAGGATAGACATTTGTAATTGTATTTCTTTTTTTTTTTTTTGAGGTTTTTTCCAGTCCTACCCAATAGTGTTGCAGAGCTGGGTCCGTGACTTTGTGAATTTGAATTATTGAGTCAGTGTAGTCCTTATAATATATTTTGTTACCAATAATTTATATTTATATATATAATATTTATCTTATTATAATTTATTTTATTTTAGTATGAATACGTCCTTAAACTTTAGTGATAGTTTTTTCAGCAGTTCTTCCGATGAATTTCATAGTGCAGTGAGTGATGATGATGCTGATCCTGATATGTTACTTAAAGATAAACTACAGTCTGCCTTTGCCTCCCATAAAAAGTTCTTAAAGATTGCTCACATTAATGCGCAGAGTGTATTAGCTCATTATTCAGATTTATATTCCACTTTTTCAGACCAGCAGGTTGACGCAATTCTTGTATCGGAATCTTGGCTTAAACCGTCTTTTTCATCAACTTTGTGTTCTCTGCCAGGTTATCATCTTTTACGCAATGATCGTGTTGGCGCTGGTGGGGGTGGTGTTGCGATATTTTTGCGTGCTAATATCCCTTACAGAATAATTAGTCAATCTGACTCAGTATATAGTGCTTCAGCGGAGTATCTTTTTCTGGAATTGTGTATCCATCATTCGAAAATCTTACTTGGCGTATATTATAGTCCATCTCTTCGTGTGGACTACTTCCAGTCTTTTGAGGCTCTTCTGGAATCACTTTGTCCCATATACAATGAAACTATTATTCTTGGTGATTTTAACACCTGCTTACTCAAAAATGACTCACGTTCTTTAAGATTGTGCTCTATTGCTTCCTCTCTTAATCTTCATCTCCTTCCACTTCAACCTACACACTCGCCTCCAAACAGTGCGCCTACACTTCTCGACCTCATGATTGTATCAGATCCTGATAAGGTTACTACATTCGGTCAGTTTTGTGCACCTTTCTCCTATCATGATCTAATCTATCTGTTCTACAAAATTCGTATGCCTAAGCCGAGAGTAAAATTTCTTGAGCTTCGAAATTTTAGGGAAATTGATTCGGAGAAATTACGGAGTGATTTTGGCAGGATTGATTGGTTCATACTTTATGATTTAAATACTATTGATGAAAAAGTCACATATCTTAATCAAACGTTAAATAATCTGTTCGATAAACATGCTCCTATCCGAAAAGTTAGAGTGAAGCATCTACCGGCCCCGTGGTTGTCACAAAACATACGCAATATAATGGCAAAACGTGATCAGGCTAAACGTAGGTATAAAAAGAATCACTCCATCGAAAATTTAAATAAATATAAGAGGTTGCGAAACCGAAGTAATCGAATGTGCAGAGATGCTAAGAGACGCTACTTTCATGAATCAGCTGAAAGTCTTAAGCCAGCTCAACTCTGGAAACTCCTAAGAACACAAGGGATTGGTAAATGTTTAAACTCGTGTCCAGTTAATTTAGATAGCAACGCATTGAATAGTCATTTTTCGACGCCTCCGGTAATTATGGAGGACCATATTAAAAAGACTACTCTTGGAGAACTCAAAAACTTGCCTAAACCCAATTGTAAACCATTTTCTTTCCTAGCTATTACTACGTGTGATATTAAAAAATCAATCTTGTCAATTACTTCCAAAGCAGTTGGTGATGACAAAATCTGTATTCAGATGCTTCGTCTTCTCTTAGATGAGCTTGCACCGATTCTTTCTCACATCTTAAATTATTCTCTGGAAACAGGTTCGTTTCCTGCTGCCTGGAAAAAAGCCTACGTTATTCCGCTTCCCAAAACCAACAATCCCACGTACCTTTCCGAGTATCGTCCTATTTCTATCTTACCTGTTCTATCTAAAGTACTTGAAAATCTAGTTTATGATCAATTGTCATCTTATCTTTTTAAAAATAAACTCCTTACTCCTTTTCAGTCTGGGTTTCGTACAGCTCACAGTACTGTCACTGCACTACTAAAAGTTACTGAGGATATTCGTCTTGCTAAGGATAGGAAACAGCTATGTATTCTCACTTTACTCGACTTTAGTAGTGCCTTTAATTCAATAGATTTTGATATCCTTCTCGGTATCCTTGACTCACTTAATATATCTCCACTGGTAATAGCATGGTTTAATTCTTATCTTGTGGGGCGTATGCAGTGTGTTCGGTCGGATGAAACCAGCTCCGACTGGTGTGGTCTTGTTGCCGGCGTTCCACAGGGTGGCGTCCTGTCACCACTTCTATTTTCTATTTTCATTAATTCCTTGGCAGGACGTTTTTCATCCTACTTCCATCTATACGCAGATGACTTGCAGCTGTACAGTTTTTTTGACATTTGTGATATCGGTACTGCTATAGACTTGATTAATCATGATCTGGTAAACATTTCAAGATGGGCAAATGCATATGGTCTATTAGTGAATCCAACAAAATCACAAGTTATTATTATCGGAAGCAGATACATGACAGATTTATTAGATCGTATGACTGTTCCACCTGTGGTGTATGAGGGGACAATAATATCATATACAAATGTCGTTAAAAATCTGGGCGTACTTTTTGACAGAAATCTTTCCTGGACGTCTCACGTAAACCAGATAAGTAAAAAAGTACATGCGACTGTTCACTCACTCAGACGTCTACAAAATTTTCTACCTATTAAAACAAAGGTCAATTTAGCCCAAACATTATTATTTCCCCTTATGGATTATGCAGATGTATGTTTTCTTGACGCCATTTCAGAGTTATTTTCTAAAATTGACCGTCTACAAAATTTATGCATTCGTTTCGTTTATGGTTTGCGTAAGTTTGATCATGTCTCCAAATATCGAAAAGAATTGAAATGGTTACCTTCACGTTTTCGATTGAATGTCCATATACTGACGCTTCTTTACAATATCTTGCATAATCCCTCCATTCCTTGTTATCTCCGCGAGCGTTATGAATATTTATATTCTAGAGATAAACCACTTCGCCCTCAGACACGATTACTTCTAAGAACTCCACCACATCATACTCAGGCTTTTGGGAATTCCTTTACAGTTATATCCATTCGACTATGGAATAGTCTGCCATCCGAAATAAGGGAATCGGCAAGTATAGGCATGTTTAAGCGTCGTCTAAGAGAGCATTACTTATCACTATGCTGACGTATTATGTATATGTGTATGTATATTTATATATGTTTATATGTGTATATATATGTATGTGTATATGTATGTTTGTGTAAATATATGTGTATGTTTACAGGGTATTTTATGTAATTTATAATGTGTAGTTTGTATTATTCTTTGTGTATACATAACTTATGCGTTTATGCAATATATGCAGATCGTATGACTGCCTATTTTTATTTATAAAATAACACATTAACATGGAAAGGTTTTGCTGGAAGAAATCTCTTATTAGAGATAAGCTCGCCTTTGTACATTATGTTTATAATGAATTGTAATTACCAGTATGTTTTGTGTACAATAAAGAATAAAAGAATAAAATAATTTATTCAGCTACAAAACAACAACATTAATAACAAGTTTACACATTAAAATAATAATTATTTGGTAGCAGCTGAAACTCAGCATAAGCGCAACACCACGCTACAGCTTCAGTGGGGCCACTACTCGATAGGTAGCACTCGGGAAACAGGATTAAATTTAATACCTCAATTCGTGAAGAAGGTTATAAGCTATTCAAATTACGATATAAATACAGACGAAGCCGCGGAATACAGCTATAAATAAATTATCATATGTCAAATTATGAATGTTCGTTTTCCTTAAAACTCATTCATAATACCAGAACATACGATGGCATATCCATTCTCTCTTAATAGCACTGATAAATAACTATATTAATAAATTCATGTGTTTTAATTAATATATCAAGTTTAAATATTTACAAAAAAAATACTTTACCTTTACTTATATACTGAAATAAATCAGTTTCTGGTACAAGCGTACCGTGGAATACCAATAAATATCGGTTAAAAGTCAATAAAAGTTCAACTGGAGCGTACGAAAACGGACAATTATTCATTGGTACTGCTCAATCGGTTAACTCATCTCGCTACCAAGAAAGGACTTCATAACTCAAGAAGGTTCGACTTCCGTTTCGCTTGATTAATCGCCTTCTCACACATAATCCTGTTGTAAAATGAGATTGCAGATAAATTAAACGGTTTTTAAATAACATATGTACTTTTTGAACAAACGCTTGCTGTTGTTTGTGTTAAATACATAAAATTTGATTATAAAATATTCTTTTTTTATTTTTTTAGTACATTATTGGCTTGAATGCCTAGTAATTAGTAGAATTAATCGTCCATGTAAAAGTGTTTTGGCAAATAAATATTTTATTTTATACCTAATATAAACAATAAAGGAGAAAGGAACTAAGGGAGTAAGGGGTCTGATTTCTCTATTACTAGCAATACAACCTTTCAGGTCGAACTTCACGCGATTCTCCCTGGAAATAATCATGATTAATTCTTATTGAATTCGTCACGTTTGGTCAACTGACCTGCTTTCATCCTCACCTGTCATCACTCACTGGTGCCCTGCCAGCGTATACTGATAGCGCAGGCGGGATGACCATTCCATTCTCCCTCATTAAATAAAAAAACTAACGAAAGGCTTCAATGATAATTTATGTGAGTAATAAAATTATTTAAATGTGTCACAATTTGATTAATTATTAAATTTTTGTTTAAAAATAATTTAATGTGAATTAATTTAAATAGTTTTAAATTACTTCGTTTCTACCATGAAGCAGTACTGTTTGCATGGCTGTGTTTTAGTTTGAAGGGTGAGATATGGCAGTGAATTTACAGGGTACAGAGGAATAACACCTGAGTCCTCAGGAATGGCAACGCATAGGGAGTATCATGGGCGAAACAGTATACTCTGTTATGTCCATGCTACTGTTCATATCTATAGGCGACGGTTACCACTTTCCATCTGGTGGGCTGTCAACTTGTTTGCCATTCTAAGTTGTATAAAAAAAACAGGAGTAAGACAACGGTTACCAATTTTCATTTGCTTACATGCATTACATAAATTACATCAAAATACTGATAAAAGAATCAATAATAATCAGAAAGGCTTTAAAATATTTTGCAAAGATTTCGCATCTCAATTTATAATAATTTGTACATTTCATCATGACTTTGAACTTCAACCGATCGGTAGGTGAATACCTATATTGGGTAAAACGATTCGATCACCTCGAGATGTCAAAATCAAAAGGTGTAATGATCAAAATGCGACATGATGATTTTAATGATATCTATAATATGACAGCCGTCACATTACATTCCTTGTCAACTTTCCATAATTGACTGACATGTGTAAAATTGGTTTCGACAATTTGGGAAATTACATTATGGATATTATATTATTTTTTTCCTTCAAAGTTTTTTTTTTATTTTGTATGGATTATGATTAAAAATAGGCCAACAGTGGGGTCGATTCTAAAGCGCCATTTCTCTAATTCAATGTCTAAAATTAATATTCAAGTTTTATATAACAGCGAAATCTTTAATTTCTCCAATTTCTAGTGGATTAAAGCAAAATTATTATAATTTTAGTTTAAGATAGACCATAAACAGTAATTACACGAAATTATCAAATTAAATTAAAGCATAAAAAATGAAAATAAATTACAACATAAAAAGTTCAAAAATTAATTTCATATTTTTACCGACGATTTATTTCAAGCTGGCCCGAAGTGACAACCGCGCGTTTGATAATATTTTGCGTAAAAAAAAAAACATGCTAAGGATTCTATAGTCTCTATTCTTCTCAATCTATGGTAATTTATTACTGTGATACATAAAAGGTATTCCCATTGCAGCATATTATTATCATCTCATCATCTCAGTCATTTTCTCTCCACTGCTGGACCTATGTCCAGTATTCAACCGAAATCGACGAGTCGATTGTTGATTCTACCAATAAAATTTTGTCGACAAGCTGTCACTAGTTTCACAAATTCAACCCTTCTGTAAGTGTTGATTTATGATCAACGTAACGTTTACTCAGACATTTGAATTTATACATGTTTATACGCAAATTAAATCAAACATTATGTTTTATGACCGATTTCGCTGCCTCCGCATAGGAAGCAGCGAAATCGGTCTGTTTGAACGCTCCGTTTGGTTTTCCATTGTTTCTGCCTACCTCAATGAGGAACAGGTAATATAATACGTATTCTATTTTTTAAAGATGGCGACAGACCTATAGGTATTGAATAGAAAGCAAAAAATTACTTTTCTTGTAGTTAATAGGTTTGTTACTAAAGTCATCATCCATCATCATATCAGCTGTTAACTATCCACTGCCAAGCCAAACCAAAGGCCTATGCCTCCCCCATAGACTGCCATAAGCAACAGTCCTGAGCCATCTGCATTCACTGACTCCCTGCAATTAGAATTGCAATCCTACATATGAGAAAACATTATTACGATTGAAAACTATCCTTTTTTTTTCGTTGCGCCCAATAATAAATTTAATTTACGAGTATTTACAAATACGCATATGTACAGGAACTTAACTATGTATATGATAACGTACTTATTATATGCAACCTTGGTCTGAACGATTGATATAATTGTTAGAGAAATGTTAAGGTTATTGTTTACAATCTGATAGTAGGTAGATATTTGGGTGTAAACAACAATGTCAAGATAATAATGTTAGTCATACCTAATCTTGATTACTGGGGGGAAAGGGATTATTAGTCATGGGGACTAACAGGCCCATTGCTAGCAATATACACTATCAGGTCGACCTCCACGTGGTTCCCCCCGGAAACCACGTGGAGGATACCCATAAAAAAGAGCTTGATTACTTCTACTGTTTAGTATAAAAATATTTTTCGTATATGTATTTTTTTTTTCTTTTTTCACTGTGACTGTTCAAACTGCATAACTGATTAAACAGTGACTATTTACTACTGGTGGAAAACAAACATACGGCCCATCTGATGGTAAACGGTGTTACCATGGTCTATGGATGCCTGTAACACACGCGTTGCCGACCCTTAAGAAACCTCAACACTGCCATTTTGAAGAATCCCATGCTGTAGTCTCTAGGAACATCCTCGGTAGGAAGATTATTCCAAAACCTGAGTGTTCAAAGGAAATAGGTCCTCTAAAACCGTACTGTACGTGATTATTCTAGCTCTACGAATTGAAATTCAAACAAAGATTTTTAAATGACGACCACGTGCAAGCAAGCAGTGAGAAGCGACCCCCACAAGAGAATACAGAAGATGAAGCATTATCTATTATTCCACAGAGCATCTCTGTGCTTATCGAATGTATTTATTTATTTATAAATATGCAAGATTATTGCTTACGTAAACTTATAGCATGCTAGAAAGCCAAATGAGCTTTATGCATTATGCGTAATATAGTACAAACGCGTGCTGAACAACGATGTGTTTTAGGCAATTAAAATATGTACATATATAACTATATACATATATTTGTAATATACTTTACATCTCCGATGTTGCCAGTCGCTATCTGCAACGTTAATTCACTAACAACTAGTCAGTAATTAACTGCAAGTTTTTTTTTATTTTTTTTTTTATACAACTTAGAATGGCAAACAAGATCATGAACAAATAAGATTACATTATTTCTTGTTATTAATCCGATGCACCTCCTGCTTTGCTAATAGATAGATAGATATATAGATAATTTATTTGCATTACTTACAGCACACAAATTACAACATACATATACAAAAAAAAGCGAAATAACATAAATGATAAAAAAAAAAATACACAAAGCTAAATACAATTTTTGTTTGTGAGTGTGCCATAGCAATACAAATAATCTAAAACTATTTATTCCATTCTTCTTACTGTTCTATTAAATCATTAAAATTAAACTACATTACTATTACACTACTAACTACTACATACTAACTACACTAGCATTAAAATTAACTACATCATAAGCGATGTAATTTTAACGGTACGTTTACAAAAGTTACCTGAACTTTAACGTAACAAAGGCGCTGTTCTTCAATATCCGTATGTTATAATTACAGATTAAAGAGTCTTTTAAATACTTTTTAACCGACTTGAAAAAGAAGAAGGTTCAGATTGGTAATATAGATTTTTTTCAAATCGGTTCAGTAGTTTAGTTTTCAAGCCAAAATAAATTATTTTGTCGCAATATAAGTCGGTTTTTATTTTGTGGGGCACACTCTTTAATTATTTTTAGAATCCACATGACAGCCTTTTTGACTGTGTTACCAGTACCCTTTTTTATTATCAATTTTTTAAACCTAATCTTACATTCAAATCATAGTTTATCTTTTTTAGAAATCTCATCTGACAACTAAGGACATATGAGGAGAGATTGGAATATATTTTTCCATATGTCAAGGACATATTGAATTGAATCCTTTTTTTTTTTTAAGAAAAGTAATATTTATTTATAAAAAGGTATGAAAGGATACAATTTTTATTTTTAAACATTATTTTTAAGATATTAGTTTTAATATAAGGGTATACAGTATAAAATGATGGAATTCATATCCCTCGCATATTCGCATATGCAGTTAGTCCACCCGTAGTAAATTAACTACATAGTTTTTACAAAATTAAAATTAAAATTTAATCACTACTCCATTCAAACATAGCACAAAGTCTCCTTCTAATGGTCATCTCATAGAATTCTCGTATTTGCTTTATCTGTTATGTAATTTGCAAGAAATCCAATTTACAACCAAATCACGGTGGGCGGTGGCTCCGGGTACTTGATAAATCTTGAGAAGTGTCTTTAACCGGTTGTTAACCGATCGCTTATCTATTTGTAATTTCAAACTCCATTCGTCTCACCTTTTGTCTACGAATTATTATTAATCTTGAATAAAAAAATATTAAACCTAATTGCGTATATGTTAGAGTTGTAATTCTGTTAACATTCTTTTATAACGAGAGTTGCAATGAAACATTATGATCTACTTGATGATAAGCTGTCATTGAAACCATATGCTCATAGAACACCAGAGACATCACTAGTATGCTGATGCATGTGGCGTAATGATTCTGAGTCAAAGCCAGTCCTACATTATACTCTTATTTCACCGTCAAACCTTAACAGCATTTACTCAGTACCGAATTTATATTTTTCGAATTTCATAAGCCACTTGGTCATGTCGCAACTGTTTAGAAACCATAGACTACAACTAACTGGAACAGACGGCCCGGGTGCATTGTATTATATTTCCAAAAGTCTTACCTGCAGAAGAACGACAAGACCTTGGACTATCAAACTATATGACGATAGATGCGGACTACGTATTATATTTGTTTTAAAGATAATAATAGATCACGAGCCAAATATGTATTGGTTACTTCGGATGAAGAAACAAAACTGTCGCTTTTTTTACTTTACTTGGCCATAATGGATTCCTTCATAATTGTTTTATACATTTAATTTTTCAGGTTTAGATGCAATAAAATAAACGATATCTAAATTATTTGTATTATTTATAAACCAAAAATAACCACATATTAATAAATGTATGAACATCGCATATTACGCAAAAAGCTATCTTGTCAGACGAGCTATTTCACATTCCTACATATACAATAACAAAAAAACTTGCTCTATTTTATTCCCAATCTTTAGTTGACCTTTCGAAATATTGACAAAAAAAAAGAGAATAAAAAATTATACAAATTTGTACATTAAATGTTTGCCAATTTTTTGCCCTGATGAAAAGCGGTAACTGTCGCCTATAGACATGAGCAATACCATGGACATAACAGAGTATACTGTTTCGCCCATGATACCCCTCATGCGTTACATTCCTGAGAACTCACGTATTATTCCTCTAGTTCTAGTACCCTGTAAATTCACTGCCATATCCCATCCTTTAAACCGAGATACAGCCATGCAACTGCTTGACGGTAGAAACACGAATGGGACAGAGGTACCCAAGCAAACAACTTTTGTACAAAGGAATTTACAGACAAGGCACACGTCGCTTTACTTCGGAATAAAAGCCGTTTGGCATCTTGTACGAAAATGATCAAAGTACCCGATCGATATTCATACATTTATGAAAACTGGTGATATTATCAAAAATTCAACACTCGCTACACCGGTGTACTGATCAATCTTAGCTATTTACGAAACGTATTATTGGTATGTTGTTGACAGACCGACGAACAAACTGCGACGGGATTATAGATAAATATTAAGACATTTAACATAATAAGATAATAAGACGCTTCCGCCTATTTCACTCATTAATTAATTTGCCATCTAAATATCTTTACATTTTTTTACATTGTACTTAATTTATAATCTAGGATTCATATGTGTTTAAAATTTTTGTTATGGTATAAATTTTATTAGATACTTAAAAAGTTTTACTCAATGACTGATCCTCTTTGAGAAGAAAAGGGTTGTTAGTAAAGAAAGCTGCCTTATTGCTAGCAATAAACGCTATCAGATCGTAATCGTTGGTAATCGCGTGCCCAAGAAAGCACAGCTTATAAATAATATTTTACATGTACATGGATACATAAAACAACTCTTACGTATTCCAACAGCTCTCTCATCGATCACTACATTGTTTGGTCAGTTCATTATTTCTGTTTGCCTGTGAGTAATAGCTACTTATTGTCACCATTCGTTAGCGCATTCCTTGTGTTATGTGTATTTACCTGTAACATTACGATTTACGATAACTGTATATCTATTTAATGTAATAAATGCAAAAGGTTTTATCTCTTTGTTAAGTTTTTAAAGAATATTTTTGTTGTTAAACTATATATTTATTGTCTACAATTCTATATCTATGTTTTAAGTATATTACTGTCATAGACCTAGTATAATATACTCAATCTAAGTTTACTTAAGGATAGGTTTTCTTTTTTTTTCATCCTTGTATATTCGTGTATGGTTCGTTGTATTCATCTAACTACATAAACTTCTGCTATTGTATTAAATATGTTTCAGTACTCGTTGTCTATTTTTATTTTTATATAACATGTTTTACAAATAAATAATCTTGAATATTAAACCAAAAAATATACTGTAATTTTTAAAGACTGTTTGTGCCAAAATAAATTAAAAAAAAAAGTTTTCACAAGAAAATTATCAGATACGAAATATCCTTCGGTATCTTATTATAACATTTAATGCCCATTCCCATAAAAGACCTATTAAATTTTTCTAAACGGTACCTCGGAACAGCAAATTTGAATTTATATCTAGTGTTAAGATTATTAATATCGCTCTTTTATAGAAACATAATCAGCGAAGATATTACGCGGACAAAATTGCAAATAAAAGCTAGTTTTATATAAAAATGTCTATAAACTGATTATTTTATACAGTTGAAACAAAAATTACGCCCAGTCCATAATATCTGTACCCAATTTGTTCATGTGCAATTAATTTAAATTTAAATGATTACATTAATTAGCCGACACGTTTTATAAATTAACGTGTGAAGTGAATAATGCAGATACAGATTATTGTCAGCAACTGTCGGTATTTCTGATGTCGCTCCGTACAAACGGTAGTGGCACTGCATTCAAGAATATAGACATTCGAACATTTTTTTTTCTCTACTAACTTTTTACGTGCTACTTCGCGACTATGCATAGATTTTATAAGTAGTATTTTATTTTTAAATATCAATTTAATTCATTAGAAAAGGTTTGCTGGAAGAAATCTCTTATTAGAGATGAGCTCGTCTTTGTACATTACGTTTTTAAATTAATTGCTTCTATCATTATGTTTGTGTACATACATACATACATATCTGTCACGCCTGTCTCCCATTAGGGTAGGCAGAAACAATGGAACGCCAGATGCTTCGATTCAAACAAACCTCTTTCGCTTCTTCTTCTTCTTCTTTGTGTACAATAAAGAATAAAATAAAAATAATTTTTAGAAACTTTCTATTGTAATCTTTTGGAGGAAACAATAAACAGTATCCTTCTATCTATCTATCTACTACTTTTATTAGCTTAATTATCAATTCTAAACTCAATCCTCGAATTACGAAGTCAAGTTGGACTTACTTCGCGGATTATTTTATTTGTTTATTTTTTTATTCAGCGCAAGCTAATGCTGTTGGCCTTTTCAATTAAACCTTGACAATGAAATAACATGAATTTTAAGGCGTTACTCTAGTGTATGTACAGGTGAAATCAAAATGGTTATCGTTCTTTGAAGGGAGTATTCTTCAAGTACATTTAAAAAAAATACAAAAAATTTAAAAAATACCAATGCTACTAACTTTACAGCTGGACGTGTTATGTTTTTTTTTTATTTGATAATAATGAAATGGTAACACCGCTTACGCTATCGATATACGCTGGCGGGCACCAGCGAGGGATGATTGGTGAGGATGAAAGAGCATGCCGCGACAACATGGCTTCCTAGTGCTTACATTATATTAATACACTTTATTTTTATAATAATATCATTATGTTGTTTATTGCCTTAACGTTTACTACGTCAAGTTCATTAAAGTGATTTTTATTATTAGTAGTAATCGTCTCTTGATAATACACCAGTTTTATTGACCCATTTTGTATAAAAATAGCAATGTAGGTACTTTAATGTAGTATTTTTTAATTAACGTACACACATCGTTATTTTTAAACGAGCTTTTCAATTTAACTGTATTACATCTTCGCCAAGTCTCTGTTACTTTGTTAATACTATACTATGTAGTTGATGTGTAAAATATAAATGTATCCTATATATTTAAGAATGGCTGGAAAGTTGGAATTGAAAACTGGTTTAATAAATAAAGTATTAATAAAACTTAAAGTACATTTACTAAATCGTAATTGTATGGATTAAATATAGGTAAGACCAATGGAGTTATTAATAATAACTCTAAATATAAAAACAATGGGGGGCACAGGGATTGTTAATAATGAGATCCAACAGACCTATTACTAGCAATATACCCTAACAGGTCGACCTCTACGCGGTTCCCCCTGAAAACCATCGTGATTAATTTTTGATGAATTGAAAACAATAGGCTAACTGACCTGCTTCATCTTCACCTATCATCCCTCACTGGTGCCACCGCCAGCGTATCCCGATATCCATTTTCATCCATTAAAAAAAATATAAAAACAAATAAAATAGTATATAATACCATTCTTCCTCTCACTTCAAATACACACATGTATACTGTTCACCTTTTCTCACACCAAACACTGAACGTTACAAATTTGAAAATGTTATTAACTGTAATCTTCTAGTTAAACTTTATTTTTTATTTCTTCACCTGTTGATTGTATTTATATTATAAGTCAATATTGTTAATTCTGCATGTAAAAATATATAGTACCATTTGTTGTATAGTAGAAGGAACTGGCTTACTAATCACAGGTTACCATAATTTGTAAGCCGAGGCAAAAAAATATGTAACAGTGTAACCCTGTATTTGTTAATAAAAGTTTTTACTTACTTACTTATCCATTTGCCAATCTTTTATTACAAAAGTGTAAATCAAAATTGTATTAACATTATTTAAAAACAGAATTCTCTTATAAGGTCATAATTATTGATTTTTGACAGAGATTTCAGCTAATAATATAAAAAAAAAAGCGAATGGACCAAAGTTAAAAGATATGATGTATTGAACGATTGAACTCACACAGCCGTTAATAAAATTAAAATCTTATGATAAAAATAAAAACTAATTTAGCAATGTGAAAAATATAGCATAACATATTTTTTTTTTAAATTGGTTATTATCTCTTAACTACGTCATTTACAAACCGATTTAAAAAAATATTTTTATCTAATCAAATTGATCGTATATTTTTTTTTTTTTGTTTTTTAATCCAAATAATTGATTTCGACACGATTGATCTCGATACTTTTTTGTAGAATAAAATCATTAATTATCTTAAATCGGATATTTTATCACGACAGACGCAATAAAAATAAAATACGGAAAAAAAATAGGGAATAAAATCAAAATAGGTTATATAAAATATATACACACATTTTTTCCCAACATCAACAATGCAACATGTGGAACAAACTGTAATAAAAAACAATTTAAACAAAATGGATTAATAAAAATGGAGCTCGTATCGAACGGTTATTACCACGAATGGAATTCTTTTTGTCGCGATATTGCTTCAAAATAGGAGTGAAGATATTCCGTACGCCACAAAAAGTCGATCAGAACTCATAATTATGGCAATAAATTACCATTTACACTATTCCAATCGATTTCTCATCCTTTATTGGGCCGTGTTATTCGATGATGAACATTTAATCAGAATATTAATTGCATGGTATTTCTTCCTGGCTTGTAACTCCGTTTGTATTGTTTATTAAACAATATTTATTTATGACAGTCCCTTTCAGAATACACTGAGTGTATTAACTAACAAAGAGTTATGTTTGTGTAATCGTATCGTATTGCTACTGTCTCCGCTGTCACCAAATAGATTTATATGTTGCAGTCCAAACTCTTAATCAGTCAAAAGTAGTTTTGACTGCATAGATTAGTCAAAAGTGATTTTGACTGAAAATTATTAATTATTTTTACCGCAAATTTGCGGTTTATTTTTTTTGATGGGTGAAAATGGTATGGTAACGGGATACGCTGGCGGAGCACCAGTGAAGGGTGATAGATGAGAATGAAAACAGGCCAGTTAGCCCATCATGATGAATTCATCAGGAATTAACCATGATAGTTTCCAGGGAGAACCGCGAGAAGGTCGACCTGGTTGGGTATATTGCTAGCAATGGGATTCTCAGTCTCCATTACTAACGATCCCTTTCCCCCCGCAAATTTGCGGTTAGGTTAGGTTAGGTACTTTTAACTGTTACTTTAGTCAAAAGTATTATCGACTAAAGCATACGATCAAAAGTACGTCTATAGTACTTTTGACTGGTTAAGAGTTTTGTGTGCAAAATATACAGAGTGTAAAAACAAACTGTTTTCATTCTATATTCATACAAAAACTATGGTTTGGGCTAAAAATATATGGTTTGGGCTTATAAAGAGCACATATGTACTCTAAAATGTATATAAATATCCGTTTGTATCCTAGAATGGACACTAGATAGTCACACAGCCCTCACCTTCCTCTCTACCCCTCCGTTCCTCTAAATACACCTATGGCTGAATGACAGTGGCGGTAAATCCACAAGTTTTCCACGAATGGTAGACTTATAGAACGTTGCATTCACCACAACGACAATTGTCGACAAGTGCCTCTGACTACTCTATTAGGCATTACAATCTTAAACATATATTTTATTTTTTACAACATAACCATGATACTGCTGGCCCGGCTGATATGTGGCTTTCGTTTTAAAAACAACAAAACGGTCGATAATGTTTATCTGGAAACATTCACAAGATCCACAGTGCAAATAAAGTATGTAACAAGATAAGGAACGGAGTCATTTGACACATTTACATCCTTGTTAATGTTTTAAACAAACATTGTTGTTTATCGAGTCGTATTGGATAAGGTTTATTAATGAATATTTGCGACTTACGAGTCATTCTGTTTTTACGCGACTTCCAAACGGTGATTGACAGTTCAACTGTTTTTTTTTTTTTTTTCGACTATGTGTTAGAAATGCATAACAAAATGATACAAACGGCAGAAATGAATTATGAAATATATACCTACGTATTTATAATATAATATTTTTTACTTTTGTATTCTTCAGGTTATGGGCCCATAACCTGTTTAAGTTTTGGGCTCATAACCTAATGTTTATCAACAACAATATAATAACATATTATTTCTAACTCAATCACTATGAAAAATACATGACAGGTTCTTAATATATAATTAAAAATGTGTCACAAAAATCGACTTGTTATGACAAAACCAGTTATTTTGGTCTAAAAACTAAATTACTGCACTGATTTTGATAAAATTTCTATGAATCTAATCTGTAAAAATATATATTTATTGTTGTTGTAAAATCTTTATTGTACTAATTTACATTGAACAAATTAAAAAAATTAATATACAATGGCGGACTTATACCATAGAGGGATCTCTTACAGTCAACAATATTATCCTATCAGATAAAAAAAAGAATTTTCCAATACATTTTAGAACTAACGAAGTTTTTTTTTTTTTTGATGAGTGAAAATGGTATGGTAACCCCGCCTGCGCTAACGGGATACGCTGGCGGAGTACCAGTGAAGGGTGATAGATGAGAATGAAAACAGGCCTAACTGGTATATTGCTAGCAATGGGATTCTCAGTCTCCATTACTAACAATCCCTTTCCCCCCGAACTGACGGAGTTATGAGGTAACAAATATAAAAAAAACAACCGAATTGAGAACTTCCTTGTTTTTGAAATCGATTGTAAATAAATAAATATATTTAAAAATGGAATCTCAGCTGAAGTTGGCGAAGATGTTAGACGACTAATTACCGTTTTAGTGAAAGTATTACTCTCAACAAGACATACTTATCTATACTTGTAATAAATCTGCAGAGAGGTCAATTCTGTACATGAAATATATTTCCAAAATAACTATCAGGGGGTGATTAGTGATCGATACTGATGCCAAAAATGCTATCAGTAAAATTTTTTACTGTCTGTCTGTATGTTCGTTATAGAAACAAAAACTACTCGACGGATTTTAACGAAATTTGGTACAATTATTCTTCATACACCTGGGCAGATTATAATATACTTTTCATCACGCTAAGATCAATAGGAGCAGAGCAGTGAAGAGAAATGTTGGCAAAACGGAAGAAATTACTCCATTTTTAAGCTTTCGTCACGTGTGCAGCCTTAATGGCCACTTTTTTAAATGTAAAAATGTCCACCCGTGCGACGCCGGGTCGACCCGCTAGTTGTTAATAGTTGTATATAGTTGTCGGCCTTTTACGTGTATCTATTGTTTTTTGGTACTGCCTTTCTGAAGAGCTCAAATGAATGACACTTTTGCTTTACATTCACTTTTTTTATGCAATAAGTTGCATTCTAAGGAATGGCAAACAAGCCGACGGCCCACCTGATGGAAAGTGGTAACCGTCGCCTATAAACATTAGCAGTACCGTGGACATAACAGAGTATACTGTTTCACCCATGATACTCCCCATGCGTTGCCATTCCTGAGGACTCAGATGTTATTCCTCTGTACCCTGTAAATTCACTGCCACATCCCACACTTCAAACCGTAACACAGCCATGCAAACACAACTGCTTCACGGTAAAAATACAAATGGGACAAAGGTGCGCAAGCAAACGACTTTTGTACGAAGTGTCCTTTTGATTCATTTACTTAAAAACATAAATTTGAAATTAAAAATAATAAATGATAGTAAAATTACACAATGATCTTCAGTGGCGAAAAAGTTATTTATTTATTTACACTTTATTGCACCATTTATAAAATAGTAAATACATTTTCACTTAACTAATCACTGTTCAAGTTAGTATTAACATACAAGGGATGAAGAAGGATACAATATACTTTTTATTCCGGTCAGTTAATATATCCCGGTAAAATTTAATATAGGGATATTTCCTATGTTAATTAATATACTTGTAATCTTGGATACTTCGGTCATATTGCTCGACAACAGTTCGACAATCTGGACAAACTAATGGTTGTAGGCAAGATAGAGGGGAAAAGATAACGCGGACGATCGCCTAGTCGATGGTCGAACCAAGTGACCGCCGTTACGGGACTGTCAATTGCAGCTGCCCTGCAGAGGCTGAAGACCGTGCGAATTGGAATAACATCATAAAAAAGGCAACAGACACCTTTCAAGGACACGACCTTCAGTAATGAAGTGGACGAAGAGAGAGAGAGAATTTTTTTTAATAGGTGGTAATGGTATGGTAACCCCGTCTGCGCTATCGGTATACACTGGCCGGCTACCAGTGAGAGGTGATAGCTGAGGATGAAAAGGCAGGTCAGTTGTCTCATCGTGACGTATTCAACAATAACCCAATCAAGGTGGTTTTCAGGGGGAACCGCGAGGAGGTCGACCTGATAGAGTAGAGAGAGAGGGAGAGAATTAATGTACAGCCTTATTTATAGTTGTATAGGAATGTGTTTATACTATTATAATTTAAGTGAAATATGAAACATTTTCAAAAGATCAAACAAGTAAGAACGTATTTGTCAAATTATTTACTATTCAAAAATCAAAGATCATTTGTTAAATAAATACACAATATTAAGAGATATTTAAGAGAGTAAGACTATTGTGTTTTTGCGGGTTCTTCTTAGCAGATAACAATTTTACGAACAGTGCATTCATAAAAAATAATGATGATTTAAAAGTGCTTGTAAATAAGTCTATTTGAATAAATTTGATTTTTTTAGTCAAATTTGTCTGACATGAGAAATTATTGTCTTTATTTTTGTATTTTATGCACGAATAATTATTAATTCACTCTTGCGCCACCTGCCCATTTCTATCTGTTCTCCTTTAACCAAAGGTTGTCTGTAAGTGATTGCCCTAGTGATAAGACCGCCTTTTGTACCTTTATGTGTATATTTCAATCTGTATTTATGTTACTGTATTTCACATGAATTATTCACTTGTCATTGTATATTTTTATTTATGGTGCAATAAAGAGTTAAAACTCACTGGTGATAGAAAACACCATTAACAAGCCAATTAATCCAAGGGAAGCTTCTTTTGTTTTATTGTTTCGTTCACTACATCTGCAACATTTGAGAAATACCTCATACGGTATTACAGTCGCAAAGATATTTAATTCACGACTGGTCCGCTCTAGTGCCTTTTATAAAACCATTAACCTTAGTAAGAATAAATGAGACCCCATTATTTTGTCACTTTGCTACTTATAGATCTAAATTACTTACCAAAGTTTGTGGTTTATTTTTATTTAAATCCATTATGTAAATTTTATTCGATATATTGTATAATTAAGATTGTTTTTTTTTATACAACTTAGAATGGCAATCAAACTGACGGCCCACCTCATGGAAAGTGGTAACCGTTGCCTATAGACATGAGCAGTAGCATGGATATAACAGAGTATACTATTTCACCTATGATACACCTCATACGTTGCCATTCCTGAGGACTCGGGTGTTATTCCTCCGTACCCAGTAAATTCACGCCATATCCCACCCTTCAAACCGAAACACAGCCATGCAAACACAACT
Source organism: Galleria mellonella (assembly GCF_026898425.1). Lineage (NCBI taxonomy): Eukaryota > Metazoa > Arthropoda > Insecta > Lepidoptera > Pyralidae > Galleria > Galleria mellonella. Next base: position 6,751,107 of record NW_026442151.1, read on the forward strand.
GCTTCACGGTAGAAACACGAATGGGACAGAGGTACACAAGCAATCGACTTTTGTACAAAGTCTCCCTCTGGTATTGTTTTGTATTCCAGAATAAAAAAAAAACAGATTCCGATTGTGAAAAAACCAGTTATTTTTATCTCAATACTAAATTACTGAATTTGACAAAGATTTCTATGGAACGAATGTATAAGTATGTCCTTTTAGATAAAAAAACAAAGGAATTTTCAAAATCCGAGTATAACTGGCGAAGTTATGAGGAAATAAACATAAAAATAATACAACCAAATCGAGACCCTATTTCTTTTTTAAGTTGTTTGAAAATGAAGTATATTGCTTACACACGTGTGCGTTTTTTTTTTATATGTTATTTCTTAAATATACAAATAAAATTTGCCACCGTGGGCTAATATTTTCCAGCAGTGGGACCTAAATGTAATATCGTCGTGATATAAATGGTCGTTTTTTATCAAGAACTAGTTATTTTAAGCATTATTCAGCCCATTTATAAGTTTACAATTATCAGAGAAAATTGCTGTTCGAAAGCTTTAAAACTGACGTTATGTTACTGAATTCCTCAATAAATTATTATAAACCAATGAAAAGCAAATAAATATATATTTATTTTTAACATATATAAACAAATATGAGCAAAAGTATTTAAATGTAGTGATAATATTTATAGAATTCAAATTTTTTTTTTAAAGATAGAACATCGGAATAGAAAAATATCCTTTTTATAAACTGAATGGCCACGTGAAATGAAAAAAAAAACATTTGAATTAAGAACTTCCGTTTATTTAATGTAGATTGATTATTATTTTTTTTTATTTTAGAATATTTCTTGGAGAAAGCTGAGTGATTTAACACAAGGAAAAGGCTCTTGAAGTTTTTCATAGAAACGCAAGAAAACGAGTTTTACTGTGATCGAAACCGTGCACAACAAGTAACTTATAAATAATAAAATATAATTCTGCGAATCTGTTGCGTTCAATACAGACCTAAATAAAATAAAAATAAGGTTATTATTAAAAATCACACCTCAGGTTATAAAAAGTGATGCAATATTGATATTTAATTCCCCGTTAGATAATATGATAAGGTCAACATACTATATATATATATATATACTCGTACTATATACTATTTGTCAAATTGATTACCACACAAACAGGTCTAAAAATATTAATTTACAATATATTACGACTCATAACAGTTGGAATTGCCATTACAAAGCGTAAAATTATCATCTCTCGACGTTTCTTATGGTATATCACATCACATGGATGGCAGGTAGTTTTTTTTTTAATCAAAATGTCAGCTGTTTAATGTAACCGGTTTTAGTTTTTTGTCATCCCAATAAATTTCTTAATCTATTGTTGTTTATTTTTAACTATTTTATATTATTATACATATTTTATTTAGCTTTATTTTTTTTTATTTAGCTTACGTTTGGAGGGTATCTTATTAATAGAGTTGGAACTGGACAATGGGGTCGATTCTGAAGCACTAATTCTCTATATTTATCGTTTAACCTAATATTTTAAAATGATAATTTCGGGAAATTGGTGTTTTATAGACTATAACAAACAAAATTTGTGTTAATTTTTACTTAAATCTATTACAAATTTTGTTAAGTTTGATTCTAAGGTTTAAGATGTCGTCGTGATATCAAATTTAAAATATAGAGATAAATGGCGCCTCAGAATCGACTCGACAGAAACTTAGAAAAAGTAATATAAGGGGTCTTAATAAAACCATAGCTGCGAAAACAATATTTTTTTTTAATTTTGGCTGTCAGTCTGTCTGTATGTTTGTTCTAGCAGCACACAAAAACGACTGTACCAAATTAAATACAGTTCTCGCAATTGTATTTCTGAAGTGTTAACTTCAAATCTGATTTATATTTTATCCTAAAGTTTTGTCTTGATTCACCATCTACAAGTTATCTACTTTATTAGTTTTCCTACTTCTGTAATTCATGCGTACGATGAAACGGGCAATAAGCTAGTAAATAATATGTTTGTAATTTACCTTTTATTAGTTTTTAGGCCGTGATGAGCCAGCTTTTTTATTTTAATTGTTTATTTTTTTTAATTGAACAGTAATTTATTCAGTTAATTATACCAGGTTTATCGTGAAGTTGTATCATGTGTTGTTTTTTTATATCTACGTTAAAACATTTACGTTTAAACTTGTAATAGTCGGAATGTGAAACAAATGTAGCTTAATTAGATATTTGAATAAATTGATTATAAAGTTTTTTTTTTTTTTTTATTATTTTCCTTGTGTTAATTTTATTTATATTACATATTCATTTAAAAACTACAAAATGCCTATAATATAAAACATAAATAGATAATAATAATAATAATCTAATCTTACCTTTACCGTGAAATTTCGCCCGAACAAGTGTGGTCAAATCTCACAAAATTTCCAGAACGTGATAAGTACACGTGATACTGGCACAAAATATCGATTTCACGAAATGAAAAAAAAAAATAACAAATGGAAAAACTATTCTAAATTCAAACAGCACGCGAAACCGCAGAAATGTGTCAGTGGCGCGTCAGCGCGGACGGCCTAGGCACACGACGTGTTCTGAATACTAATGGCGTTGGACATCGACCGAAATTGATTATTTTCGAAAATATTTTGGGAGCTGTAGTCTCGCATCGGTGGCGAAGATTTGAATGGCGCGGCGTCGCGCGATGCCTTCGACTGGCTAACAAGACGGCAGGACATCGACTTTATAAATTGACTTTGCCCATTACGGCGTAACTGTGCCTACATAGATTTGGATGGAGCCTTTGACAGCCTATTGATTGAAGATAAGAACTCGCATCGTATTGAAAAGAGATGTGAAAACTTTTCTTTCTCATTCATAATTAATATATACATTTATTGTTCTTATTTATTTTTATTTTACATAAGATTCATTAGAGAATTTGAATAAAGTTTACATAGATTACGTCTCATCTATTCCTGTCGCTTAGTAACTTCTTTGCTACTAATTCTGATTTTAAGGATGAGATATGATACCTAATTCTAGATCATTATGCCACAATGGAGGCGAATAAGCATACAGGACGCCTGACAATAAATTATTACTTTAGCGAAGCGGCAAAAGAATCGATAGATACATCATCGCTGTCACATGCTAAGATACTCGTAGAACAAGAGCGTAATCACGTGTTCTTTCTCATACATCTATTGAAAAATTCCACTGAAACCGCTCTATGCACAACTATGACAAGGTAAAGTTTTATTTAGATAAATTTTATTGACCAATAAAATGTGGTACAAACTAGCTTTTTTTTTTATACAACTTAGAACGGCAAACAAGCTGAAGGCCCACCTGACGGAAAGTGATAACCGTCGCCTATAAACATGAGCAGTACCATGGACATATTAAAGTAATTTGTTTCGTCCATAATACCCCTCATGTATTGCCATTCCTGAGGACTCAGGTGTTATTCATCTGTACCCTGTAAATTCACGCTTAGTGAATTATCTGGTGATGAATAAAAATCTTACTAGACGTCTGTGAAAAATACTTAATCACGCATATTAAAATTACCCATTTACATGTAGAGAAATATGACCATCAAAAGTCTTACACACATTTCTTCATCATCACATCAGCCTTTAACTGTCCACTGCTGAACATAAGCCTCCCCAGGGAGAAAGGGATTGTTATTAATGGAGTTTGACAGCCCCATTTCTAGCAGTATGTCCTATTAGGTCGACCTCCACATGGTTCCCCCTGGAAACCATCGTGGACAATTCTTGTTGAATTCGTCACGATGAGCTAACTGACCTAAATCATCCTCACCTATCATTCTTCACTGGTGCCCCGCCGGTGTATACCGATAGCGCAGGCGGGGTTACCATATCATTATCATCCATTAAAAAAAAACATAAGCCTCCCCTTAGGGGGTTTTACCAATAGTCGCCACCCTTGGTAGGTGGGTTGGCAACCGCAGTCAGGTTTTAGAGATGTTTTAAGAGGGACGCTGCTGATTAGTCGGCTCTTACTACACCCACTGGATAGGAAGGGGTGACCTATTCTATGATACCACACGGCTAACATCTCTTCATATACTTTCATGATTTCCTTTGAAATTTTTAAAGTGAGACCGCTTTTTTTTATCTTTAACATCAGTATTATAATCAGCACATTGGATCTAATAGATACTACAGAAGGGATGAGATTCTTAGTAAGGAGTATCTGACAGCCCAATTTTGTTTTAATGGATGATAATGGAATGGTAACACCCGCCTGCGCTATCAGTATACGCTAGCGGGGCATCAATGATAGATGACGTTAAAAGTAGGTAACCCAACATGATGAATTTCACGAGATTTAAATCGCGATGGTTTCCAGAGGAAACCGTGTGGAGGTCGACCTAATAGAATATATTACTAGCAATAAGGCTGTTAGATCCCTATTACTAACATCTCTACTGACCGATCTCTTTGTGGTTACCATGGAGACCATGGTGTTTTTGTTCTGATAAGTTCACGAGAGCCAGATGACCTAGCTTCATCCTTACCTATCATCACTCACTGGTGCCCCACTAGTATATACCGATAGCACAGGCAGCTTAACCATTCCATTTTCACCCATAAAAATTCTGATAAATTAGTCACGTTAAGCCAACTTACCTGCAGGGGAGGGATTATTAGTAATGGGGAGGTTAGTCCCCATTGCTATCAATATGATAGGGCATCTGGTCAACCTCCACGCGGTTCCCCATGGAAACTATCATGATTAATTTATCGTTGAATTCGTCACGATGGGCTAACTGACCTGCCTTTTCATCTTCAGCTATCACCACTCACTGGTAGCTCGCCAGTGTATACCGATAGGGCAGGCGGGGTTACCATGTCATTTTCACCCATTAAAAAAAACTGACGTCATCATCATTCACTAGGTTACTATTCTCTTTTCTACCCATTATATTAAAGAAGATGTATGGGCTTTGCATAAAACAACGCCACGTGATCTATGGCTGCCACTACTCCATACCTAAACAGATAACGTTTGCACACGTGTGATTATGCAATCATGTTATTTTATGCAAGTCGTAATGGTAAACAAGTTGGACGAATCACCTGATGGAAAGTGGTAATCGTTCTTCTAAGTATGAACAGCCCCTTGAACATCACAGAATGCATTGTTACGCTCATGATATCCTTTACTATTATTTTTTAAATTTTTAAACAATTCACATCTCTCCTCTTAAGGAGAGGAGATGGCAAACTAACCCCCGGCAGACGCACAGTCGGCCGGGGTTCAGGGCCCCAGGGAGAGAAACCGGCGTACAATGCGGGCAGTATCTAAGAGCGGGAGAGACTCACCAGAGGGAATGTACAAAAATGTACAAAAGTCGATTGCTTGGGTACCTCTGTCCTATTAGTATTTCAACCGTGAAGCAGTTGTGTTTGCATGGCTGTGTTTCGGTTTGAAGAGTGGGATATGGCGAGAATTTACTGGATACAGAGGAATAACACCTGAGTCCTCAGGAATAGCAACGCATGGGGGGTATCATGGACGAAACAGTATACTTTGTTATGTCCATGGTACTGCTCATGTCTATAGGCGATGGTTACCACTTTCCATCAGGTGGGCCGTCAGCTTGTTTGCCACTCTAAGTTGTATAAAAAAAAGCACCGCTTTCTGCATCTTTCCCGGGAGTGAGCCGCCTCGGAATCCCAACCATCTGAGATGTTGTTCCAGACTGGTTGGGATAAGACCTTTCACCGACATAACGATTGGAATGATTTCGGTAGATGTCACCCCCCCACATTTCGGTCACCTTGTGAGCCAGGTCGAGATATTATTATTATTATATCAGCCATTAACTGCCCACTGCTGGACATGGGCCTTCCCCATAGGGGAAGTTTTACCAGTAGTTGCCACGCTTGGCAGACGGATTGGCCACCGCTGTTAGACTTTGGTCATCACCAATCTGAACCTATATATATGTATATATATATAGGGTATATAATAAAATTGTAACTCGACAGTGTCTTTACATGGAACATATTTGAGAAAAAATTATATGAGGAGTCTTATTAAGAAAAATAGAAGCCAAAGCATATATTTTTTTAGAATTTTTTTCTCTCTGTCTATTTGTATTATGTTCCGGTATCGCGCAAAAGCTACTGCACCAAATTAGATGCTGTTTTCAAAATTATATTCAAGATAGCTATAACGCCTAATTAAAAAAACTAGTCGAGTTGATTAAGAGATAATGTTATATAATATTAAATTCACCTTTTGTACCGGACATTTTTTTTTTTATAACGTGATCAGTAAAGAATAAATAAATATTTCGTATCTATTTCATTGATTCTTCCACTTCTAAAATTCACTTTCACATTCTAAAAAACTAGTTCATAATATAATTGTTGTAATATTGTGACGTTGTGATAGTTATAAATACCAAGTCCATATTAGGTATTCAGACAGTTAAGGTAACTTTACGTCGGTTATTGGCAGGTTGCCTAACATTACTCCTTCACATGAAGCCATTCTTTGACCTTTCAAAGAAACAATAATACTGATGGTCGCTTTAAAATTTTCACGATAATAATGCATAATAACTTACATCATATTTTTTTTTAATACACGAACATAGAATAGTGCACTACCTATGCTAATAATATTTATTTATTTATTTTTATTTTTTTATGCAACTTAGAATGCCAAATAAGCTGATAGCCCACCTGACGGAAAGTGATAACCGTTGCCGATAGACATGAGCATGAGGGAGACTTTGTACAAAAGTCGTTTGCTTGGACACCTCTGTCCCATTCGTGTTTCTACTGTAAAGCAGTTGTGTTTGCATGGCTGTGTTTCGGTTTGAAGGCTGGGATATGGTAGTGAATTTACAGGATACAGATGAATAATACCTGAGTCCTCAGGAATGGCAACGCATGGGGGCTATCATGGGCGAAACAGTATACTCTGTTGTGTCCATGGTACTGCTCATGTCTATAGGCGACGGTTACCACTTTCCATCAGGTGGGCCGTCAGCTTGTTTGCCATTCTAAGTTGCATAAATAAAAACACGTTTATAAGAGGTTTGGCATCCTAATGAAAAAGGGGGTAAGAAGACATCTCCTATTGTTGACTTATATGTAGTATCATCATTATCAACTCTCCATTGCTGAATAAAGCCTCCCCCATAAAGGAGTAACTTGCCAATAGTTGCCACGCTTAGCAGGCGGGTTGGCAACCACAGTTAGGCTTTGGTGATGTTTTAAGAAGGACGCTACTGTTAATCCCTCGATTATTAACTCCCCTTAGTCGCCTCACGACACCTACGGGTTTTTTTTTGATGGGTGAAAATGGTATGGTAACCCCGCCCGCGCTAACGGGATACGCTGGCGGAGCACCAGTGAAGGGTGATAGATGAAAATGAAAATCGGTTAGTTAGCCCATCATGATGAATTCATCAGGAATTAACCATGGTAGTTTCCAGGGGGAACCGCGAGGAGGACGACCTGGTTGGGTATATTGCTAGCAATGGGATTCTCAGTCCCTATTACTAACAATCCCTTTCTCCCCGACACCCACGGGTTAGGAAGGAGCATATGTAGTATAATAAGCACTTATAGGCAGGTACATTTGTATCTATGGTGTTCAAGATGTAGATGTCTCGTAGATTGCACGGCACACCCGCAATGCACCCACCGCGACAGTTGCGTGTAGGTGTGAATTAACAATGAACTTGTAGCCAAGCTTATGAATATAATGACGGACATTTTAACATTACGACTTGGACCACTCGTACACACCTTTCAGTAATTCCTCTCACAGCATCAAAGCATCAATGGCAAAGTTCGACGGTGTCATGTTACATTAATTTATTTTGTATGAGATGGTAACAGCTCTATTATGATTGCATATATAAAAGTGTGTGTGTGTGTGTGTGTGTGTGTATGTGTGTGTGTGTGTGTGTGTGTGTGCGAGCGCGCGTGTGCGCGTGTGTGCGTGTGTGCGTGCGTGCGTGGGTGCGTGCGTGCTTGCGTGCGTGCGTGAGTGCGTGCGTGCGTGCGTGCGTGCGTGCGTGCGCGCGTGCGTGCATGCGTGCATGCGTGCGTGCGTGCGTGCGTGTGTGTGTGTGTGTGTGTGTGTGTGTGTGTGTGTGTATGTGTGTATAAGCCGTGTGGTCCCGGCATAGAATGACCACTTCTTCCTATCTCGTGGATGTCGTAAAAGGTGACTAAGGAAACTTAATGATCAATTCCTGCCTTTCCGTCTGTCAAGCTTGGCATCTACTAGCGTACCAGCATATTTTTTTGTTGGACAATATCTTAAATTATTACTCATCTTATCCTATTATAAAATAAGTACAATTCACTTCATGGTTTGAAGTCAAATAAGTTACTGATAATTAGTTACAATAAAAATAATAAATAAGTAGTTATTATTAATTATTATATGAAATATCAAAATGAGATATTAAAGCTTATCTTACAGATGCCAATAAATAAACATAATGGATCAACATATTATTATAATATCTACCAGTAATACTGGATACTATTTCGGTAGGTATAAGTTATAAGTGATCGCTGCTTTTATTTATTATATTATATTTCACAAATTTAACATATTGATTTTTAAAAATTTTGATCTTTTGTGTAAACAAAACATAATTCAGAAGAGTTTTTATTTTATTAAAAAAATATAGGAGAGCTTCAGGTCGAGATTTTTTTTATAACAATTCCGTTTCCTAGTATCGAATGATAGTGACTGCCGCTAGCTGTATATGCCATGTGACAATTTTATAATACAAAAAAGATTGTGTCCCACAACAATATCCGAGTTCAATTGTTACTAAACTAGTTATTTTAAACTAAAAACTGAGTTACTAAACCGATTTTAATAAAATTTCTCTGTAAGTATAGGGGGAAGGGATTCTCAGTAATGCGGACGTTGCTAACAGTATACCTTGTCAGGTCGACCTCTACGTGGTCTCCCTAGAAACCATCATGTTAAATTCCAGGTGTATTCATCACCTATCATCCCTCACTGGTGCCTCGCCAGCGTTTACCGTTAGCGCAGGCGGGATTACCATTCCATTATCATCCATTAAAGAACCTGTATGTATATAAAATACTATCAGATAAAAAAGAATTTTCCAAATAAGTTTAGAACTGACGACGTTGTTAGGTAACAAACAAAAAAAATACAACCGAATATGAGAACTTCCTTCTATTCAAAGTGGATTTAGAATTAAATACATTAAATATATTATTATTATTATGACTCACTTTAATTGCTATTCTTTTTTTTTACTATCATAGTTTGTAAGGAAATTGTAATAAAATAGATTAAATAGTTTTCTGAAAAATATTTATTTTTTAAATTTTTGAAAAATTCACATATCCCCTCTTAAGGAGAGGAAATGGCAAACTAACCCCCGGCAGAAGCACAGTTGGCCCGGGTTCAGGGCCCCAGGGAGAGAAACCGGCGGACAATGCGGGCAGAATCTAAAAGCACAGCTTTCTGCATCTTTCCCGGGAGTGAGCTGCCTCGAAATCCCAACCGTCTGATATGTTGTTCCAAACTGGTTGGGATAAGACCGTTCACCGACAAAACGATTGAAATGATTTCGGTGGACGCCACCCCCCACATTTCGGTCACCTCGTGAGCCAGGTCGAGATATTTTCTCTTCTTCTCGGTTTCGGCTTTCACGAGGTTCTCGTCATGCGGTATGGTGACATTCACCAAAAACACCGTCGAGAGTGCCCGATCCATCACCACGATATCAGGTTTGTTCGCAAGAACTGTCCTGTCCGTGATGATTATTATTATTAAAATGAAATGACTTCGAGCTGTTCATATTTGAGCAATCGCTATAACCTTATACCTTGTACCAAAACTAAAGTGTATGCAAATTTAAATGGCAGCTTATAATGACCGCTTTACGAGCTTTTATTTTGACGACAAACTTCTGGAACGTAGATGTTCCAAGCAAGAACATCGGCTGAAATCGACACCACTCCTTCGATCTATTAATATTTCTGAGTAACAGTTCAACTATTTTGTTCGATAAATTGCCGCTATATTGCCTATTATTGTGTATAAATCTGTATAAAAGTAAAAATTTTATTCTTTTTTTATAGAAATTTTGTATTGTTAAAATTTTTCTTCGTGTAAGTCGATTACTCACAGAGCACATCTGCGTTGTCACATACAGAGGTTTTATTAAGACCGAACAAAAATTCTTACTAAATTAAAAAAAATAATTGATATAATGTTTTTTTTTTATAGACCTTAGAGTGGCAAACAAGCTGACGGCCCACCCGATGGAAAGTGGCAACCATCACCTATAGACATAAGCAGTAACCATGGACATAACAGATTATACTGTTTTGGCCATGACACCTTCCATGCGCTGCCATTCCTGAGGACTCGGATGTTATTCCTCTGTACTCTGTAAATTCACTGTCATACCCCACTCTTCAAACTGAAACACAGCTATGCAAACACAACTGCTTTACGATTGAAACACGAATGGGACAGAGGTACCCAAGTAATCGACTTTTGTACAGTTTCCCTGTCCACTGTCTGTTTCAGCCAGTAAATTAATTTTAAAATTAGAACAATTTAGATGCCCTATAATTTTGAAAATTAGTATGAATTTTGCAGTAGATAAATCAAAATGAATCCCGACATCCATTCAATTCAATGATATCATATAATTATATTTTATTTCAGACTTTAGTGCATGTTATTAGTAACAATGTGTTGTTAGCTAATGTCGGTAAAATACATATACACATACACGCACGTGTTAGATATTTACTTTGAATTATATTAATTTTCTTAAACATCTCGTGTTAAAATGTGTACCTACATTTATTACTAAATAATAATAAAATTACAGAAAATTCACAGCTGTACAAATAATTCCTGTTAGCTGCTTATAGAGATATAAGTATTATAGTATTAAGTATTTGATCATCTTTAAATCACTACAATGGAAAATATTTATAAAAACTTCGGAAATGAGAAATAGGCCCACCTGATTAAAAGTGGTAACCGTCGCCTATAGACATGAGCAGTACCATGGACATAACAGAGTATACTGTTTCGCCCATGATAACCCTCAAGCGTTGCCATTCCTGAGGACTCAGGTGTTATTTCTCTGTACCCTGTAAATTCATGCCATATCCCACCCTTCAAACCGAAACACAGCCATGCAAACACAACTGCTTCACGGTAGAAACACGAATGGGACAGAGGTACCCAAGCATTCGACTTTTGGACAGTCTCCCTCTAGTAAACTCTGGTAGACTACACTAAAAGTAAGAGTAGCTTCATACTCACCAGTCATATAAAATCTATGTATATCCGAAATGTAAGCCGAAAAGTTACGTCAGAGACCTTCGTGTACATTGTAGACCTCTAGGTCATTTCTCGTCACCAGAGGGCAGCATCTCGTACGATTAGTAATAATTTGCGTTCACAGTAAAGCGTAGTCAATGCCACGTCTCTCTGTTTATTATGAACAGATGCAAACACGTTTCAGCCATCAATAAGACATGTGGAAATCACATATAAACTTTTATGCAAATTATAGGGTACGGAGGTGTCACACCATAGTTTTATGGGAAAGGGATTGTTAGAATTGTCTAACAGCCCCATGGATAGCAGTATACCCTATCAAGTAAACCTCCACACTGTACTCCTGGAAACCATTGTCGTTAATTATTGTGGAATTCATCACGATGGGCTAACTAACCTGAGGATCTACCATGAAATGATATTTCGAATTTTCAGACTAAATTCGAGTTTTTGATCATACCAAAGTTAGTCCGTTAAATGGAGCTTAATATTTCCTTTGTCATAAACCTACCATAAAAATCCAAATATTATTATAAGTATTTATTATGTAATTTTAACATCAAATTTGTGTTTCGTTCGGTCCCGAAATTTTAGATAACATTTCATGACAGACCTTCTGCTTTCATCCTTACCTATCATCTCTTAATGATCTTGCAAGCTTAAACTGATAGTACAGGCAGGGTTACCATTCCATTCGTAGCCATTGAAAAAAGACATCATAGTCCTCATGAATGGCAATGAATGAGAGGTTTCACGGATGTTATAAAGTATTCCTTAAAGGTAGCTCATGTCTATAGGCGACGATGACATTATACCGTTCCATCAATTATATAGCATATTGTTTTATTCCGACAAACAACGTTCTCTGTAGCTTATCAACCGACTTCAAAAAGGATGTTCTCAATTTGGTTTAGTCTTTTTTTTATTTTTTATCTTCATCACCTCATAAGTACGTCAGTAGTGGGAGGAAAGGGATTGTTAGTAATGGAGACTGAGAATCCCATTGCTAGCAATATACCCAACCAGGTCGACCTCCTCGCAGTTCTCTCTGGAAACTATCATAGTTAATTCCTGATGAATTCATCATGATGGGCTAACTGGCCTGTTTTCATTCTCATCTATCACCCTTCACTGGTGCTCCGCCAGCGTATCCCGTTAGCGCAGACGGGGTTACCATACCATTTTCACCCATAAAAAAAACTACGTCAGTAGTAAACCGATTTGGGTACTTTTTTATCTGGAAATATATACTTGCAGATTGCTCCCGTAGAAATTATATCAAAATCGGTTCAACAGTTTAGTTTTTTCCAAATAACTGATTTTACCACACTTGAAAGTCAGTTTTTTTTTTTTTTTATAGAAAACAATCTTAATTATTTAATTTGTCATGAATGGCCAGAATTTTGGGCAGCGGAGTCAAAGGCCACAGACTAAATAAAATAGAATCGTGGCATCTTAAATCTGCGCCTTTTGAACGACCATGCTTTAGCACTACACTAGCAAATGATTGAGCGATTCTTCAGCCTCAATTATATCTGTCCCATATGGGGGGGGGGGGGGGGGGATTAGGCGAAGGGATCGTTAGTAGCGGTAGTCTTATTTCTAACAATATACCCTGTCAAAACAACCTCCCCGTGGTTGATTCCAAGGGAGACTTTGGAATCAACCGTGCTGAATTCTAGGTGTATTCATCACGATGGTCTAATTGACATGCCTTTTCATTCTCACCTATGTGCAAGTTGGAAGAAAGAGATTATTAGGAATGAAGGTGGAAAAATCCCATTATTAGCCCTATAAGGTCAATGTCCCTCTGGAAACCATCGTAGTTAATAATTGTGGAATTCGTAACGACAGGCCACTGACCTGTTTCGTCTTCACCTATCATCCATCACTGTTACCCCACCAGTGTATACCCACAGCACAGGCGGAGCCATTTTTTCATTTTCACCCATTAAAAAAAACAGTAGCCAGTTAGGATGTCTGTTTACCTATATTAGATTTTTTTTTTTTATACAACTTAGAATGGCAAACAAGCTGACGGCCCACCTGATGGAAAGTGGTAACCGTCGCTTATAGACATGAGCAGTACCATGGACATAACAGAGTATACTGTTTTGTCCATGATACCCCCAATGCCATTCCTGAGGACTCAGGTGTTATTCCTCTGTACCCTGTAAATTCACGCCATATCCAACTTTCTAGGTCCACTCCCAGAATACGTACATGTTCTGTTGTACGTACGTCTTCAGTTTCCTTCCTCAATTTATCAATATGCAAATAAAACAAATACATATAGGTATTTCATCTTAATACAATAATGTAATTTAAAAGATCTCGCTTCGATATCATCTACTTTAGTAAAATTTCACGTACGCATATTTACAATTGTCACAACACATTTACACAATAATTATTCATCACAATTATAAAAAAATAATCTGAAACAAATGTTACAATCTAAAATCCATTTCATTTACGCATTACGCAGACATTTGATCAGTATAATACATTGGAAATTTACAATATTATTTACAATGTTACAATACTGCACACAATCGTGGATTTTTTATTTTTTATAAATAAACTTGTCACCAATAATATTACAAAATCATTGTCACTGCACGATTATCGCGTGTCGTGCTTGACACGACGCCTGAAAGAGTATCCGCAGAGACCGAATGTAACAATACAAATAACCTAAATTTATTATTGCTTAGCCAATCGGCGCTTTTATAATTTAACGTATTACGTGGCACGACATTATTTACACGATTTGCACGATTTTACTGTCACGACAATGTATGCAATTTAAATATTGTGATTTTTTTAATTATGTATGTAAATTCAAGAATTTAATTAAAAGCCGTCTGCTTGGATACCTCTGTCCACTTGTATTTCCGCCGTGAAGCAGCTGCGCTTGTATGGCTGTGTTTCGGTTAGAAGGATGTATGGAGACTTAACATCTTAGCCCTCAGTAACAGCAACGCATAAGGGGTACCATGGGCATGATAGTGTATTCTGGTAATGTCCATGGTGCTGTTCGAGTCTATAAGCGACGGCTTTTTTTTAATGGATGATAATGGAACGGTAACCCCTCCTGGGCTATCGGTATACGGTGGCGTGGCACCAGTGAGGGACGATAGCTGAGAATGAAAAAGGTTAGCCCATCGTAATAAATACACTTGGAATTTAACACGCTGGTTTCCAAGGAGGACCACGGGGAGGTCGACCTGATTGGATATATTGTTAGCAATGGGACTGGTAGTTCGAATTAGCTGTCATACTTAACACTTTCTTTAAAAAACAGCTTTCATTTCTGCGCATTTGCCATTCTAAGTGTCATAAAAAATTCTCTTATAACGTCACGACAATAAAATCGTACAATATCGTGCCGTGCTACGGTCAATTATAAAATGAGCCAATACTTACAAACAAACCACTAACACCATTACATTGTTTTGTTAGATTTTGTCACTGCAGACACGCGCTAAGAATGCACTTTGCACATTATAAACAATGTCATACCCTTAGATTATACATACAGAGTGTCTCCATACAAATGTTTCGAGAAAAGCGGCTCAACTTTTTCATACAATTTTGCGTGATATATAGTCACGAGTGTTTTCTTTACAACTTCTATATTTATTATGTCTTATAATTTTTGCATCTTTTTAATGCATAATAACTCATTTTATTTATTAAATAATTAAATATAGAGACGTCAAAATACATTGTGTGCGTAAGTATATAGAACACTGATAAAAAATAGAGTTGGCTAATTTGACTATTAACTGACAAAAAGTTGACCCGTTTTCGAGACTAGCTGCTCTATCTATATATATAAACTAAGGTGACACGACATGATGACAATAATACACAACTTAATTTGAAAAGAGCAATAAAAAATTTTAACTACTCTGAAATTACCACAAATATTTACATAAAATATGTAACTTTGTAACTCGGTTAAATTAATATTTGTTGACATTTACATTTCATAAAAAAAAAAGTTCAACGCTTTTGTCAGACATTTAAAATAAAAAAAAAATACATTTAAAAAATTAAGGCCCATTTATATCTACGGACATTGAGCATCTCAGACGGGTAACAGACATACTCTAAACGCCGGTCTCACTCATTTTTAATCCTTAATATTATAGACATAACAAAATATGTCTATGGTTCTGTTTATGTCTACGAGACGAATACGATTTTTTCCCATAACGTAAGCCGTCAGCTTGTGTACCATAGTCATTAAATAATTATGAATTAAAAAATTTTTATTTTATTTTCTAAAGCTACTCTGTCAGCCATTGCTGCTTTTGAATAGACAGTGATTGTACGACGCGATTCCTAAACGCTCAATATCTGTAGATATAAACGTGCCTTTATTACAACGCGAATTCTTATTTAATATTGCCGTTTGCCACATATGGAAAATAAAAAAAAAAACAAGGCGCGCGATAAATTCGACCAATAGGAATGTACCATTTGACATCGCGGCAAATTCAACACTGCATTTACAGTTTCACAATTAAATTGTTCATATATTTCATGAAATAAATTATCATAACCAATAATTGATAAAGAACTTGACTAGAGATGACGCTCAAAAACAAGCTGTTTGAAAGGGAATGTTCACAATTGTTTTGTTAGAAATTGTTTGTAAATTATTCTGTTTTGTGTGTACAGTGTACAGTCCGTTTCTGTTTACTTGCACTATAGAATAGTCCAACTTTACATGTTTTTTACCATAGACAATACTATACTTGCTCTCAATTCTATTTTTTTTTGTGTATATGTCACGCAATATCTTAGTCAATTCAAAATAGCGTATTACTGATATAGATGATCATTTTTATAATCAAATGGATTTTTAGTTTTGATCTGTTTACAAAATTCTCTTTGATTTAATTTTATTTTTAAATTACTTTTTACCCGTGAGTTCGTTCACGTGAACGGGATATGTTAACCTACTGGGATAAAAAGTAGCTTATGTGCTTCCCAATCCCATATAGTACGTGTATACCAATTAGTGATTGGTTAAAGCATTAAGACGTAACAAACAAACAAACTCACTTTTACATTTATATTAGGATTGGATATAAGCTACTTTTTACCTGGTCAGTAAACACATTCTAGTCACGCGGACAATTTCGCAGGTAAAAGCTAGCAGACTTTTAAAGCATGGCAATAACTGGCAAAACCTCCCAATAGGGGGAGGCCTATGTTCAGCAGTGGGCAGTTAACGGCTGATAGGATAGTGACATTAATGACTGCATTTGCAAGTTTTAATAATAACATAGATAAAAAAATATTTTATTTTCCAGTATAGATCGCTCTTAGCGATAAGGTCGCCCATTGTTTTCTCATTGCGATTATTTCTTGTAAATATTTATATTTATAATAAGTTTACTATTGTAATCTTTTGGAGGAAACAATAAAGAGTATCTATCTATCTATAAAGATTAACCAATGGTGAATTGTCTTGACATGGTCCTATTAAATACAGGACAATTGGGGACAAGATTGCTCGGTATAGAGGCGGAAGACTGATAGGAAAACTTTATTAGACTGTAATAATGCGAGGCTGATAAGTTCGCGACCTAAAGTACTTGGCAATGTCTCATCATCACACTAGTGATAATACTAATTGGGTGACTCCTTGTAAGTATAAAAAAATATCCCATTTTTGTATTTAGTTCATTAGTTCGGTTTCAGAGATGCTTTCTCCCACGAACACTCAGGTTATGGAATGAGCTCCCTGCCGAGGTATTCCCAAGAGACTACAGCATGGGGTTTTTCAAATGGGGGGTAAAGAGGTTTCTTCAGGGTCGGCAACGCGCGCGTAATACCTCTGGTATTGCAGGCGTTCATAGGCTACGGTAACCGCTTATCATCAATTGGGCGGTATGCTTGTTTGCCACCTCAGTGGTATAAAAAAAAATTTTGTTCATTAACATTCAATCCCTGGAACACTCAACAACACCATGTCAGAAGAAACTAGAAATTCTAGCAATTTGAAACACTGCGCTGTAATGAAACTCCTTGTTAAAAAAGGAAGTACCCCAAAATAATTTTTTGAGGAAATGTCATCGGGTCTTCAGGATTAGACACCTTCATATACGGTAGTAAAAAAATGGACTCGGTTATTTCAACGAGGAAAAAAGACGTGTGAAGACGACCTTTGCCTTGGATGCCCATTAACTAGAGCGACCGAAGTATAGATTAAAAAAGTCGAACAAATAGTACTGGCCAATCGAAAAATTAAACTGTGCCAGATAACAGAAGAACTACAGATTAGTAAGGAACGAATTGGAGACATTCTACATGGAAAAAAAATTGTGAGCATTGGGTACCATGAATGCTCACATCGCTCGACAAGCAACGACGATTGAAAAGTTGTAATTTTTTGAGAATTATATCAGAGTGATTTGGACGAAATTTGTAACCGTATTGTCACCGTTAAAGAGATCTGGATTCGTCAGTATGATCCAAAGTCTAATCAAGAGTCGACGCAGTGGATAAAAAGGGAGAAAGGACACTAAAGAAGTTTAAAGTGGAAAAGTCGGGTTCAAAGCTAGACAAGTTCAAAGACAGCGAGGGAATTATGTTAATTGATTACTTACTTAAAGGGATGTGGGAAAAATATAAAACAATATATTTTCACTCATTATGCACCTGAGGCTGCGAACCAACCAACCTCCCCTCGTAAATTAACGTTGGGTTTATCTAATCAATAATACCTTCATGCCGGATCTCTTGTGGTATAGACAGAGACCGATATGTCAAAGATAATGCATTTATGATCTGACTAGAACCACCATAGAATTACAAGCAATATTTTTGGGATTGGGATTTCAACAATTGTTTTGGGAAAAGGTTATCTCATAAATGGAGTAAAATGAATTCATATTGTAATGCCATATGCACTTTTGTTATGTACATGAAAATTAAATAAATAAATAAATTTCATATCGTTCATCTATACATTTTTTATAATTAAATTATTAATGGGCAAGTTATTTCATGGACAGAGTGAAAATAGCATTTTAATACTTATCAATGATATATGAGAAAACTCTTCATGGTTTTAGTGTAATATTTTCAAATTTGGCCACTTTTTTTCTTAATCGATATATTATATCTTTTTTTACAGGTCAAAATTATATGATTTTATTTTATATAATTATATGTTATTACATATATATATATAAACGTGTAAACGTGGTGTAAAGGACAGGTTGGCAAAAACTAAAACAGTGAATTCTGACCATTATTCGGAACTGAAAACCAGTCAAAATTCTTTCTGGAACATTCCAAATACATTCTCCAGTATGATAAAGAAATTTTCACTCTATTACTTAATTACTTTGTGTTTTAATTGTAAACATTCATTCACAACACAATGTTCACGATAAAATGAAAATGTAAAAAAAAATAACTATAAAAAATCCATTCGCATGTCACTGTAATAGTTCATCTTGTCAAATTCTCTAAAACAATGGTATTTATAGTAAACATAAAAATTTTATAAATAATTATCAAGTAATTATTGTCATCATATGAACTTTGTGAAAATAAACCATACCTTACAGTAATCTACAAGGACACAAACAAAAATCAGTGCTGTGAAACTTCATAGGTTTCAATTTTATAGATCATGATAAATTCATCGGATCAATACAACACTATCAAAATAAGAATAGGAATTACATTCCGCCATATTGTGCGCGCTTACACTGTCAGTATAAAATTAATTAAATAATGAAGAGAATGCACTTTCTACATTAACGCAATTAGCGACACTTTTTAAAAATATACCAATATCGTTGGCATAAAATGTAATCCATAAATAATAAATAAATAAAATATTAAAAAATATAATTATTATGGCATGGTAAGGTGAATCCGTTTGCCTGTGGTCACAGCAAAGAATGCGCCACCTCTTCCTTTCACATGAATGCCGTAAGAGGTGACTAAGGAAACTTAATAAAAAAAAGTCGAAGGGCAGCAGTCTCCCTTTTAAAATATTACCAAAGCCTTTGCCAGGTTGCCAGATTGCCAAGCCTAACAACTACTGGTAATGCCTCCATACTGCCATATCCATAATAAATTAGAATGCTCAGTCACTATGTTTCAAATAGAGTTTAGTGTAAAAAAAAAAAGAAAATAAATAAATAAAATATTAAAAATATAAGCTCAATAAAATAATGTACATTATACGAAAAAGTATGCATTCTAAATAATATGGTAAACTAATGCATACCATTCAAGTGACAGTTGACATTGACAGTCCTATTCTTGATTTGACAGCACTGTATCGAAGGTCATGCACACTCTAGCATCTGTACTAAAGGCCGGTACACGCACTCCGCCATTGGTCACTGGTCCGGTCGCCGCAGACCGCTCACAAACCTCACTCTCACTGTACAGTCGGTGCCTTATGAGGCACGTCTCTTTAACGTCACTTTACCGCGCGCTAACTGAGATATGTATATTCGAAACCGCTCGAGGTTTTGTTTCTTCACCCAGATCTGTAAACGAAATTGTTTCAATGAGTTATTGTGTAAAGATGAACTACTAAAAATTAAGGTACAATTCAACAGAGTTCTGAACTATTTTCAGTACAAAGTAATAATAATAATGCCACCTATTGCCTTGTCGTAAAGTTATTATGAGTTATGAAAAACGAACATCTGGAAGCAAAACCCACAACACTCATTCTTGAGTTAACTTTAAATGTAATAAAGGAAGCGATCCTACCGGGAATCAAAACCGGTATCTAAATGGCGCAAAACCACCTGCTAACCACGTTGGGGGTCTAAAAATATTAAAAAAAAAATAGTTAATACATGTGATTAAAAAGAACAACTCTTCACTACCCTAAGGAGGAGGCTAACATTCACTAGTAGATAGTTAAAAGCTAATACGATGTTGATGATGACATGCATTTAAACAGTTATAGTCCAAATAGAAGGGGGGAAGGGAATGTTAGTAATGGAGACTGAGAATCCCATTGCTAGCAATATACCCAAACAGGTCGACCTCCTCGCGGTTCCTCCTGGAAACTATCATGGTTAATTCCTGATGAATTAATCATGATGGGCTAACTGGCCTGTTCCTATTCTCATCTATCACCCTTCATTGGTGCTCCGCCAGCGTATCCCGTTAGCGCAGGCGGAGTTACCATATCATTTTCACCCATCAAAAAACAAAAAGTTCAAATAGGAACACATGATCCTAGGAGCAAATTACAACGAATGTTGCTCTCACCGCCTCGTCAGTGATAGCGTGTATCTGTCCGGGGAAGCGCGCCACCTCGCGGCCCTCGACGTAGACGCTCTGCCCGCGGTGGAACCAGCGCCGCTCGTACAACAACTTGCCGTCCTCCACGCGCGTCTCCGATGTATCGCTACTCTCGCGAACTGGCGATTCACCTGTTAAATACATTCTTGTATTACGAAGAGCAGCAAATAAAATTGTTTAAACCAGTGCGAGTGGTTGCAAATAATCGACTCTAAACCTGTTTTTGCCCCAATAATTAGGCAAGCAGAATATCGAGTAATAAATTAAAGTATTACATCAAGTATTTTACTGAACTAGATGTTACTTTGCAATAGTCCATATCACTGGTTAGTTGATTAAAATTAGTTTAGGAACTTTTTTGTGAATAGCAACATACCTATCACTGTGGGGAAAGGGAAAGGGTAAAAACGATATATCCTATCAGGTCGACCTCCACTCAGCTCCCCCTGGAAACCATCGTTAATAATCGTTGTATTTGTCAGGACGGACCAATTGACCCTTTTTATTCTAACCTATAATTGACAACTGGTGCCCTGTCAAAGTATACCGATAACGCAGGCAGGGTTACGATACGATAGCCCGATCCTCTCATTGTGGGTCAAAATTATTATAGGGGCCATAAAATGATTTTTGTATTTTTTTTTTTCTACTAACATAGTTTAAGTCAATTGTTACTAACAAAAATGGATCTTTGTAATCTATAATAAAGAAATATTATTATTATTTCATTTTCACCCATTAAAATACTAATGACTGCGCCATAGGAATTGTTAATTTACTTGTAAGATTTTATTGCATGTATATTCATTTAAATTCGTGTTTCAACTGTGAAGCAGTTGTGTTTGCATGGCTGTGTTTTGGTTTGAAGGGTGGGATATGGCGTGAATTTACTGGGTACAGAGGAATAACGATTTACAATTAACCATAGTCATAAAAACCAAGACCATTCTGTCTGTGTACAACTGAAGATAGAATATCGTGGTTAATTCTAGTGGAATTTGTCACGATGGGCTAACGAACCTGCTTTCACTATCACCCATCACTGGTGCCCCGCCAGCGTATACCGATAGTGCAGGCGGGGTTACCATTCCATTATCACCCATTAAAAATAAACTGAAGATAGAAAGAATAACTTGACTTTGTACTCCCCTATCACCATTAACCGCAGCCCCACCAGCATGAACCAACAGCACAAGAGTTACTATTAATTTTTATCAATTAAAAAGATTCATACAACTGCTAGAGTTGAGATGCTTCCTGGGTGCCGCGGAGTTGTGCGAGGGGGTATGATGCCTGGGCGGTGGCGAGTGCCTCGATATCGCGCGGAGGTCTGCATCGATGTCCTTGTCGTCCAGCTGGAAGGTGAGCGTCGTGGTGAGGGGTTTCCGCCGCTTCTCCGGCGCTGGGGCGGGCTCATTCGCACGCCGCCGCAATATACGCTTCATGACGGGCTTTACCTGTATTCAAAGGTTTTTTTTTTTAAAATACTACACAATATAGAGTATTATATTGTATTGTATCTGGCCTTAACTGTCCACTGCTGGGGGGAAAGGGATAGTTAGCAATGGAGTTTGATAGCCCCATTGCTAGCAATATGCCTTATTAGGTTGACCTCCACGTGGTTCCCCCTGGAAACCATCGTGAACAATTCATGTTGAATTCGTCACAATGGGCTAACTGACCTGCTTCATCCTCACCTATCATCTTTCACTGGTGCCCCGCCGGTGTATACCAATAGCGCGGGTATGCGTAGTATGGTATGGTATACATAGGTAGTTTTGCGTAATATGGTATTGCGCAAAACTACCTATGTATACCAATAGGTAGTTTTGCGCAATACCATTCCAAAATGATCCATTAAAAAAAAACTGTCCACTGCTGAACAAAGTCTATAAATAGTTGCCGCGCTTGGCAAGCAGGTTGGGACCAACAGTTAAGACTTTAATAGGACATCCCTCAATCATTAAGTTTCTTTAGTCGCCCCTTAAGACACCCACGGGAAAGACAGACGTAACCCATTTTATGCCGGGACCACAGGACGAAATACATTATCATGGTAAGTATCTCCTTCATAATATATGTAAGATTTATTTATATGTGATTACAGTTAAAAAACTCACCTCCATAGAATCTCCATTCAGTTCCATATTCTGTCGTTCATTCTCAATCAATCTGCGCTTGTCTTCAAAGTCATTTAGCAGGTTCTCCCTTAATTCTATTTTCTTCTCCTCAAACTCTTTTGCTGCTGCTTTCTTCTCTGCTATATACTCCCTTTCTACCACATCATACATGTGATCTCTGTAAAGAAATCATTTGTTTAATATTTGCACTTATCGGAACAATTTAAAAAATATATTTTATACAATTGTTATGTTAGTTATGGCTAAGGGGTTCTGAAATGGTTATCATAATTAAATAAAAAAATATATATAACATAGATATATTCTAAAAAACACTAAAAATCAAAAAGAAATTTGGACATGTCTCGACAAAATCTCAAAAAATAATAATTGGGAGAAGGGTAGGAAGTAGACAATAATGATATATATATATATTCTTTATTGCACTTAATACATGCGATG
Organism: Galleria mellonella; assembly: GCF_026898425.1. Classification (NCBI taxonomy): domain Eukaryota; kingdom Metazoa; phylum Arthropoda; class Insecta; order Lepidoptera; family Pyralidae; genus Galleria; species Galleria mellonella. The sequence continues at coordinate 6,774,366 of NW_026442151.1, forward strand.
ATTAGTTTAACAACTTGTTAGCAAGGGAGGACTTATCTCTGAAAGAGATCTCTTCCAGCCAACCCAGTGTAGTTAGAGAGAAAATAATTTAATTTGGATAATCCAGTGCAGGAAAGCTACCGGTGAAAATAATGTAAATACAACAAACACAAATTGTGAATAAATATATAAATAAATAAATACGTAAATAAGTAAATAGATAAATGCTTGTGCTAAATGACTTTTCAATAAAAGACAATAAAAGAAAGACACATGAATTTAAACTCATGTAAATCATAATAATAAGAAACAATACAAGAATAATTTAAGAAAGAAGTAAAGTCAATTACCTCTTTCAAGAAAAGGTTGAAGTTACATTTTCTTTCCTTTGAGTCATAATCTTAATTTATTTATTTTTATAATTGAACTGTCAAACTTTAAAATCATTGAACTAAATTTCTATTCTAGGTAGTATATTCATTTATTTTAACATCCACTGTATAAGTAGGTAGATATTATATTTATTTATAGTATATGTATTTATGTAATATTTTATTATGTATCTTAATATTTTATTTAACTGTATATTTGTTTATGTACACTAAATATTAATAGTTGTAGCACTTCAGCTGCCCGCTAGCAACATGTTTTCTAACTGCATTGGGTTGACTGGAAGAGATCTCTGTCAGAGATAAGTCCACCCTTGCTCACAATATTTATAAATGCATTAACATTGTAATTTACAAGTACAATAAAGAATATATATATTAAAGTCAAATACATATATGAACTTACTTATATATTCTATTGAGCCGTAACCTCTCATGCAACTGGTGTTCCAATCTCTTGACCCTCCTTAGAAACTCCGGGTGAATTTCTTCCTGAAGTTGCTGTAGCTGTTTGTTCAGGGAGGCCAATTTGGCTTGGTACATCCTGGAAGATTATTTACAAATTTATTTACATAAAAGGACAGAGAATAAAATTTAATGTATGGTACATTGATGGTAGTCTATCACTAAAATTAGTGAATTTTAAAATACATTTAGAGAAAAACCTATCAGAATTAGCTATAGATAGATAGATTTAAATAGATAATGCAACTACATACTTTTATAGTACAATGTTGACTCAGTTGCAAATCCTACATAAAATTTCTAAAAAATGTCATGTAATTTAAAAAAAAAGGAACTTATCAATTCCTCCTTCCTTCCTTATATTTTAGTAAATAATATTACAAGCAGTATTTTCAAAAATGGAGAAAATTCTGAAGTGCTATTAAAATTTACCAGAGGAAGAATTTGTACAAAAGTTGATTGCTTGAGTACCTCTGTCCCATTCGTGTTTCTATCGTGAAGCAGTTGTGTTTGCATGGCTGTGTTTCGGTTTGAAGGGTGGGATATGGTGTGAATTTACAGGGTACAGAGGAATAACATCTGAGTCCTCAGGAATGGACGGAGCAATGCATGGGGGGTATCATGAGGGAAACAGTATACTCTGTTATGTCCATGGTACTGCTCATGTCTATAGGCAACGGTTACCACTTTGCATCAGGTGGGCCATTAGGTTGTTTGCCATTCTAAGTTGTATAAAATAAAAAAATTAAAAAAAAATTTAATTTAATATCACATTGAAATCTATATTCTAATGGCCATATTATATAATTGTATGTGTATTAGAAATAATTTAATATAAACTATTTCTAATTCACATACAATTAAGTCAAAATTATTATAAATACAGTTAATGATCCTTAAAACAGTCATTTTGCAAAGCTATTACATTAAAATCTTAAGAGACAAATTTAAAGAACTGGTGCCTCAGAGTCAAGCCAATACCTAGTCCGAATAGAGGCTTGCCATAAATAGGTATTACAATATATTCAATTTGATATAAAAAAAAAGTAAGTAATTAAAGTAACGACTAAATCTTAATGAAACTTACTGTTCTTTGATTTCAAGTGGTTCATCATTCTTGGGTACATCTGTTTCACTAGCCTCTTCTGTGTCTGGAAAGCAAGTAGATGAATAGTTATTTAATCAGAATTATTTTACATATATGTTGATATTGACAGGAATAAAAAATAAGCTCTATCCTTCTTCATCCTATATCACTTATCAGTTTGTGTAAACCAATTAGTGTGATTAGTTAAGCCATTAAGGCACTACAAAAAAAATTACCTTCATATTTATAATATTAATAGGGATTATGAAACTAAGATGTATTAATGGGGCAAATGGGATTATTAGTAATATAAATTAAGAATTTCATTGCTATCAATACACTCTGTTATGTACACATCAATTTTAGAAACAATAGTTTTCATGTGGTTTCACCACCAACCTAGTGAATTTGCCATGATGAGCCAACTGACCTGACTTCTACTTGATGTATTATTCCTTCTTGGTACCCCACAAACGTAAACCAATTGTGCAGGCAGGGTTACCATTTCATTACCATTCATTTAAAAAAAAAAAGTATAAATATCCAAAGCTTTTTTAAATACTACATGCTCTATACTGTTTTCAAAATCGTATTAAATGGTTTCATGGCAATTTTGCGGTGAAAGTGACTACAAACAAACTCATTACGTCATCCAATCAGGTGATAATGAAATAGGCGGGAAGACAATGTCTAGATCAGCGCTAACAACCATTATAACCTAACAATAATTGCATAACGTTTATTTACAAACGACGAGGGACTTGACTATTCACGAAAAACAGGTTTTAGTGAAAATGACCGAAATTCAAACCTCAAACAGGCATAAAACCACAATCGTAAACAAAACATACCCTCATCACTGTCGTCCAACGGCGGTGGTGGTAAGGCGTCTTCCTGATCCCTATATTCGTCCAAGTCGTCGTACCCGTCATCCTCGAAGTCATATTCATCTCCCGGGCCCGAATATGGTGATCCTTGGTAAGACATAGTCGAGGCGACGCGTAACAGTTGCATACAGATTGACTATGATCACCGTCTCAGAAACAAACTCTGGACACGCGGACGATAGTTAATTATCCAAACAACTAGTAAAATGTACCAGTTGTGTCACCCGTAAAAAGAAATTCATATAAAAACTAATAAGACAGAACAACGAAATTGGAACAAATTGAAGTTGTTTTACGTCAAACTGCACAAAAAAGCATCATATTATGACACTAAATCGTGAAAAAATTTGTTATATAGCACTGACGCTTAACGTCAATACATAATGAACATGTATGAAAGAGAAAACATATACTTTTAGTAGTCCACCTCACTTTATAGGGATATAATCATAGACAAATTACTTTTTTTATTGAGTTTCTTATTATAATTATATTATATAGAATCGATTTAAATCGAATGCTTTAAATGAATTTAAATATATATATTTATTTATTAATATATATAGTGACCATTACGGGCTATATATCTACGCATCTCCATAATAGCAACAGTATATAAACGAAAATTATGATAATTGAACTGAACTAAATGTAACGTCAGAGGTATCCTTCTCTAAAAATCTATCCGATTCTAGATTAAGGACATATGGATATGCGACCCTGGCCTTTCGAGCCGCTGCAGTGTCCCAGTCCTTTCCGCAACTATAAGGTATCCCCCCCCCTTTTCCCAGATAAGTCCTTTATTCCTCTTATTTACCAATTTCTTTCACGCATTTCCAACGTTCTCTTCCTTTTTTCCTCAATCCTTTCCTTCATAGCGTACGTGGCGAAAACCACCAGTAAATGCATTCCTAAAGAGTAAGTAAAACTAGAAACCAAATCCGTTTGTAATATGGATAAAAAAAAACATATTACGCCGCCCCCAAATATTAATTGGGATAAAGATAAGAAGATGATGATAATGTACTGAACTAAATGTAACCACAATAAAACGAGATATCATGCGTTTTGAAATAAAATTGTTGAATAAACTATTCTAAATAAACTATTGCAATTAATACACAAATTATTAGAATGGATCTTCTTGATTGTATAAGTACACATCGATAAGGGGATATCGATGTTCGATCCAATAGAATCGAATTAACCTAATCGAGTTAGATGTGCGATATTAATCAAAAAGTTTACCTTTATTGTCTATTATTATGATTTTACGTCATGTTAGTGGACGTCATCTTGAATGAGAAATTTATTTTATTATTTATTTTTCTAAATTAAACACGTTATCGTGAAGTTGTATTGTGTTACTATCATTATAATACTAAATTTAAATAACAGTCTTTGTGTTTTTCCTTGTATCAATGATAACGGTACTATAGTGAACGTGACGCTATACGCTTTTGTGTCGGTGATGTAATTTAAGTGATTGGGTGGCTTCCTAGTCCTAGCACTATAATGGAGGAATCCTCATTCACAATCCCAGCCGACGACAATGGTGATTCTGAGCTCGACCCTAGAATACAGGTCAGTGAGTGACAGTGTATTGAAATAATAATAATAATGTATTGAAATATCAGTTAACGAATGCCTTTGTAATTGCAAAGATGAGTGTCAACTTTGTAGATTATTTCTCCAACGAGCATAATGGATACGATATATTATATCAAAACATGAAATACGGACTCATTGCCAGCAAAGAACTCTCAGAGTACTTTAGAGAGAGGTCCAATATTGAAGAAACAAATTCTAAATTATTAAGTAAATTAGCTAAGCAAGCGAATAGCAACTGTGCACAGGGTACATTCGCGCCATTCTGGGGCGTTCTCAAATGCTCTGCAGAGAAACTGTCTAATTTACATCAGCATATGTTCCAGAAAGTGAGTGAACTTGTGAAAGATGTTGCTCGATATGCTGATGAACTGCACAAAAAGCATAAAGCAGTTAAAGACTCTGAATCGAATACATTAGAAGTAGTCCTGCTTATTCAGAGCACTAAACAGGCTCTTCAAAAGGCTAAAGATGTATATACAACTAAAGCTGCCGAATTGGAAAAACTCAAAAAAGATAATGCCTCCGCCAAGGACACTGAGAAGGCAGAAGTAAAATTGAAGAAACTACATGAGGAATATAGACAACTAGCTGAGAAGTATAATTTAGTAAAGCAGGATTTTGAAAAGAAAATGACACAAACATGTAAACATTTTCAGGATGTAGAAGAAGCACATTTGAAGCAAATGAAACAATTTGTGAATGCTTATGCTGACATTATACAGAATAACCATGACCTTATGGGTCAAGTTCACAGAGACTTTAAACATCAGTGTCTTGAGTTAACTGTAGAAAGATTATTAGAACAGTTTCTTATAGAGAAATACAATGCAATAGAGAAGGCCAATTTAGTTGAACTACCTCCCTCATTACCTAAACCAGGCTCTGCCAACAATTCAATATCAGAAGCAGATCAAATCTCAACTGTATCTAATGGCTCACACAAGCCAGCGCAACCAGCTAAAGCAGCCAAAAAGGAACCAACATTTGCTAGTAAAACCTCTCGGAGAACAACATCCCTTTTAAATTTATTCACTCCTAATTTTCAAAGTAAAGATGAACCTAGTGGTAGTATAGAAGGAGCTGCCCCTTGCTCTGCTCCTTCCAGCCCAAGTGGTACACCAGCTACTCCTGTAGCACCTGACAAAGATGAAAACATGGGTCGTACAACATTACGAGAATCAAAATGGTTCCGAAAAACAAAAACCAAATTGAAAAAATCAAAGAAAAAGAAAGATGAGATAACTGAGAATTCGAATGTAGGGGACAAGTCTGATTTAGATGAAAAAGAAGAGGAAGTTCCAGTTAAAGAAGACTTAAATTCCCCAGAAGTTGATGAAGAAGGTTACTGTATCAGACCAAAAGATGAGAAAGGTAGTGTTTATTCATCAAGTGATTCTGATTCAGATGAAGATAGAGACCGTAAGATTCATGTGGAAATAAAACCAATAAGTAATGGTGGCGGTCCGATGTCTGCCAGTGTGGATGAGCTCAGAGCTACTGTAGAAAATATTTCTCTTTACAAAATTGGTACAACAAGGCGTGGTTCTAATGCAAATACCAGTAAAGCTAGTAGTGATTTATTAGATCTCAACTTCTTCCAAAGTCCCACAGCTAGCAATCCTACCTCACCACATGGAACTGTGTCAAATCCATATGCTCCATTGCAGGCTAATCAATCGCATCTGCTTGAAAGTCCGACTCCAGTTTCGACCGCCGATGTCGGCGACCTATTCTCCGAAGTCGGAGAAATGAGTCAATCGAATTTTCGTACGTCTACGCCCACAACAACTACTATTTCGCTTCCGCGACCACCATCGAGACGCTCCGAAGGTGATTTCCGAACTGCCGGCTCCTCAGGTTCTAGAGGCCCTTCTCCTCTTACTATAGGTATGGCTGATACAATACCTTTGGCAGTCGCTTTTCACGAAATCATACACGCGTATTTTCGGGGTACAGAGGAGTCTAAATGTCAAGTGAAGATGTCAGGCGACATGATGCTGTCCTTTCCCACCGGTATCGTAGGCGTACTAGCTAACAATCCCAATCCAGCGAAACTTTGTTTCCGGCTGAAAAATATACATAGATTAGATAACGTGTTACCGAATAAACAGCTGATTAGTATCAATGCAATGATGTCTACGCGCGATACGACTGTCGTCGAATTTAATATGCCGGCGTTAACTTCTCTTTTGAAACGTCAATCGGAGAAGAATCCCACCGCTCAGTACTTCAATGTGGACATACTGAAGTACCAGATACGGCCAAAGGCCGGCGCTGCGTCATGTCCCTACCAATTGGTGTCTTACTGGAAGTGTGAGAGGGATCACACAGATCTTAAAGTGGATTATAAGTACAATCTACACGCCATGAGCCCCCCGTCACCGTTGCTGAACGTGTCTGTCTGTGTGCCAATGAATGGTGCCGTCAAGAATGTCATTGCGATGCCAAAAAACACTTGGAACCCCGAGAACGAGCAAGCTCTGTGGCGTTTTACGGAACTATCGCAGCATTCTGAGGACAGAGGGGTGGGCTCGCTGAGGGCACGCTTTGAATTAAACGAAGGTCCCTCGACGAAAGGAACGATATCGGCACAGTTCAACTGCGAGGGCGCCACTCTCTCTGGCATTGAGTTTGAGCTTATAGGCAGCGGGTATAGACTATCTCTTGTGAAACGTCGTTTTGTCTCTGGTAAATATATTTGTGATAGTGAGGTGCACTGATTGGTCCAAATCAAATCTAAAATTCACGTGTAGATATTTCGTTAATATCTTCAATGTATGAAGTAGTACACATTTATAAGTGTATAGGCATATTTGGTACCATATAGGACTGTTTCCTGTTCACGGAATTAAGTTAATGCAACTAAGTTTGTCAATTTTCTTATTATTAGTAATATAAAATGTTATAATAAATTTAATGTTGCTAGAAATATATTCACAGCATTACTGACTTATTTTTCAGATTAGAGATGTGCCATGTTTAAAGTTTTAAATGAAATAATCACAATTTTTTTTATGTTTAGCGCGAGCAATTCTGTGTGTTGACATATTTTTTATTTAAAAAGTAATTTAAATTTAACATCACATTTAGATGATAGCATTTTTGTAAAATGTATTATGTAGACCTATCTCACGTGGTACTTTTCGTTTTGAATTAAGAATTTGGTAGTAGGTTTATAATATTCACAAAATATACATATTTCATTTTTGTATTTAGCAAATTTGCAATTTTATTTAATTCATATCTTTCTCAATTTTTTTTTTAATGTTATTAGTTTTACCTTCAAATAATGGCAGTAATTGCTGATATATGGGTCTCATATTATGTTAATGGCATCATACATCAACTAATTTTATATTATGACTTTAGCTTGTAGTTTTATTGATAATTCTATATTGGGCCTAAAATTGCAATAAATATATCCTACTCCTACTGAAGGCCACAGTTAATGATGGTTACCATTACTGGTTGCTGTCAATTCTATACAACACCGTATGGTTTAATGGAATCTCTTGTAACATCTATTCTTATAACTTAATTTGGTATGTATTACACTATGTTGATAGGATATGTAGTTTATGTTGTATTCAGTTAGCATTTAGTGGTTAACCACCATTAATTTTTTTTACAAAAACAGTGTTTGTCCCCGCACTGCTGTAACTGGAGGTACCTACCTCGATACTATAGTTTTTACTCAACAGTAATCTCGTATTGTAATAAAATATCGTCATTACATGTATGTATATTAAGAATCAAATTTCCTTAATAGTCTGTCGGCCTAATAAACTAATAGAGTACCTACGTTGTATAAATATTTAAATAACTAAGGCTGACTCCTCAAGGTACGACTTGATATGTAAAATGTGTGTAAAATACGTGTCTAACATAGCAGTTCGTTGAAATAGTTGTAATAAAAACCAATAGTGATGCCGTAAATAAAATTAATGTTTCTTACCTTTTTTTTTTGTCGAAAATTAAATTAAATTACTAAATCGTATCACATCGAGTCGTTCCGTGAGAGATCGTGGTACCTAACTTTACCAAAAGTGAAGTGTTCATAATATAAACAGTTGATATATTTAAATATAGGTCAAACAAAGTATAACTTTAAATTAAATAAAATCATTCCATTATCTTCTACTATATGTAAATCTTTAATATAATTTTTTATCACAATATATTTTTTTTTCTTAATACTTACCCTCTTATTTATAAAAATGTCAAACGTCTAATGAACCTATTTTAGCTATTGAACTGTTTTGTCTCTCTCCTTTATGCTACATTCCCAATTGGAAAGAAAGTGACAAAATAGTTTAAAAGCTCAAACAGGTTCGTAGTAGGTTTTATTTTTTATGAATAAGGCGGTTAATGTTTACCAATGATTGTTTTCGTTTTGGTCGTCGTATCTTATATTTTGTAATTCGAAAAAAAAAAAGGAAAATTAGATAAAATTTTAAAAATGATAACTGAATGCGTAAAAAGTATTTTTGTATTGTAAAATTTATCGCATGTATATTCTAATTATATACTGTAACTATTACATTCATGGTGAATAAATTAAAATGTAATTTTAGCTGGAATTTTTCTTCTATCCGTACACACGTTTAAACCGAGATTGAGAATAAGTAAGTAATGTTATTATTAAGTAGTTGCTTTTAATTTAAGGGACAGGAAACAATCCTAACGGTATTTCAGAAGTGACTCAACATATTCGTATTAAGTATATAAGTAAAAATTGGAAATAAAAAAAAAATCGTAATCTTTTTTTTTTGTTTTGTACTTTGCGTATCGTGTAAATTCGCCTTAAAATGTCAAGATAAAGTTAGTGTTCGGCTGTTATCTTTATCAGCTGATAGTATATATCTGAATGTGTACAAGGTAGCGCGGGTGATATGGCCCGTTTGTTTCCCGTCCCTACGTGTTGCTTGCTATTGCCTTACGTATGGGATTCGCCATACAGCGTCTCGGTGCCATGCGACTGTCTGAAGTTCTTCCGAAATTTACAGGTGGAGTTGGAGAAATTGAACGCTGCCACAGACGAGATCAACAAATTGGAATTGGAACTTGATGTGAGTTGTTTTTATTCATTTTCATTATAATCGCCAATACTTATTATTCTTTTTATTTTTTTAATAATTGACAAGTTTCTTCGACTAATACTGAGTCTTAAGCAGAGTACTTAAGTCCGTGGTCATAAAATTTAGGTTATACATAGTACCTAAATATTTGGGAAAAGAAAGGCATAGGGTACTTTTTATCCCGGTTTCAGCTATTATCCGGCGCGCGTGAATCAATTCGCGGATAAGACTTGTATTCGGTGAAACAGCGCTTTGCACATTATACAATATCAAATTTATAACTCTATTTATGTTTATACAAATAAATGACTGAATGATTTTTCTGAAATATCGAATACAAGCTTTTACCCGCGTCTTCGCCCACGTGACCCCAATATGTTTACGGACCAGATTTAAAAAATTACCTATATCTTTCTCCGCCTCATATAGTAAGTGTCGGTTATTGTATGCCACTATGTATTATAATAAAATCTGCCGATAAAAAAAGGAATCGTTACATTGATTTCACAATAATGATGATACCTACCATGTACACGACCGATTTATAACCTCCTTTTTAAAATGGATTCAAAAAGTGGGGCGTGCTCTTACCTTTGTTTATCAGATCAATGGATGATGTATGATGAATAGAAAAAGTTCATTGTACTATGTTATCTTGTAAAATATGTGCAAAATAATATTAAATCCATGCGGCGTGTGTGTGGTGTTTTTGTTAAAAAAACTGCTAAATACGAGTCGAACTTGCTCACTGAGGGTTCCGTGAATTATAATTTGAAAAAAAGTGCTTTTGTGATGTAACTACAAGTTTACAATTTTTGGATTTTTCCCTTGTGCTGTGTGGTATTTAGATCAACGGGATGCATCTTATAGTTTCAAATTTCCTTTGAAATACATATAATAAGTCATTGATTGCGTTGACTTAGAAGTTTGATTTATTCACAACTTCAAGGCTTTGCAGACTTAGTACAATATTAATTTCAATTTGATACCTCTACACGTTCCTGAGAAAAGGATTCTTAATAGACGGACAGACAGACGGACAATAGTAATTATATTAGGGCTCCTTTTTTTCCTTTTATGTACGGAATACTAAAATGGGTAAATTTAATAAATTTATAAACACCTGTAGTTATATCCAAACTTAGCACATTTCACTTTATACATTGATTCACGCGAGTGGAGCGGCGAGATACAGCTAGTGTATACAGTGACAACGGCGTAATACGCGTAGAAGTATAAATCATTCACAAGTGATAGCTGGCAAGGTCTCGTGGACGATCAATTTAATATGAAACATCGATCACACTTGGCTGATCATATGTAGGTACTGTGTTGATTGCACCTCTTTTGTTTCTTTTTTTTTTTTTTAATAGCCATTTATTTCTATTGTGCCTATCATTCTTTTGTTTTTTAATTGTAAATTTTACTTTCAAAATATTTTTTTATACAACTTAGAATGGTAAACAAGCTGACGGCCCACCCGATGGAAAGTGGTAACCGTCGCCTATAGACATGAGCAGCACCATGGACATAACAGAGTATACTGTTTCGCCCATGCGTCGCCATTCCTGAGGACTCAGGTGTTATGCCTCTGTACCCAGTAAATTCACGCCATATCCCACCCTTCAAACTGAAACACAGCCATGCAAACAACTGCTTCACGGTTGAAACACGAATAAGATATACGGAAGCTATTCGTTGTTATAATGCAATTATTTAATGTTCACCGTAAAAACTGAGAAATCCATCATAAAACCTAATACATACGCTGTGTAGCATCATCTCAGCCATTATCTGTCCACTGCTGGACATCTCTCTTTAGTCGTACACTCTTGACAGAGTGGTCGTGGTTTTCACAATGACAGTGGATCGTCGATGAGGCTCTCCTTCGTGATTGAAGTCCTCGCAATATGTTTCCGTCTACTTCTGTTCACCGCTGAGCGAGAGCATTCCACAATAGACTGCTGTGTGGCCGTTTTGATGAGGTCAGTCCATCGCGTTGCAAACGTTCTACGCTGCGTTTGCCTGTACGGGGTTGCTACTCAAATACCTTTCGTCCCCATCGGTCGTCGTCGTAAGCCATTAAGATGATATGACGTAACAAACAAACAAACTCGCTTTCACATTTATAATATTAGAATTAATAAGGATATACTTCGTATAGCCCTGTAGGTTCCGGCATGGAATAGGCCACCCTTTACTTTCCCGTGGGTGTTGTAAAAGGCGACTAAAGGGGCTTATGTATATCATATAATTTTTCCCTGACATTCTTTCCATTACTGGTATTTGATTTTGCGGGTAATATCTTTTGACTATTAGAATAAATACATTTATTGTCCCAAAATTGATAAAGGCACGATAGGACTGACGTGCCTAAATAAATCAAGATAAAAAAAAATATGACATGGTCTATTTATGTATTAAATTTCCTGAACTTTTATTCAGCCATTTAACCATAGCGTGAATAACAAACAGTCAAACATTCGTATAGTAGATATAGGAGACAAAGCCATTCAATTTGTACTAAGTAGTCGTAAATACAATAGGGCAATAAAATCTGTCCATCTTTTGCATGCCTTCACAAGGATTATGCTAGTTAATATATTCCGCTGCGCCATCTTTGAGATTGGAGGAAATATGTATGACTCGTACATAATGAGATAAACTTTTACTATACTAGCTTTTCGCTACTTCGTACGGTTACAACCCTGGCATATAGACATATTAATTTTAAAGTAATTTAATTTAATTAAAATAATTTTAGTTTAAATATAAAAAATGATTAGAAGACTGTCATCATTGTTTATTTATTTATTTATTTTGTGATACATAGGTAACAATGGATGGTAAAACAATATAAGTCCTCTATGATCAACCCCATCTATCGAGGTATACTATATATATATATATATATATATATATATATATATATATATATATATATATATATATATATATATAAAATTCAAATTCAAATTCAAAAATCATTTATTCATGTAGGACATTTTAGCCGCTTATGAACGTCAAATTTTTACATTATAATTTTATATTTACCCTACCGTCCAGTTCGGTATATAGATCCAATTGAGAAGAACTGGCAAGAAACTCAATTGAATTACTTTTTTTTTTTTAAAGCCATTTTATTTACAATGTATATTTATATAGGTGTCTATGTCTAACATTAAATGAAAATTCAGTGCATGAACAACTATTGCCATGCACACTCGTCATTCAAGTAATCGTTTAGTGAGTAATAGGCTTTGCTCAGTAAATATGATTTAACAGATGTTTTGAATTTATTTAAGGGTAATTCCAACATATCCTTTGGTATCTTATTGTAAATTTTTATACCTATTCCCATAAAAGACCTATTAACTTTTTCTAAACGATACTTGGGGACAGCAAGTTTGTCTTTAAATCTAGTATTAATATTATGAATATTGCTGTTTTTTGGAAATAAGTCAAGATTTTTATGAACATATAGAATATTTGAATATATAAATTGAGAAGCAACGGTGAGAATATTTGCCTCTTTGAATTTCTCTCTTAATGAGTCACGACTCTTCATACAGTAGATCGCTCGAACGGCACGTTTTTGTAATATGAATATATTCTTAATATCTGCCGCTTTTCCCCATAGTAATATTCCATAAGAGAGTAAACTATGAAAATAACTAAAATAGACTAATCTAGCAGTATCAGTATCAGTGTACTGTCTAACTTTACGCACGGCAAAAGCTGCTGAACTTAGTTTCGCTGCAAGGCTTTGAATTTGTGCACCCCATTGTGTTTTATTATCTAGTGTGATTCCTAGAAAGACAGTAGATTCTATAAATTCGAGAGATTCGTCATTTAATTTAATATTGCAATTAGTATTAAAACTTTTAGATAGAGAGAAATTAACACATTTTGTTTTTTTAGCGTTTAACATAAGATTGTTAGTTGTAAACCAGTGCAGGAGACGCCGCAAAGCACTATTTACATCGTCATAATTATTAGTCATTCTATTAACTTTAAAAATCAATGAAGTATCGTCTGCAAACAATACTATGCCGCATCTATCCTGCATGGCATATGGGAGATCATTAATGTAAACTAGGAATAAAAATGGACCGAGAATAGATCCTTGAGGTACACCCATTTGCACAAGTGACCCGTCAGACGTAGCGTTGCTAATCTTCACTTTCTGTATTCTATCAGATAGATAAGATTTTATTAAATTTAAAGCATTGTCTTTGACGCCATAAAAAGCAAGTTTTTTTAGCAATGTATTATGATCAACGCAATCAAAAGCCTTAGAAAGGTCACAAAAAACACCTATCACATCCATTTTAGTTTCCCATGCAGCAAATACGTGTCTAAGCAACTCTGCACCTGCGTCTGTAGTTGAACGACCTTTGGAAAAACCGAATTGACTATTGTGGATTAAATTATTTAAATTGAAATAACTGACAAGTTGCATAAGGATTATTTTTTCAAAAATTTTACTGAGTGCTGGGAGTATGGATATAGGTCTATAATTTATTGGGTCACTCCTATCTCCAGATTTAAAAAGCGGTATGATTTTACTAATTTTCATTATGTTAGGAAATTTACCTTCATCTATACATTTATTGAAAATAAAAGCAAGAGAGGGCGCAATAATTTCCATTATACTATCCAGTATTTTAACAGATATACCCCATAGATCCTCTGTTTTTTTATTATTAAGTTGTTTGAATATTTTCATTATTTCTACTGATGATGTATGTCTAAAGTTAAATACAGCTGATGACTTGCTAACATTGTCTGTTAGTAAAGTTTCAGCAGCAGACGGGGAAGATTTTAGAGCCTGTGTCGTAATTAATGGAATATTAGTAAAATAAGATTCGAATGTATGCGCGACCTCTGTGTCGGAATTTACCAATTTGTTATTAATATTTAAAGCTATTTTGCTATTTTGAAAATTAACTTTTCCAGTTTCGCTATTTATTACTTTCCAAGTGGCTTTTATTTTATCTTTAGATTTAGTTATTATTTTACCTAAATAGAGAGACTTAGCTGTATGACAAACCTTTTTAAATATTTTCGAATAAGATTTTACATGTTCATGAAATAAGGGATCGGATATATAGCTTCGTTTTTCGTAAAGTTCGTAAAGATTAGCCCTAGACTTATAAATACCAAACGTGGCCCAGTCACAAAACTTTGATTTTACACTAGTTGAAAATGTTTTTGTTTTAAATTCACTGCTAGCTTCATGTTCAATTAAATTAAAAATATGTTCACATACAATGTCCGGGTCATATTGAGGTACTATGACACTAGATATTTTATGTTCAATTTTATTTTTAAAACGTGCCAAATTCTTTTGTGTTATTTGTCTGCATGTAATTGTTTGAGTCCCTTTGGATCCCTTAGTTTCAATTATAACTTTTTGTCCGTAATGATCAGATCCAAGACAGTCGAAATTCATTTTCACCTTTACTTCACAATTACAAAAAACATTATCTATACAAGTGGCAGAATTTCCTGCGACCCTAGTGGGTTCTAAAAAAAGATTGTGCAAATTAAATGATTTAAATAAGTTAATCAATCTTAAGCTTATTGAGCATTCCGATAATAAATCAACATTAAAATCGCCACATACAAATAATGTTTTATTCCTCCGTGCGACTCGTCTCAATGCTTCCTCCATAGCCAGTTCAAAAGAATCAAAACAAGCCGATGGCGGACGATAAACGCAAATTATTATACAAGTAACTAATTCTACGCAAGATAGTTCAATTGTTTGCTCAATAGAAATATTTACAATGTCTTGACGGTTTTTATATTCTACATCATTTTTTAAAATAATAATTGACCCGCCATGAATGGCATTGTTCCTAGCAAAAAAACTAGCTATATTATAATGTTCAAAAGGACAAATTATTTCATATTGTTTAAGCCAATGTTCTGTCAGACATAACACCTGTACATTGTTAGATTCTAAGAAAAGACTTAATTCTAATTCTTTGCTGGAGAAGCCACGAATATTTTGATGAATAATGACCATATCCTGTGGCTTAACCAATGTCGTAGATGTTAGTTTAAATTAACACATGTCACATTATTAGTATAATTACTAATATTACTAATTAAACCCGTTATACTACTTATAATGGGATCATAAATGTTATACGCTAGTAAACTAGCAATAGTCTTTTTTTGTTTTTTAGGAAGATAAAAATTACCTCCCGTCATATAATAATTTGTAACAAATTTGTTACTTTCAAAATAAAATATATCATTACAATGATATGTCATCGAATAAATTAAATTATTTATACTATAAATGAACTTATTCTGTTCATTAGTCAGGGATTGAGAGTAGGGAAATGCGCATAATAATATTTTACCTATACCAAGCTCCACTATATTATATAATGATTTTATTAAATTAACTATATCAGATTTACGCATATGCAAACAATTCCCTAACGCTATTACTAGGGTCGTGTGAATATCATATTTTTCATTTACTATATTTTTTATAATCTTATATATACCTGATCCCGGAAAACAATTATTTATTACTTGTTGCGAGAGGCAGTTCGATAATAAACTACCTAAATCCTTGCCAAATTCATCTGAATAAACAATTGTTCTCCTGATGGTTTCATGTACAGTGCTGCATTTATTTACTTTTGTACTGTTTCGTGTGGGTAAACATGAAACGTCTGGTTCCGTGACGGATGAGATATCAATGTTCAACTGATTATGGTGGGACGGTTGGATATAGTTATCAGACTCTGGTGAATTACAGTGACATCTATCCGTAAGAGAAACAAACCGCTCCATGTTGTAGTTACCCAATTTTATTAAATTATCCAACTGATCAGAATATTCATGTATTTCATTCTCAGCTGATTCGTATTTCAAAGATAAATTGGACAACGACTTCTCTAATAGTTTAATTTTTTGTGATAATTCATCTATTTCTAAATCTTTGTTATATATTTTTTCTTTACAATTATTTAATTCTATTGATAAGTCAATTTTTTGCTTCCTAGTAATAATTGATTTTAAACACTTTTTATGACTTTTCACTAAATTTTCTGATTTTCGAATAAATTTATTTAATTTTACATATTTTTTTAACTTCTTACTACTATTAATAGGTACTTTATTAGGACTATAGGAGCTTGGTGTATTTGTCAAATCTATGGTCACAAGGGGCAGAGCAGATGTTTGATCACTAGTAGTATTTAACATTTCTGTATACAGATCCATGGTCTCGTTATAACTACTCAACCGCCTGTGATCCAACAAAGATTTATTTTGTGATTGAACTACACAATATACCACACAAATATACCACATACATATAC
This sequence comes from Galleria mellonella, assembly GCF_026898425.1. NCBI lineage: Eukaryota > Metazoa > Arthropoda > Insecta > Lepidoptera > Pyralidae > Galleria > Galleria mellonella. The sequence goes on from NW_026442151.1 coordinate 6,791,211, forward strand.
ATATATATATATATATATATATATGTATATGTATGTGGTATATTGTGTTCTCTTGTATTTGATATTTATATGTTGTATTTAACGTATGTATATATATGTATATGTGTGTGTATTTGTATATATATATATATATGTATATAATTTCTGTCTTGCACTACTACTGCCCACTCACTACTTCCTATGCCACTGCGTTAGGTTGACTGGAAGAAATCTCTTTTAGAGATAAGTCCGCCTTTGCTAACATTGTTATTACTGTATGTTGTAGTGCAATAAAGAATATAAATATATATATATATATATTTATATTATTGCTGACTAGCAATATAATTTATTTTTATTTAAATCAGAAATTTTATGCCTATATAAACTTATACAAACTCAATCAGGCGTAATGTAGATAGATTTAGATAGCCAAATTACTGCCCAGCTACGGACCTGGACCTCTAGACAAGTGGCAAGCGAATTCGTGGATGGAATCGACATCGCTAGCTAGTCCGTGAGATAGAATGAGTCACCCGGCGATGCTATCGCCGGCTGACTCATTCCAACTCAAGAAACTAACAACGGGGCTTTCAAACTCCATTGATAACAATTCCTTTCTCCTAATATGCCCCTGGAATCCATCGTGAACAATTCTTGTTGAATTCGTCACGATGGGCTAACTGACCTACTTAATCCTCACCTATCATCCTTCACTGGTGCCCCGCTGGTGTATACCGATAGCGCAGGTAGGGTTACCATTCCATTATCACTCGTTAAAAAAAACCTACTTATCACCATCACCGTGTGGTCCCGGCATAAAATGGTCCACCCCTCCCTTTCCTGTTTATAAATTGGAGTCGACAACAACGGCAACAATCAATGAGTACCCCATCTGCGATTGCAGTCGTGAACATATATTGTATTCACCAGAAATATGTCGTCTCGTTGTAATAACAAAAGGAACACAGTATTATCTCAGCCGTGTCAGTTCTACAATGTACTCGTATACTGTGTACTCACATATTTTATACAGGGCATACCTTTTGAAACGCAAACAAGGCTTAGATGTCGCATCTTTATTTGCATTATACATAACAATGGTCCTACAATAATGACATACGACTCTGGCCGTGGGCACAAACCTGAACATTTACGGTGTATCTAAGTAAATGTAACGGCTTTTTGTGGAAATATTTCGTCATAGACGTAGAATACTGACGGTACTGATAAATATTACATATAAAGATCCGTCGGTATTCTATGACTATGACGATTTGTCTGAATGCTAATATGGAAGGTTGTGGAACTTCTGGTAGTAATAGTGGTGGTCAATCTTAGAGTGTTGGCAGTCACACACATACTAATGGTAGCGGAATTAAACGAAATAATTCTTATCAAATAACCAGTGATATGGACTTCCGTAAGATAATACCTAGTTAAAGAAAATATTTTGCAATACAGAAGTCCACGTGTCAATGTTAGAATCTTTTTTTTTTAATGGATATAAATGGAATGGTGACTCCTCCTGCGTTATCGGTTTACAATGGTGGGCACCAGTGAGGATGAAGCGAAAATAGATATCCGTGTTTTTTTTTTATGAGTGATAATGGAATGGTAATCCCATCCGCGCTGTTGGTATACACCGGCGGGACACCAGTGAAGGATGATATGTAAGGATGAAGCAGGTCAGTTAGCCCATCGTGACGAATTGTTCACGATGGTTTCCAGGGAGAACCACGTAGAGGTCGACCTAATAGGGTATATTGCTAGCAATGGGGCTTTAAAACTCCATTGCTAACAATCCTTTTCCCCCCAGATTTCCGTGTTGGCCAGGCGGCCTAATATAGGGTTATAGTTTAAGTTTCCATCTCTTACATTAATACATTTATTGTGTTACAACATCCTAGGGATGAAAACGGCAATACTATATTATTTCCCATATCCCAATTTCCATATTATCAATATTTTTCTAGATGTTTCTCTTTTACCAAAAGTTGACTGGTACAAAATCCTATACAGCATTAAGTCCGCCTTTTGTACCAAATATTTTTTGCAATATGGTCAATAAAGAATAAAATGAATAAATCATAAAAACCAAGTTGAAAACAGTGCTATAACAATTTGTCATACAGCGCTATTCTCGTACTTAGCTACCCAGCTTACGTTAGCTTAGTTGCCCACTGCAAACAAGATGAAAGAAATCTTAGAAATCCAGTCCAACACCGGTTCAAAACCGTAACGTGACTTCGCACGGTTTATTTTATTTATTACACGTATTAGCGACAAGTGACGAGTACGTACGTACATTCAAACTAGTTATCAAGTCGGTTTCAGATTACCACGTACTGGCATTAGGTCTAATAGGGAAGCAGATGTGTTCTCCATTTTACATTGTTACTTTATTTTTTTATACAACCTAGAATGGTAAACAAGTTTAACCCTTCTTTGCATGATTTTTTGTTATTGGTGAAATAAAAATAAATCAAGATGATATAATTCATGTTCAAAATTAAAGGAAAAATGGTTAAAAAAATAAATTTGACAGCTATGTTTTTTTTCTGCAATATACATTAAAAAGGTATCCAGGCACGATTAACTTAAAGTGAATTTGTTCTTTTAAATAATTTTTGGGCATTCAATGTTATGATGGAAATTTCCACCATTATGCAAAGAAGGTTTAAATTTGAACAGCTGAATGGGCGTCACAGGACGCACGTACTATGAGATAGGGACTTGGCTATTTTTCTGTCCCGATCAATTAACAGTTCAATAATTAACAGGTCACGTGGACAAAGTCACGGGTATAAACTAGTGTTATAGTAGATAGAAGACGCCCAGAGCAATACAAATATATGTGTAATAAATGAATAGAAATGTTTGTACAATACAGGAATTGAACTGCAATCATTAGAAAGATTAAAAAGTAAGAATTTTGTCCTTATAATAATTTTTTTATGCAACTTAGAACTGATGGCCTACCTGATGGAAAGTGGTAACCGTCGCCTATTGACATGTAATGTACAATATATATGGACATAATAGAGTACACTGTTTCGCCTGTTACTGTTTACCATCAGACCATCATACCCTCTTTGTGGTATAAAAAAATTTTTGGATACATTGTATATTTACAAGCAAAAAAAAATAACGATGTATCTAACTCATCGCGCCATAGGCATTACTCATCTGTAAAGAAAAATGTGATTTCACCGCGTAAGTAATACCTCGCATCTCGTCTGGGATAAGATGAAAAAACTGTTTTGAATAATCTACGCGATTCTTGAACATCGGATTATGTACATCAATTTGTCGGTGTGAAATTTGTTATAGCAACACTTTTTTCTATATTTATTAGATCTCTGGTTTTTTCGCATAGAAAATTGGCTTGATAAATGAGAAAAAAATTGACCTTACAGTACTAATATGGCGCGTCCATCTAAGACAGTATGGGGAAAGCTATTTTTTTTTTAAAAGCACTTAATGTATTTAAATAAAATTTAATACATGGATAGGCTATATCCTAACTTAATACATGGAATACATTATATACTGATTCACGCGAGCAAAGTCGCAGAACACAGCTAAATTGATGAATCAATTTTGATAAAATATTCTTATGGAAATCAGTATGGAAAAAAAATAGAACAATTTTGAGGAATTAAATGTAACCTAATCGACTACAGATATCATTAATATTACGTTATTAGGTTTTTTATTATTAAGAAGGTAAACAGTCGAGCAGACAGTCCAACTGATGGAAAGCGACTACCGTCGTATAGTTTTAGCATATCAGCTATTATTTCTCCACTGCTGAACTTAGGCCTCCTCCATAAGGGGGATTTTGGCAAAAGAGATGGTAACCGCAGTTAGGCTTTTGGAGATTTTTTAAGAGGGACACTCGCCGTTAAGTCATCATTAAGTTCCCTTAGTCGCCTCTTACGACTTACGACATGCACGGGATAAGAAGTGGTGGCCCATTCTATGTCGAAACCACACAGCTATTTATAATATAATCGGATATTCATAAAAAAACATAGTACGTCAGTAGTGACATTATAAAAATATGTTTGTGAACGCACTAGGTCGTACAATTTATTGACCTAATCGCGCTGCGGCCGCGCCGACCTCGGGTTAATATCACTTATGGACTGACGCACCTTGCCTCTTATCTATACGAACTGCAATATGAATGTACACACGATTCTATACCTAACCCTTGCAAGAGTTTTGATTGTAATGTAATCATATATATATATATATATATATATATATATATATATATATATATATATATATATATATATATATATATATACGCGCCATCGGTGTATACCGATGACGCGTGTGGGGTTACCACTATTCTATTATCACCCATAAAAAAGACAGGGTATATTACTGATTGAAATTCTTGGTTTTTTTTTTATGGCACAAAATCTTTTACACAAAATGTGAACTTAATGTTAAATGGCATCCTCTCCCACTCAATTTGAAGGTAAAAGAAATTTGTTTTTATGCTTTTTCTTTTTATACAACTTAGAATGGCAAACAAGCTGACGGCTCATCTGATGGAAAGTTATAACCGTCGCCTATAGATATGTGTAGTACCATAAACAACAGAGTATACTGTTTCGCCCATGATACCCCCCATGCGTTGTCATCCCTGAGGACTCAGGTGGTGCTAAGATTATGTAAAATATCAATTCCCCATTCCAGGAGTCGATGAAAACATTCCATTTGCTTTTGAACGAGACTTCCCGCCGTTTACAAGCTCTCACCAAGCGGATGGGCACATGTGTTGACAAATCGAGGCCTTACTACGACGCAGTCGGTGTGGCGGCTACAGCCAGGTCCGAGTGCCAGAAGGCGGCAGTTCAGTTCCAGAGAGCCAGCGGTAAGTGAATTAATTAAGGAGATTTTTTTTTAGTTTTTACTAATTGAACTGTCAAATTTTAAAATCATTAAACTAAATTTCTAATGTAAGTAGTATATTCATTTATTTTAACATTTATTATGTAAGTAGGTAGGTATTATATGTATTTATTGTGTATGTATTTATGTAATATTTTATTATATAATTTAATATTTTATTTAACTGTATATTTGTTTATGTATTAATAGTTGAAGCACTTCAGCTGCCCGCTAACGACATGCTTTCTCACTGTATTGGGTTGACTGGAAGAGATCTCTGTCAGAGATAAGTCCACCCTTGCTCACAACATTTATAAATACATTATTTTATATGTAACTTACAAGTGCAATAAAGAATATATATATAATATTCAATGAGTGGGGTTAAGGTGAATTAAAAGAACATCGAATTAAATTGTTCCCAAATACAGGATATAAAGAAAAACAGAGAACATCATCAGAGAATTCTTTTAAAATTTTAAGAGCTTTAATAATGAAATGGTAACCGTATACACTGACGGGGCACCAGCGAGGGATGATAGGTGAGGATCGAAAGGAAATCACACACGGCTATCTATCTAATCTGTATCTCTAAATGTATTATAATTTATGGTATTTAAATTGTATGAGCTTCATTCCCCTACATTTATAATGAACTGGCTGTATCCCGCGGTTTTGGCCGTATGCATTACAGTCATATTGCAAGCAAGGCACGGAATGGGCAGTGGAGTCCCTCGTAAAACATCACCAAAGGTTAACTGCGGTTGCCAATCCGCCTGCCAGCTTGGCAACAGCTGGCAAAACCCCCCAATAGGGGGAGGCCTGTGTTCAACTGTTTTTTTTTTTTGATGGGTGAAAATGGTATGGTAACCCCGCCTGCGCTAACGGGATACGCTGGTGGAGCACCAGTGAAGGGTGATAGATGAGAATGAAAACAGGCCAGTTAGCCCATCGTGATGAATTCAACAGGAATTAATCATGATAGTTTCCAGGGAGAACCGCGAGGAGGTCGACCTTGTTGGGTATATTGCTAGCAATGGGATTCTCAGTCTCTATTACTAACAATCCCTTTCCCCCTGCGTTCAACTGTTAACGGCTTATACAATACAATTAGTACATCTGTCTCACTCATATTCCTGCCGTCTAACAGCATTGCTTGCATGTTTATCTTTAGGTTTGTATGAATGCGATATGGCAACGAAATTAGTGGATATAAAAGCAAAAACTTTTGTCTTCAAGAATGGCAACGCATATAGTGGTTGTGTTCTTTTGTCCTTGTTATTCCTTTATGCGATGGTCACTCGTTACTACTTTCCGTCACGATAATGACCGTTTAAGAGGTATAACGGTACATACAGACAAAGGCTTCAAACCTTTGGATCAATGATTAAAAACAATAGTTCTTACAAATAATTGCCAAATTACCGGAACGCTGTAGAGTCCGTTATCAGCCGACAGTCTTATCACGCTGCCGATAAATGCTTCCTGTGGGGCGCCATGAGAGATGTTTCCACCCGCACTTGGCCCTGAAGGTCATCGGTCACGGTCAATCGTCCGTCATGTTTACCGCACAGTATTTTTTTAATGGGTGAAAATGGTATGGTAGCCCCGCCTACGCTAACGGGATACGCTGGTGGAGCACCAGTGAAGGGTGATAGATGAAAATGAAAATAGGCCAGTTAGCCCATCATGATGAATTCATCAGGAATTAACCATGATAGTTTCCAGGGGGAACCGCGAGGAGGTCGACCTGGTTGGGTATATTGCTAGCAATGGAATTCTCAGTCTCCATTACTAACAATCCCTTTCCCCCCAACTATCAGTGTACTATGGCGGGGCACTAGTGAGAGATGATAGGTGAGGATAAAATCTACCATGAAATATTTTCCGAAATTTCGGTACCGAACGTAACAGAAATTTGATGTTAAAATTACATGATACCAAATACAGTTTCAAAATTAATTTAAAAAAAATCTTAATTGACAGGCAAAAGTTAGACATTCCATCAAGTTACCTCTATGTTCCATTTGTTTGCTAGATGAACTGTCATATCTGTCTGTTTACTGTATATATAATCTGGTAGTATTGTTTTATTGTTACCCTATTCACTTTGGCCGCAACAGAATATCAGTGCTTTGCTCTTTTGAGGGCGAAGCAATAAACTGAGTTGTGGCCATTTTGTATTGTTATGGCACACGCACAAAAGAAAAATTGTACTTGGCTCTATGTATTTTTTTTAATCATTTAAGTTATCTCGCTTTTTATATATGTTATAATTTGTGTACTGTAAGTAAAGCAAATAAATTATCTATCTATCTAACTATTAACCGTTTAAAGATATTAACGATGGTAAAATGTCGTTCTTTTGGACTTTCATGGTAGGATTTATGACGAACGAAATGTTAAACGCCATTTACTGGGCCGATTTCGGTACGTAACAAAAACACAAAATTGAGTCCAAAATTCCGAATTTCATTTCATGGTAGACGCCCAGGTACTTTAAATTTCTTTTTAACATTTAAAATCTCTTTTTAACATGGAAAGGTGTTTATAACTGCAATACATACATACATATCTGTCACGCCTGTCTCCCATTAGGGTAGGCAGAAACAATGGAACGCCAAATGCATTTATTCCATAATTGTTTACTACTTAATAAACAAGTGTAAAATTATCTTATATAATACGTATGATATATAATATGTTGAACGGTTTCTCGTTCTGAAGGTTAACTTCTCATTTTATACTGTCCTTTGTTATACTGTGTACACTCAAGAAGTACTAATGAATAATGGATTAACTATTATACGATGGGCGCAAAGGGATTGTTAGTAATAGAGACTGAGAATCCCATTTCTAGCAATATACCCAACCATGTCGACGGTCCTCGCGGTTCCCCTTGGAAACTATCATGGTTAATTCCTGATGAATTCCATCCATCACACAAGAATAACACCTGAATCCTCAGGAATGGCAACGCATGGAAGGTATCCCGGGCGAAACAGTTTACTCTGTTATGTCCACGGTACTGCTCATGTCTATAGGCGACCGTTACCACTTTTCATCAGGTGGGTCGTCAGCTTATTTTCCATTGTATGTTGCATAAAAAAAAATAGTTGCCACATTTGGCAGGCGTATTGGCAACCGCAGTTAGGGTTTGGAGATGTTTTAAAAGGAACGCTGCTGTCCAACTCTCGCCCTCCCTTAGTGGCCTCTTACACCCACCCACACCCACGGGAAAGGAAGGGGTAGCCTATTCTATATCGGGAACTATACGGCGATATTTTATAATAATTGAAAATATGACTAACTGACTATTGTGTAGTCAAGGTGAATTAAGAGAACTGCTAAATATTGCATAACTGTATGAAAGAGAACTCTGTATAAGGCAATCTTTGAACACAACGAGCTGCATTGATAGCGCATTCTACGCAGTATTAATATGGTTATTGCTTTACGAACTACTCGTAATAGACGCAGAATGTCTGCACTAAGATATTCTGTTTATTTGGATTAGGGTTGTCAAAACACGAAACTAAGATTTCTTTGTACTGCCCAGTTGTGTCGGCTTATTCTTATTTAGATTTGATGTCTAAGAGAAAATTGAAAGGTTTAAATTTTTTATGCGACTTAGAATGGCGAGCAAGCGGCCCACCTGATGGAAAGAAATAACGGTCGCCTATAGACATGAGCAATACCATGGATATAACAGAGTATACTATTTCGTCTACGATACCCCTCATGTATTGCCATTCCTGAGGACTCGGGTGTTATTCTTCTGTACCCAGTAAATTCACGCCATATCGCACTCTTCAATCCGAAACGCAGCCATTCAAACACAACTGCTTTACGGTTGGAACGAAACGAACGGGGACAGAGGTACCTAAGCAATCGACTTTTGTACAAAGTCTCCCTCTGGTAAATATATATAATACGCGCCCACTTTCATTTTGATTTGTCAAACCGTATCGCAGTTATGAGAACAGAATTGGTAGGAATGCGGACTATCAGCCCCATTGGTAGCAATGTGCCCTGTCAGGTCGACCTCCACGTGGTCCCCCCCAGAAACCATCGTGCTGAATTCTAAGTATATTCATGGGCGATGGGCTAACTGATCTGGCTTTTCATTCTCACCTATCGTCCCTCACTGGTACTCTGCCAGTCTACACCTTTAGCGCAGGCGAGGTTACCATTCCATTATCATCCATTAAAACAAAAACTGTATCGCAATCTATTAATCTCAAACATATAGATGACAAATCAACCTCTTACAGTTTCCATATTTACCGAATTATTTTGGATATTTATTAAATTTATAAAACGACACGTAACTGTGACAACCCTAATTTTAGTGTGTGCCTCTGTTTATGACCTAATTCGTCCGTTGGCGGGCGTTAAATAATAAAATTGTAATTTGTTTCAAGATACGCAGCGAACACCACTTTATATATACTAATATTGTGCATTGCTTCTGCTATATATTCTTCATCTATATTTATTCAATATTCCCCTCATTCTGTCAATATCTGGTATATATATGTCATTATATTATGATGAAACGAGAATATCCGCAAAAGAACCAAAGTAACCGACATAATCCGAAGGTTTTTTTGTTATGGGTGAAAATAGTACGGTAACCCCACCTGCGCTAACGGGATACGCTGGCGGAGCACCAGTGAAGGGTGATAGATGCGAATGAAAACACGCCAGTTAGTCCATCATGATGAATTCATCAGATGATCAGACTGAGAATCCCATTGCTAGCAATGGGATTCTCAGTCTCCATTACTAACAATCCCTTTCCCCCCTTACTCGAAGGTTAAGCAAGCTGAAGTGGCAATGGGCTGGTCAAATAGCTCGAAGAACCGACAACCGATGGAGAAGAAAGGTTCTTAAGTGGCGACCGCGTACGGCCAAACGTAGTGTAGGAAAACTCCCCCACACGATCTCAATTGCATTGCAGAGAGTTAGTGGATGCAAATGGCTCAGGACAGTTCCTTATGGCAGTCTATGAGGGAGGCTTATGTCCAGCAGTGGACGGGTAATGGCTGAAATGTTGATGATGATGACATGCACGTCTATATTTTTATTTTTATCTAATTTTATTCTGGTTCAAAGTTTCTGCCAAATTTACCCTTAACAAAACCAGCAAAGATGTGCATGTATTGTGATGTAATAAGAAAGACAAAAAAAAAAACATTTTAATGAAACAAAAGAAAAACAAAAAAAAGTGTTTTACAATTATGAAGTAGTTTTGTATTACAATATTTTTGATTGAATTGAACAGGGAGTATAAGGTACCAAACAAACTCACTTTCACATTTTTACCATTACTAAGGATAAACTATGAATAACATTTGGGTAGGAGAAGTGTGACTTTAAAATCTTTATATATATATAAAACGACATGACGATTTTTTAAAGAGCATAGTAGAAGGAATAACTACATGGGACAGATAAAAGAAACACTAGGTGTCATGTCGTATAGAGAGGTCAAAGATATGGCCTGAGATAGAGACGGCTGGAAGAAGATGCATGAATTAGTTGCACCGACAAGAGGAAACTCTTAAATAAAAAGAGAGACTATTTTTACTACGAGCGTTAAAATATTTACGGGGCGGGTGCGCACACGCAGGAAGTCACTTATCGAGCGGATCGCCGCTTGTTATAGTCGTCGGCGCTCCAACATCGTATAATCATTGCATAACAACAATATTTTGAGATTTGTTTCACAAGAAACTACATAATTAGTATAGATTAAAGAGAAGTGAGTCCTAACAATTGCAAAGAGAATAATAGAAATCGATACAAAATTGAAGCAAGTAAAAAGAACAATTTATTTATTAATTTAAACTTTAATACACAGTAAAATAGTATATACATTTGGCGGACTTAACACCGGACGGTGTTCTTTACCAGTCAACCTTTAAATTTTTTTTCTACTAGTAACTCAAAGACAGATTCAAAATTTCTTATAAGTATTATCCTGTTAATATTATATCATAAATGCGAAAGTTTGTTAGAATGAAAAGAAAGAAAAAAAGAAATAATAATTTAAAAAACAACAATACATATAACAGTAAAAATTAATTAATACAAAAAGAAAAAAGCACTAAAACGGTCTTACTTTGTCATATGCCAATGTTATACGAATGTTTGGTTACACTTTTACAGACAAGTACATAGATAGATAGATAGATAGATAATTTATTTGCATTACTTACAGCACACAAACAGCAAAAGACACAAATGCAAAGGAACAACGATAAAAAAAGATACACGTACAAATAATTAAAAAAAAAAACAAAAACAAAATCAGAATGCATAGAATTAGTAACAATTTTTTTTTCTTCATACTTGTGCCACAGTAATACAAAATGGCCACAACTCAGCTTTTTGCTTTGCCCTAAAAAGAGTAAAACACTGATATTCTGTTGTGGCCAAAAGTGAGCCGCGAAATACCACTGAAAAAAAATAATAAAAAAAAAAGAAAGAAATATAGATCAAATCAGATTGTGTGCGTTCGTTATAGTCGATTTTATAAAGTATCTTATAATTTAAGTTAGGACGTAACCTTAAATTATATAAATATACTGTCTCCATACAAATGCTTCGAGAAAAGCGGATCAACTTTTTCATACAATTTTGCGTGATAAATAGTTATGAGTGATTCCTTTATAACTTTTATATCTATTTTGTCTTTTAAATACTGCATCTTTTTAAAGCACAAAAACTCATTTTATTTATTATATAAAGAAATATAAATACGTCAAGATACGTATAGTGTGCGTAATCATATAGAAAGTTTTTAGACTCGATCTATATAATCTAAGGATGTAACCCAGCCGTGTACAAAAATTTAATCAAATGCGCTCAATAGTTTTACGTGAAAGAGTAACAAACATTCATCCATCCACCTTACAAACTTTCGCATTTTGGGGGAAAGGGATTGTTAGTAACGGAGACTGAGAATCCTATTGCTAGCAATATACCCAACCAGGTCGACCTCCTCGCAGTTCTCCCTGGAAACTATCATGGTTAATTCCTGATGAATTCATCATGATGGGCTAACTGGCCTGTTTTCATTCTCATCTATCACCCTTCACTGGTGCTCCGCCAGCGTATCCCGTTAGCGCAGGCGATGTTACCATACCATTTAAACCCATAAAAAAAAATCTTTCGCATTTATAATATTAATAGGATTAAACATTTTCATCCCATATTCATTGTGTCACATGTTAAAGTCGATGTTTTTGCGGAACAAGAATGTAGGTACATGTTTACGCGAAACACTGCGCGTGCGCATTGCGCTAGTGTGCAAACACTGAAACGATTGTTTGCCGAACAAATAGTGAGACGAGTTGAACTGACAGCAATGGCTGATTAGATAACTCGACATGTGGCCCGTGTGGAACACAACCTTGGCACTGATTAATTTGTCATTTGAATAGCGTTGTGTAAAAATTTATATAAAGCAGGAAGTCCAGTTTAGCAGATGGCTATATTAATGTTTATTGTGTTAAACTCTGCGGGCTATGGAGAGGGCTTTTTTTTTAATGGATGATAATGGAATGGTAACCCCTCCCGCGCTATCGGTATACACCGGCGGGGCACCAGTGAAGGATGATAGGTGAGGATGAAGTAGGTCAGTTAGCCCATCGTGACGAATTCAACAAGAATTGTTCACGATGGTTTCCAGGGGGAACCACGTGGAGGTCGACCTAATAAAGCATATTGCTAGCAATGGGGCTGTTAAACTCCATTACTAACAATTCTTTTCCCCCCGCTATGGAGAGGGTTATGCTCGGAGTCTCTTTGTGTGATAGAATCCGAAACGAGGATATCCGCAAAAGAACCAAAATAACCGACATAGTCCGAAGGATAAGCAAGCTGAAGTGGCAGTGGGCTGGTCACATAGCTCGAAATACCGACGACCGATGGGAAGAACTTCTTGTTCTTGAGTAGTAACCGCGTACAGGCAAACGCAGTGTAGGACGCGTTCACACTAGATAGAGTGACGAACTCAAATGCTTTGCAGGGAATCAGTGGATGCAGATAGATAGATAGATAATGTATTTGCATTACTTACAGCACACAAATTACAACATACATACGAGGTCTGTCCGGAAAGTTCGTATAAAAGTGTTCTGGAATGCGAGAAAGAGGAGTGGGGAGGCCAGGTAAGCGCAGGACCCCTTCCTTATGTCCCTAACAATGCTTCAGTTCTGGTCTGACCGCCGTGCGGTGCGAACTGGCTTGTCACGCCATCTGTGAAGTTACCTCTTAACGAAACCCCGTCGGCATGGAGCCCGCTTCCGTTGAAGAGCAGCGCGTCGTAATCAAGTTTCTCTCGAAACTCGGCAAGAATGGCCGTGAAATTTTTGCCGATCTCAGAACAGTTTATGGGGATGATGCTGTGAAGGAACCAACCGTCCACAAGTGGCTAAAAAGATTCAGAGAGGGCCGAGACAATGTTGATTGTTTTTTTCGATGTTCGGGGGATTGTCCATCAAGAATTCGTCCCTCCAGGCCAGACAGTTGATGGAAAATTCTACGTCGATGTGCTCAGACGCCTCAAAGCTCGTGTGGCACGGTCCAGAATTGGCGCGAGAGGGGCGTTGGATTCTTCACCACGACAATGCCCCTGCCCACACCTCTCTTGTTGTCCGTGAGTTTTTGAGTAAAAATTCCATTACGGTGACCGAACACCCCCCCTATTCGCCGGATTTGGCCCCGTGTGACTTCTTCTTGTTCCCAAAAACCAAATTGGTACTTCGGGGGCGGCATTTGGGGGACATAAATGAGATAAAAAAAGCTACGACGGGGCAGCTGAGAAACCTACAACCAGAGGACTTTCAAGGAGCCTTCTCACAGTGGAAACGGCGTTGGCACAAGTGCATTATGTCACAGGGGGAGTACTTTGAAGGGGATAAAATTGATTTACCTGAATAATTGTAAAATAAAATTTTTAAAAAACTTTTATACGTACTTTCCGGACAAACCTCGTATACAAAAAAAGAGCGAGATAACGTAAATGATTAAAAAAAAAAATACACAAAGCTAAATACAATTTTCGTTTGTGAGTGTGCTATAGCAATACAAAATGGCCTACAAAATGCAGGTGGCTCAAGTCCGTTCCTTATGGCAATATATGCGGAAAGCCTATGTCCAGCAGTGGACGGATGACGGCAAATATGATTATAATGATGATGATGTCAAACTCATGAATGCAGATGGCTTAGAACCGTTCTTTATGGCAATCTTTTACGAAACACGTGTCGCAAAAGGTACGTGAACAAAATAACAGGCGGAGATTGATAACTAATATGGAAGTTTGTGGACTTTCTGGCAGTAACAGTAGTGGTCAATCTTCGAGTGTTGGCAGTCACGCATATACTAATGGTAGCAAAATTAAACCAAATAATTTAAATCAAATAACCCGTGATATGGATTTCCGCAAGATATCACTTAGTTCAGTAAAATAAATACATCATTCGTGTTTCAATCGTGAAGCAGCTGTGTTTCCATGCTAGCAATGTACCCTATCAAGTCGACCTCTACGTGGTTCCCCCTGTAAACCATCGTGATTAACTCTAGTGCAATTCATCACGATGGGCTAACTGACCTGCTTTCATCGTCACCTATCATCCCTCACTGGTGCCCCGCCAGCGTATACCGATAGCGTAGGCGGGGTTACCATTCCATTATTATCCATTAAATATAAAGGTCTCCAAGACACTTGCGGCATTTCCGCGCTGGGTTGCCAGTTTTTTTTATTTTATTCTTGCTATTATTAATTGCAGAACTTCACGCGGCAGCGAAGGAGACTGTGACGTTAGCAGAACAGCGCTTTGTTAGCAAGCAGGACGAGTGGCAATTCGACAGTAACTGGCAGGAAGTGCTTAATCATGCTATCATCAAGGTGAGACCTTCGTTTACTATTTTTAAGCAACTTTTAATGGAAAATCGTTGTGAGCCCACTGTCGAAATTGTTGACCGTGGCCTATAGACGTTACCCCTTCATTTACTAGCTGTTTTTGCGACGTAGTTTGCGCAAAGATTTGTTGTATTTTCTCACGGGATTGAGACATTTTACCATAGTAACCCCTATATGCCCACACAAGTACTAAGCTATTACCATACCATATTTCATCACACACTCATCCAGTAATTTTTGCGTTAAGCGTGCAAATATCGTCATCATGTTGCAATTTAATTAATTAATTAACAAAATAATTAATTGTATAAAAAATAAATCCATAGATTTTTCCTCCTTGAGATAATCGGAAGTACTGTATCAATTATTATAGACTTGATTTAAGATGTTATTTGTGATTAAATGCAAATAATTATTGCTTGAAAATTTTTATTTTAAATAGGTGATTTGATCTACTTATTTATTTTATTGTTCAGGTCATGGATGCAGAAAAGAGGAAAGCGGAGAGCGGCCGTGAACACCAGAAAAAGGCAGCGGCGTATATTGCTGCGGAAAGAAAAGTAAGATCCAAATTTACTATAAATCTAGATAGTATAACTAAACTGATTTCACTCATTTTAATTCTAGGTGGCCCAACTAGAAGAGAGTTTGAAGCGTAACATAATAAAATCCCGCTTATACTTCGAGGAGAAGAAACTCTGTGACGAGCAGCTGCAGACACAGAACGAGAAGATAGAGAAGTTGCAGCGACTCATATCGGATGCAAAGTTTCGTTACTCCAAATCTCTTAAAGCTTTAGAGGAGATCTCCGAAGAAATACACAGAAGAAGAGGTGAATATCCTCCAGGAAAAGACAGTATACCCGTAGGTCCCAGAGAACCAGGAGTAGGGGCCGAAAGAGATCCTATTCATGATGAAATAGATGCTAAAGAGGAACACGAGAAAGACGAAGAGTCTAGTCTTCAAGAGTTAAGACTGCGTGTTAGGGAACTGGCGCTAAAGCCTATTGATAGAAAAGAAGTGGAAACGGACGAGGCGTGGGCTTTGGAACTTAACGAGACAATAAACAAATTGGACCAGCTGCTGATGATGAAGGAGAGCAACCAACAGAAGAGATCTAAGTTCACAGCAAGCTCGCCCAGAAACTCCAGTGCACCATCGACTAGCACTAACACTGGGAACAAATATACGCAACCTCCAAGCGACAGTTGGAAGACAGAATCGAATTTGTCAAGAACCAAATCTATCAGTCGCGAAGTAATTTTTGAGCACACAAATCCCCCGATTAGTAAAACGGAGAAGTCTAAAAGTATGATGTCGCTCGATGTTCTTGCCTTAGCCAGAGACACAGCAATAATGGATCGCGAGTCGTATTTGAAAGCCGTCATAGAAGATAAGTCTCCAACTGGCACTTACACGGAAAGTAATTCTGATAGGAACGAAAGTCCTGACGAAATATTGATGGTGGAGTGTGACTCGAGCGATTCTGCGCAAAATCCAGTTATAAGAATGACTAGTTCTGTTACGGATAGTGATAACAGCTAAATTGTTTTGGCATACTCACTCCTTCATTGCCAGGTACTTATGAAATGTCTGGATTTTTGTATTTATGTCTTTGAAATTTTTAAATTTTCTAACCTTTAAGTACGTTCATAACTTTAGCCAACCGAAGTGTAGCAACGTCGCAGTTACCTGTCAATTTTCAAAAACATTTGAACATTTTTCAATGTTTTTGATTGGTTATTTAAAGAGTGCTCTGCTACCGAACTATAACGTTAATCATGGAATATGTCGTATATAAATTCTGTGCCTCTAGTGAGAACGGGTATAACTCAAGTTATAGCCTTTTTCTTTTTTAGGCTACTTTAAATAAGCAAATTTTTCTCTTTCGAATGGTATAAGAATCGTAACGATATCTTTAAAAACAATAGAGATAGTAAACATGTAAAAGGCTACAATTAACAAAATATTTGTGGTAAAAAAGTCATAATTAGAAATAAAACTATAATATTTTACAAAAAATAGTGCCAAAAATGACAAGATACTTAGAACCACCCTTTAAATATGAATTTATTTTTGTGTAAAATGAATCAGTTCGATTTGAACCCTTTTACACCATTTAATAGCGATTATTTTTTATAGCGTAAAATACACAACATTGTTTTTCTTCAATACTTCAATAAAATAGTTTTAATTCAACTTAAAACTATTTTCACATGATAATTTTAAAATTTTTGTTAAGCGTGATTAGGTATAATAGAATTATTTTTAAAACTATAGGTTTTACACAAAAACCGACAATTTCATAAGAAAGAGGAGAAAAAATTACTATAAATGCAATCATTGACTTGTTCAATTAGCAAATAATAAAAGCAGCAGAATTTTTTTTCTTTATTTAAAATAGTTTTTAATTTAAAAATTTTAAAAATTTTAAAAATTTAAAAATTTAAAATAGGAGAGCCAAAACTCTCCTGAAAAGTGGCCATTTTGAATTGAACCCTTTCTCACTAAAGGCACAGAATTTACCATTAAAAACTACACCTATTTCATATTTTGCTTTGAAATTTTTCAAGTACATTTGTGCTCATGAGAATCCAAATTTTCAGTGACAACTTAATAAGATTATTATTGCTTGATCAACCGAGCGGACCGAGAACATTTTAAATAATCAGCCAGAAACATTAAAAATTCAAAAATATTTGATACATAGATAGAAAAATACTTTGAGTCATGTATGACATACGTAAATTAACAAATGGATACAATCAAATTATTTTTTTTTTAATACAAAACAAAAGATAGATCACAAAAATATGTTTTCGCCATATGTGTCGCAATTATCCGAATAAGCTACAGCTCAGTGATAATTTAGCTTAAAAGCAAAACACTGATTTTCAACTGCAGCCTAAAGTTAGGTTACACGGACGCGTGTAACGAACCCAGAGCGTTACCCTGTATGACCAAATTAACAAAAATAAAATTGTATTATATAGATTCATACTTATATAAATGATTCATAATTAATATATTTGATCAATTAACTAAACATACAATATAAATAATTCACCACAATAATTATTATGTTGAAACAGCCGCTACCTGGCGGCCATACTAATTGCAGTGTTGCTATACTTCTGTAAAGTTATAAATGACCTTAATAAATACATTGCAATAAAATAAATGGGTAAAAAAAAAGAAATAATAACACGAAGTTATACATCGATGCCTCACAACGTATACGCGCATGATTGTCTAATGTCATTTGTGTGTTTAAAAGTCAATTGTACTCGTTAGATTTTTGTAAAAGAAAAAAAAATTGGTAAAAAATTATTTTGTATCGGTGTAGATAGTTTTTTGATATATATATATATATATATATATATATATATATATATATATATATATATATATATATATATATATATATATATATATATATATATATATATATATATATATATATATATATATATATATATATATATATATATATAAAGTCGTTATGTACGTGTTTATAATTGTAATGTTTACTTCGAGAGAGCCATATCAGTCCACCGACATTAGCTCACAAATAATTAACTTGGTAGCGTACTTTTTCTTACACGGTTGTTTATATTTAAGAACGGAGTTATTGTTGCCTGATTGATTTAACTCTTACAAATGTTCTAGTACTAATTATGCTCGCATGCCTAAACGTAGACACGTTCCACTATCTCAATCACTAATCACTTGCTTTAAATTACTAACGTCAGTTGGCTTACAGCTAACACAAAAAGTAAACTGCGGTTAAATGTATTAAAAATGTACCAAACCATTTTTAGTAAACTTTTATGCCGGTTATTACAAGTTTATATAAAAAAAATTAAATGACCAAACAATCAAAATACAGCCAAAAACAAAGGAATACTTTGAAATTTCTTTGAAAGTTTGGGAAATAAGCACGGGAGAAGCTATTTTTGTAACAAAAACACTTGTAAATTTTTTTAGTTTATCAAAATGTAATACTAAAACTCAAATATATATACCATAAACGTGGTAAACAAACAAACAGCCTGTCTGATGGTAAATAATCACTCTTTCTTTTCATTTAAGAGTTTCCTCTTGTCGGTGTAACTAATTCATGCATCTTCTTCCAGCCGTCTCTATCCTAGGCCACATCCTTGCCCTCCCTATACGACATGACACCTAGTGTTTCTTTTATCTGTCCCATGTAGTTATTCCCCGGTCTTCCTCTTCCTCTTTTGCTCTCAATCTTTCCTTCTACTATGCTCTTAAAAAATCGTCATATCGTATAAGGTGGCCCAGCTTTTTGCCTCTTCTATTCTCTATTGTTTTAAATTAATGTTCATTTCTCATTCACTCTTTTCAGGACTTGTTCTTTTATTAGTTTTTCTGTCAAACTACTGTAGAAATAATCACTGTAGAGTCCCAAGTGTCCTTTACTTTATTAAAGTATCAAATACTACAGTATTTTTTTTATACAACTTAGAATGGCAAACAAGCTGACGGTCCACCTGATGGAAAGTGATAACCGTCGCCTGTAGACATGAGCAGTACCATGGACATAACAGAGTATACTGTTTCGCCCATGATACCCCCCATGCGTTGCCATTTGATACTGTACAGTACTGTACACTACAGTATTGTCTTAAAATTATGAATGAACGAACATAACTTTACATTGACCACTGTCTTGAGAATTGGTGCCTTCATTTTCAATTAAATCAATCAGTAATGCAACATGATGAAAAAAAGAAGACTGCGTAACACGGTTGGTACTTATCGAAGGTTGTAGTTATTAGAAGCTAGTAGTTAAAATTTATATAGTTTAAATATATTGTATACTAAAATCGAAATAATTACTGTACTTTTGAGGGAGTGTTCTATCAGGAAATCTGAACATGTTTTTCAAATGAACATATCTCGAAAATTAACAAATTTTTTTAACACCTATACTAACTTGATAGTCAAAAACACCGTGTACTGATTATTAGAAAAAAAATATTTAATTTTCATTATTGGAACACCCCTTAAAAGAATAGTAATGAATTAGATATCATCCTGTATTAGTAAATGTAACACTACGAGGGTCTCTAGCATACTCATACGAAATATATTAGATATATTTAAAAGTTTTAACTTACTATAATATTTTGAGTTGGGCGATGCATTTAATTCTATTGACGTTTATAACAATAATTATACAATATGTAAAATAATTTGAAAGAATTGTTATTATATTATATATATATATATATATATATATATATATATATATATATATATATATATATATATATATATATATATATATATATATTGATAAATAATTACACAATTATAATAATAAATAATTTATAAACAAACTTTGCTCTTTGTAAAAGATCTGAAGGTAATTTTTTTAATTAAATACGACACTGGGATCGATTTCGAGGTGTCATATCTTTTCATTTGATAATATCGTAAAATTATTCTTCTATGGATGTAATTAATAGAGGCGTATTTTTTTTTTTACCACTGAGGTGGCAAAAATCATACGACCCATCTGATGGTAAGCGGTTACCGTGGCATGAATGCCTGCAATACCAGGGACATTACGTGCGCGTTGCCGACCCTAAAGAAAGTTTTTTAGCTCTTTTTTGAAGAACCCCATACTGTAGCCTTTTGGAAATACCTCTCTTATATTAACAATAAAGATTTTGCTGTGGTTTCAAATAAAAAAAAATAATGTTAGAGTTAAGTTTAGAGAAATGTCGCCTTAGAATCAACCCCATTAACTACTGCAGTGTCTCTGTGAGAATTATTAGGAAAAATTTTGCGTTAAGGGGCCCATCCAATAAAAATGCGTTGTCGCTGTTTTATTTGTTAAAACTTAATACTGTACATTAAACTTTAATGTACTATGTACTATGTGTATATACAAATCACAATTTTTCTACATTTAATATTAAAATTACGTTTTATTTTTCATTGATTATTAAGTTTGATATACAAAATGCAACGAAATAAAAAAGACTAGTTAAATACGTTGATAGCAATAAGACTACTATATGTGTCCAATAAGATTGATCGGATGATGTCATTTATTCGTATGGGTCCTTTAATTGCACATTTACCTATGCATTACATATATATTTTGTATCATAAATAAATAGTCTATCTAATAAATATGTACTTAATATTTTTATAATAATATATGGTTCTGTCAGATCATTAGTAATATAACATGCATATTTGTAAACATATGTTTAACTCATTTAGTATTTTTAACCGACTTCAAGGAGGTTATATTTTTTTCTATATTTATTACCTCATAACTGAGTTAGTTTTAAACCGATTCGGAAAATTCATTTTCATCTGAAACATTATAGATAGATCTAATAGTATTTTTATTAAAATAGTTCAGTATTTTAGTTTTTAAATCAACTAGTTTTGTCACAATTGAAGTTGGTTTTTTTTATTACAATCTTAAATTATTGTATTATGTAAATATTTTACTTACTTAAATTATTTTATGCACTACTAACTATTGAAAGATAAATATGGACTCCGCGCCTTACACTTCACAAGTGTTGCTATACTCAATAAATAATATTATAATTTAAAATTTTTATTCATAAAAGAAACCGACAAATTTGATATGGTATCAATACGGGAGTAATGTCCTTGTCGAATGAAAAAGAATCATTAAAATCGATTTACTTGAAGTAATAAGTGTCTTCGTGTAAGACTGTCGTTAACCTCGCATCTAGGAAGCTGTATGCTGGCTATTATTAACAATATATTTTTTTTTTTTATTAAAATTTTATATTTGTATGACAACGATCTTGTAGAGTAACCGTTTAAGACAGCGTCTCACCTTACAATAGTCGCCGATTTGATCCCATATAATACAAATATTTGTATCAAGGACTATGTCTTTTGGTATTGATCTGTGTTTTCAGTCTTAGTTAATATATATTTCTAATAAAAAATATGTCTGTCAATTGTCTAACGACCGCTTGGGTTAGATGGCGCTGTATGTTATTTGTGAAACGAAGTGCCGTACTGGGCTCTTAACCTATCGTTGACTCCACACTGGAGTCGATTCTGAAACGTCATTTCTATAAATTTAAATTAGATCTCACAGTGAAATCTTTATTGTAAGGACCAATATGAGCTAATGTTTTAATAGATTTGATACCAAAAACAACAATAATAATAATTATAGGTAAAAATAATGATAAAAAAAATGTGTATAAATTTTGCTGGTAATAGAAACCGCCTTAGCTGTTGCTATATATGTACACCTCCAACGAGCTGTACCTATATAGCGTTGATTTTCAGGCGCCCCTTAACTCATTTTCATATGATGGCCCATAAAACGATAATTTTGCGAAATTATTAAATTAAAATATATGTCAAGAGATAAATTTCGAGAAATAGCGCTTCAGAATCGACCCCAATGTCTTTTTTCTAGTCCATAGCGCCGTATTATTATTGTTCACAATATATAATTAAATATAAAAATATGATATACCGCCCCACTTATCGCACAATAACATTATCTCTTTCTCACTGAATGTTGTCCTTTTCTCTATCGACTTGCCAGTTCATTCACGATAGTTGAAATAAATGTTTCGATATAAAAAATTTGTATTATTTTCCTATCCACGAAGTAAAAACACTTTTCAGTGTGAAATAGTTTTTTTTTAATACTTTATAATTCACTGTTTTAGTTATTCTTTTATTTTCTAACTTATTATAATAAAAATTAAATAATAAATGGAACGGAAAGGAGAAGCCCATTCTATGCCACGGATAGCAACTTACTAGCTTAGTTTGCTATTAACATTTATTTTGATAATAATGAACCCCAATTTTTTAATACCACATGTGGCAAACAAGCATACAGCCCACCTTATGGTAAGCGGTTACCATAGCCTATGAACGCCTGCAATACCAGAGGTACGCGCGCGTTGCCGACCCTGAAGAGATCTCTTTACCCCCTTTTGAATAATCCCATGCTGTCGTCTCTTGGGAAAACCTCAGTTGGGAGCTCATTCCATAACCTGAGTGTTCATGGGAGAAAACATCTCTGAAACCGCGTTGTACGCGACCATTTAGGATGTAGGGTATGAGGGTGAACTCCCTGTCGATGGCGAGCCGTACGATGATAGAAAGTGGCTGTGGGCATCATATTGAATAATTCCTCTGAGCACAATCCGTTGCACAAGCGGTAGAACACGCAGAGTGAGGCAAAATCTCTCCTAAGATTTAAGGGTTCGATACCGCTTGTAAACCTGGGATCATCGACAATTCTCATAGTTCGTCATTGCACAGAGTCGAAGGGTTCAAGCTGGTGTTTAGGTGCTCCCGCCCATATGTGACAGCAATACTCCATGTGGGGCCGGATTTGCGATTTGTAGAGCATTAATCGCTGATCTTAATATATTACGTATTTAACCCTTGATTCTAACGATATATATTTTGGTATAAGCGTTATAAAGGTGTTTAATAAAAATATGGGTAAGGTGTAATTAAAAACCATTTAATTTGACATTCCGTTTATTTTTTAGAAGACATCGCTCTCATTCTATACATCATAAATCTAGATTAACAGCACGATCAGAGCTATATTACACTAGCGATTAGCGAACACGTTCGGAGCAAGACAATCCATTAGCATTTAGTTTTATAATAATCCTCGTCATGTCTATATATATAACGGGAAATTAATGAACTCACCGTGTTTACCGTTTCCGACAATTGTTTCGATTCAGAACCGTAGCTAGACCCATGTTTAAGGTAGGGCATTGGGTCTTTCAAGGTAGATTACTGCCCATCTATGTCCCCACTCCCTCTTAGCTACGGCCATGTTTCGACTGCATCTTTAAGTCTTCTTCAGGGGCGTTTAGCGCTTTGCGTCACAGATGCTCGTCGCGCACTGTGTGCCGCAGCTCGCAGAGCCCGTGAAGATATGGGGGGTGAGGGGGGGGGGGGGATAAAGATGACACAAGATAATGGTGTTGTCGAAAATGACTGTGAAGGACTCTCGTTTTCGCTTCTGGTGTCTTTTGAGTTCACGAATATCCCGTTATATATGTATATAGATGGCATATAAAAATGATCATAAGTTTTAAAAATAATATTCTTTGTCATATCTCGGCAAACTACACGCCTGCGATAGCTCGTAAACAGGTTCAATAATCGCACGTGTAATATGGCCCTAAATATATTTATACACAGAGGAAGGCACTTCTAAGGAGTGATGTAACATAAAAATTTAATAAAATACAATTACAGATTATAAATTAGACATTATTCGAGCAATATAATACTTAGAAGATCACGTGATTATTAGTACTTTTAGTACCATACGAATCTTATATAGTATGAGGGTGAGGTGAAAAGTTTTCAGGCTGACAGTGAAAGACTGCGATTTTAAGTAAAAAAAAATATTTTTATTTTTTTACATAATCTCCTTTGACTTCAAACACACTTGAACCAGCGTTTCTCTAACATCAGTATTCCTTTCCGGGAGTGAGAGTCTGGAAGGTTATGACAATATTAATTTACGACCCTCTCAACTTCTTTGTCGGACATAAACCGCTTCCCAGAAACAAAAAATTAGAATAGGGGAGATGACCGAGCAAATCGTATCCCTTACATCCATCATACAGATTTTATGTATCGCACGATATTCAAATTTATCCACTTTAACGAAAAACATGCACGACGTTTGCTGCAAAAATTCGTGTTAATAAACTATTTTAGAAAATAAGTTTAAAAATTAATGACAAGGCAAGAAAAATAAATTTTTGTCGATTAGAACGCCATCTCTGTGTCAGGCCGAGAACTTTTCATTTTACCCTCGTATGTATAGTTAATTAATACTTGTTTATGACTATTATACATTTACTAGTTTTCCAAGGTGTGCAAGAGACGTGTACAATTCGGGTCCTTAGACACAATTTAAGAAAGTTTCATACAGTTTATTCAAGCGAACTGTGTTTCTCTTAAAGCGTAGTATGATTGGGCCTTTTTTTGTCTGTGGTAAATATTCTTATATATATATATATATATATATTTTTTTTTCAAATTATAATAAAAGATAATAGTTGTGGGATTTCTATTATTAATACAGAAATTTTATATTGACAGAAATATTGTACAATGACCCAAAATGGAAATATTTTTAACACAAAATCAGTTTGATATGTAAAGAGACTGTATAGAGGGGTTGCAACCACTCGAGTAAGGACTTCTGTTTGTCAAAATTCTCTTATTTGTATTATCTGTGCATTGGAAGACGGTACTCAGCTAACAGTACTTTTAAAGCGTTTGTGGAGTAAGTAAACTTCATTACTCGTGGTCTCACCGCTCTGATATAGCAAACAACTTGTCAATTCAATTTGGACTTTAACTTGTATGCTTTTGTATACATTATACAATAAAATGTTATAAGAGACACTTTGGAAATAAAACAAGCGTGGACCAAGTCAATATATAACTATTATATAAGTTACTTTGCTTTTTCATTATTAGTTTTAAAAAAAAAATCTGAAAACATACATACCAGAGGGAGACTGTACAAAAGTCGATTGCTTGGGTACCTCTGTCCCATTCGTGCTTCAACCGTGAAGCAGTTTTGTTTGCATGACTGTGTTTCGGTTTGAAGGGTGGGATATGGCGTGAATTTACAGGGTACAGAGGAATAAAACCTGAGTCCTCAGGAATGGCAACGCATGGGGGGTATCATGGGTGAAATGTCCATGGTACTGCTCATGTCTATAGGAGACGGTTACCACTTTCCATCAGGTGGGCCGTCAGCTTGTTTGCCATTCTAAGTTGTATAAAACGAACAAAACAAACACATTTGTGTCAATAAATTACTTAGTAATTTAATTTTCCCAATAACCCGCGTATTTTTCTTAATTCTTTTGCATAGTGTACGATGCCCGAGAATAAATTATCTCTGCTCTGGCTCGAACTACATTTGACATTTGGTACGATTGCAAAAGCTTGGTTACTGAAACGTCATTAATAAAAATTGTGAAAAATAAAACCTTAATTATTTTAGACATGCAATCAATTCAAATTGAACATCATACATAAATACATAAAGTGCTCAATAATACTCAATAATAATCATTATTGTAAAATTTATAAATCACAAACGTCATTATTATTTGTATAGAAATTTTAAAATACATAGAGATACGCCCCAGAAATATGACGATAACAAAATACATACTTGTAAAGTTCACTGGGTATTGCCAATATTTGGCGTTGATATTTGTATTATAAAACTAAATCTAAGATTAATTTTCTAAACCTAAAATTTTAATTTCGTGAAATCACTGTTTCGAACACCATTAACTGTTTTTATTATAAAAGTTCATAAATACAATAAAGAAAGTGGTGTTTTTTTTTTTTTCATTTCAATTCTTGTCGGTGCAACTAATTCATGCATCTTCTTTTCTATAAACCTTATACGACATGACAAGTGTTTCTTTTATCTGTCTCATATAGTTATTCCTCGGTCTTCCTCTTCCTCTTTTACCTTCTATTTTTCCTTCTACAATGCTCTTAAAAAAATCGTCATGTCGTATAAGGTGTAAGGTGTCGTATAAGGTATAAGGTTGCGGTGGTATAGAATTAATATTTTAATTTTAAAAAAGATTTAGTGAATAGTGTCACAGAATTGACTCGAATATAAAAATTGTCCAAATGGCGGCGTGTATTTACATACAAAATTTTGCCCAATAAGGTTTTGGTTTGAGCACTTACGCTTAATTAAGCGTATCTATTTTTTCTGATTTTTAAAAACTAATAAAATGCATAATTTATTCATTGTATTAACATAATAATTAATTAAAAAATATGCTCAATCGATTAATCGAGTAGGTGTTACAAATAGTTAAAAGCATTATCTTGTTGCTTCTAGAGCAAATAAAATCGAGCTTGAGCAGTTTCTTTTAATAAAATTAATTTTTTCATTAAACGTTTGTTTTAATAATAGAACAAAAAAAAAAAAATGCAAACTGTAGAAAAGCGAGACTTTGTACAAAAGTCGTTTGCTTGAGTACCGCTGTCCCATTCGTGTTTCAAGCGTGAAGCAGCGTTAGCATAGCGTTGGTCGATCAAGTTACTACTGATTAAGTTAGCAGACCATTTATAGAAAACACAAATACAAAGACAGAAAAAATACTAGCAAAAATAAAACAATTATTCATAACATTAAGCAAAAAAATAAACATACATAAATATATATAAAAAAAATGTCGATACAGTCAAATGTAATAATATGTAACACTTGTTATTTGCCGCTTTAACTATTTATTCTATTATTTAAAATTATCATTCGTTCTATTTGTTGTTAGAGTGAAAATAAATAAATTAATGACGTTAAAAGTATAATACAATATCACTGGAATAAGATATTAAATTTATTTCTAGCAATAAATATTTTTCTATTAATATTTTGAATTGTTTACAAATGATTGTAAGTGACTGTAACACTTAATCAAGTCGATTTTGAGTTTTATTGATGTTCAAGTTAGTCAACCATACATTTTTTTTTTCTAAAATTTATACATATTAATATTTGACTCTGAGAAAGAACTATTCCTCTTCCTTCTTTGTACCGCATGCATATATATTTTAATCAATTTAATTTAAAAACTAACTAAATACAGAACTTACAGTAATTTAAAGAGAATACATTGATTAAATACGGTTTAATAAGTGTTTTACCGGTTTTTTTACACTGCACGTGTAAAAAACCGGTAAACACTGATTAAACTGTATTTAATCAGTATTTTTTCTGTGCAGTGAATATCGGTAATCCGTACAAATTATTTTATTAATAGTTAATATATAATATATATAAATAATTTTTAAGGTTACTGAACACCTAAAAAACGCTACATCAGAAGCGACTCGACTAATAATATAAAAATAAAAATATAATTTATTGAATTAATGAATTAATATTTATTTGCAAGAAACATGATATAAAATATATATGATAGATAATAAAATAGGTATAAATCCACATATTTAGCTATAGTTAGGCATATAAAATTTAAAATACATAAATATTGATTGAATTAAGTTTTTAAACAAATGTTAACAATTCTTATAATGTATACATACATATGTGTATATCAAATACGACTTCTTGTCAATTAATATACTGAATTTAATTTGATATTATAGGTACGTATAATAACGTATTAGTAAGTCTGATTAGCGTCAACGATATTCTAATATTAATACTTATACAAAGTCAATTTATTAATTGGTTTTTAAAATAATTTTTAATTGATAATTCTTTGAAGTGCTGGGAAATATAACATAGCAATTATTTTAAAATAGAGAAATTTTCACATTTCTTTAAAACTATTTTATTTATTAATACAATAATTATTCATAAAACATTTATAAATACTAAAAACTAGACTTCAGAGTGAAGACTAATGGAACTTGTACTAAAAATAGAGGACTACATTTTTTATAACATATCAATAAATGCTTCTAAACGTTTCCAGCACATTTGGCAGTACTCAAATTAATAATATATAATTAAAAATTAATTAATACTTCTATTAAGGTAACAACGTTACATACATTTTAATACAGCTCTCTGTGGAACATGACTAAGGCCAACTCACATGTATAAATTAATTTTTGAATAAAAGATGCTAAAGTATGTATTAAAAAATAAATTGTATTAGGTTTGGAACACCTTTATTAAAATTATATTTATATTTAAATGGGATACATTATTCACTTTTTATATTTAATTTCACTAAATACTACTCTTAATAATTAATATTAACATAAAATATTGTATCTGTAAAGTTATAGTACATTACTGCAGCGACCAGCAACTGAGGCATTGATGGACGAACGTACAAATGTGGGCCGAAGCGAAGCCGAGGCACACATACGCGAGTCCATCAATGCCTAGTTGTGGCCAAGGCTTGTATAGTACTTTTCTCAAATAAAATCAAAAACACAATTTTACTTTTTAAATTCAATGACGAATAACGAACAATTATAATTTTTCACGCGCCATAATGTTCCTTTGTTTTTTTTTTCAATAAACAGCTTTCTATTTTCAAGCCAGTTCGAAATTTAAATAAAACCTTGTATTAGTTACCTCCTTGGTAGCCATGTTTCGAAGTAAAAGGTCATTCCATTTTTAAATTACAGTACAGATATGAGTTTACATAATAATTTATCTAGCCGCAAAACACGACAGATATGGATTTTCATACAACTTTTGCCGGCCGCTGCCCGCATGTACCTTGGCCAGTACGGCAATTTTTTATTTATCTCGAAGATTGTCAAAATAATGCTTACATTACCAAGCATGTTTGAGAAAAAATATATTAAAGGTCCAGTTTAATTCCAGTAAAGTAAAAAAAAAGTAATTAAAAAGACGATAGCTGAATGCAAGTTACCTTAGTCATAGTACCCATTAATGGCACCAATTTATTGTGCCGAGCCAAATACACAAACATCCCGACTCATACTAGGAGATACCCTGTCTGTGGGCAACCGAACAAATATGGCGGCACAACCCAGAACACAGAAGAGCCAGTTTAGAATACTATTTCCTAAATTGGCTCGACTGGGATTCAAACCTGGATCAGTTGCGCGTAGCGACGAGCCGAGCCACTGCACAGGCCTCCAGATATACGACTGGACTACAGTTTCGACGATGGTACCACTTCCCGCCACCACGGCGCCCGCTCAAACACACCGGGGTTGTTGAAAAATGCTTTCTGCATGTTTTGGTACAGCTGTGGAGTGAAAAATTCAATCTATTAATTAAAAATAATTAAATCGGCGTATTAATAGAAATGAGAAGATGTTTGGTACACGATTATACTACAGAGATCATCATATCAGCTTTTAACTGTCCACTGATGAACATAAGTCTCCCCTTGGGGGGTTTTGCCAATAGTTGTCACGCTTGGAAGGCGAATTGGCAACCGCAGTCAGGTTTTAGAGATGTTTTAAGCACGCTGCTGCCCATCTTTCGCCTTCCCTTAGCGATTCTTACGGCACTCAGGGGAAAGGAAGGGGAGGCCTATTGTATGCCGGGACCACACGGCCAACACCTCACCACCATAGAGATATTTTGTATAAAAGATTTGTGTGTTCAAGCAATGTGCTAGCATGGCTGTATTTCAGTTTGAAGTGTAGAATATGGCAGTAGAATTAAGTTGTTAACTTTAGCTCTCAGAAATGACCATGTCTGAGTGGTACCATCGCTCTTAACCGCGTTAGGTTTTGGTGAGTTTTAAGAGTCATGCTGCTGCCCATTTTTCGACCATTAAATTCCCTGTATCGCCTCTTACGACACCCACGAGAAAAGAAGGGGTGGTCCATTCTATGCCAGGACCTCGCAGCACAATATAAAACATTGTCTTTGTAAATTACTAACTGTGCCTCGTGTTTAACGAGGCATTTTATCCTAATTCACCCAAATTCATAAGATATAGAAAAATAATACTAAGTTACTCTTTCACACAAAAACTTCTATACATATTTAAATGAAATTTTGTGCAGAAATATGTTACATCCTAATTTAACATATAACAAACCTGAGAGAAACAATTAGTAACTAAAATCTACTCACATTCCCATCGCTCTTTCCTAAAACGGAATTCAATACGAAGTCAGTGGGGGCCAAAGCATCGACCACCGTTACCACTTCGCCCTTCAGGTCTCCACATAACTCCAGGACAGCCGACCGCAGGAGGCGAGCCAACGCCTCTCCAGACCCAAAACCGCCCTGGTACAACTCCACCAAGTGTTTATCCAACGACCATAGGCCATACAGGGTGAACAGCTTGTACAAAACGGGCTGCAGTTCCCGCTCTTTTTTCTCTATGGATTCTAAACTGAATATAATTACTAAGTACTCGGCGTACACCCTCGTTAGTGTCTTCCACCTGTACACTTGTGACTTAGTTTTCGCTTGGAACTTTGATAGGCCTTTGGACATTTCCGATTCATATTTTTCCTGGGTCTCCTTTAGAAGCCAGCATAGAAGCCACTTGTATGTGGATGTTATGACTGAAAGAAGTATATATAGATAGATAGATAGATAGATACACTTTATTGTTTCCTCTAAAAGATTACAATAGTAAACTTATTACAAATATAAATAATTACAAGAAATAATCACAATGAGAAAACAATGGGCGACCTTATCGCTAAAAGCGATCTCTTCCAGGCACATTTGGATGGAGAGCAGTAATATATATTATATATATATATATATATATATATATATATATATATATATATATATATATATATATATATATATATATATATATATATATATATATATATATATATATATACTATGCTGCACACACATCAACTTATGTTTTTGTATATACAAGGTATAAGGGATAGGTTGGCAACAATTGAAACAGTGAGTTCCGATCATTATTCTATACTGGAAACCAGTGAAAATTCTTTTCAGAAAATTTCCATTTTTTCCTCTATATTTTTTTCCTAATAATAGAAATAGAATAAAGAATAAAAGAAACACTAAAAAACAATAATATTCGTACTAAAATCCTACCGTGATGCGCGGAATCAGCTGAGTCAGGTCAATGCCACAAGCGTACGAAACTACCTACGAAAAAGCGCTATTGAGCGCGCCTTGTATGTACACGCGTCACGTCGATTGTAAAATTTCAAATACATTGCGCGGCGTCAAAACTAAGAATCGTTTATATGGCTGTAGTGCAGTTCTGGTGGGGAAATAATCTGACATCTGGTTCAGTCCATTAATCTGAATCAGCTGTTTTCGTTTTGGCCAACCAGTCGCTCCTACCCTGTATTGGGGGGAAAGGGATTGTTAGCAATGGAGTTTGACAGCCCCATTGCAAGCAATATGCCCTATTAGGTCGACCTCTACGTGGTTCCCCCTGGAAACCATCGTAAACAATTCTTGTTGAATTCGTCACGATGGGCTAACTGACCTGCTTCATCCTCACCTATTATCATCCTTCACTGGTGCCCCGCCGGTGTATACCGATAGCGCGGGTGGGGTTACCAGTACATGGTTACCAGGGGGAGACTTTGTACAAAAGTCGATTGCTTGGGTACCTCTGTCCCCATTCGTGTTTCAACCGTGAAACAGTTGTGTTTGCATGGCTGTGTTTCGGTTTGAAGGGTGGGATATGGCGTGAATTTACTGGGTACGGAGGAATAACACCAGAGTCCTCAGGAATGGCAACGCATGGGGGGTATCATGGGCGAAACAGTATACTCTGTTATGTCCATGGTACTGCTCATGTCTATAGGCGACGGTTACCACTTTCCATCAGGTGGGCCGTCAGCTTGTTTGCCATTCTAAGTTGTATAAAAAAAAAAAAATTATCACCCATTAAAAACCTACCCTGTATTTGGAGACTCTTTGCATATCACATAATGCATAATTTTTTTATGACATAAAACTTTAAAAAAGAAATAAGCACCTATACTAACTTTTTAAACATTCATGCCTACAAAACACAAGACGAAGGCATTAAAATCGTGACACTCACATTGGGGAGTCTTCAGCTGATCGGTGGTGGTACACCGGAACGTGTCTGCCAGCCAACGGTGTCCGTCCGCCAGAAAGCCGACAGTCCCTAGCGGCGAGTCGACGGCGTTGCCTTGCCGGGCAGCCGTGTACTGTCGAAGCAACCAGTTGCCCGCCTGCTGAGACAGCACGCTGTTGTCCCCCTCGTACGTCACTGTTGCCTCGTGGTGGCTACGAAGGTCGCCTAGGTTTGCACACTGCAAGAAGCAACAGTAAGCTTTGTAAAATAACTAGCTTTTACCCGCGCCTTCGTCCGCATGACCAGGACAAGTTCTCTGAGTAGGATAAAATTTAGCCAGTATCCTTCTCCATCCAATATAGTACGTATGTGCCAAATTTAACAGTAATTATTTAAGCGGTTAACAAACACACTCTCAAATTTATAATATTAATAAGATTTTTTATTTTTTTATTTAAGAGTGTCATTCTCTTCCAGCCAGCTCTATTCCAGGCCACATCTTTGACCTCCCTATATGATATGACACCTAATGTCTCCTTCATCTGTCCCATGTAGTTATTTCTAGGTCTTCCTTTCCTCTTATGCTCTATTTTTCCTTTTAGAATGCTCTTTAAAAAATAGTCACGTCGTATAAGGTGGGTCCAACATTTTGGCTCTTCTATTCTCTATTATTATTATTGATATTCTTTTCTCAAAATAATCTGCAGAGAGGTCAATTCTGTACATGAAATATATTTCCAAAATAACTATCAGGGGGTGATTAGTGATCGATACTGATGCCAAAAATGCAATCAGTAAAATTTTTGTCTGTCTGTCTGTATGTTATACAAGATCCACAGTGCAAATAAAGTATGTAACAAGATAAGGAACGGAGTCATTTGACACATTTACATCCTTGTTAATGTTTTAAACAAACATTGTTGTTTATCGAGTCGTATTGGATAAGGTTTATTAATGATTATTTGCGACTTACGAGTCATTCTGTTTTTACACGACTTCCAAACGGTGATTGACAGTTCGACTGATTTTTTTTTTGCGACTATGTGTTAGAAATGCATAACAAAATGATACAAACAGCAGAACAGAATCGTACTTATGCCAAAGACGAAGAAAATAAAAAAATGGCCTTATGTCTAATAAAATTACAAATACCGTTGCACCTTCAAAAGCCATATTATCATTAAAAAAAAGATATCATGATTATCAACATCATCATATCAGTGTTAACTGTCCATTGATGAACATAGGCCTCCCCATAAAGGGAGGAGATTGCCAATAGTTGCCAGGCTTAACAGCAGGCGGGTTGTCAACCGCAGTTAGGTTTTGGTGATGTTTTAAGAAGGATTCTGCTGTCCATCTCTCGACCAGCTCTCTCTCTCTCTCATCTCTCTATCTCTCGTCAGCTTGTTTGCCATTCTAAGTTGTTTTAAAAAAACCATTAAGCTCCTTTAGACGCCTATAATATAGATAACTATAATATAAATATACTATATTTATTATAAATAAAATAAGGTTATAATTATTGACTTATTAAGGTCTTATAAGAATAAAGATAATGTTTTAACTTAACTTTCTTTGTAGTAAGACTATCTAACATTTTAAACTTTTTCACATAACATAAAAAGATACCGACCTTGAGGTAGCCGTGGCCCCCGCAGGCCTCCCGGCACTGCTGCGCCGCCTCCAGCACGGTCCACGTGAGCAGCGGCTTCGAGCTGGACACCATCGCGTGGATCTCTGAAACCGCCTCACTCTGTCACCAGAACGGGCCGCTGGTCAGTCCACTTGTATACATTTTTTATGGGTGGAATGATAACCCCACCCGCGCTATCGGTATACACCGGCGGGGCATCAGTGAAGGATAATAGGTGAGGATGAAGCAGGTCAGTTAGCCCATCGTGACGAATTCAACAAGAATTGTTTACGATGGTTTCCAGGGGGTACCACGTGGAGGTCAACCTGATAGGGTATATTGCTAGCAATGGGTCTGTTAGACTCCATTACTAACAATCCCTTCCCCCCTGTATACTAAGCTAACTAACTACTGATACGGGGGGGGGGGAGGGAAGGGATCGTTAGTAATGCGGGCTACCAGTCTTATTGCTAGCAATATACCCTATCAGTGCACCCTTCACGCGGTTCCCCCTGCAAACCATCGTGCTGAATTACTGATAAATTCATCACGATTGGCTAACTGACCTGCCTTTTCATTCTCACCTATCATCCCTCACTGGTGTCATATACCGTTAGCGGGAGCGGGGTTATCATTCCATTATCATCCATTACAAAAAAAAAAAATGTCCATACCACTGGTAATTTGATAAGAATTATTTCGTTCAATTCCGCTACCATTAGTATGTATGTGACTGCCAACACTGGAAGATTGGCCACTATTACTACTAGAAGTTCCACGACCTTCCATATCAGCCATCAATCTCCGACCACCATTTGTTTATTGCGAATGCAATGCAACTGCGATTTTGCAATTGGGTGCCCAAACGTTAACACTAGATTCCGAGCAGCGACCTAAAAATTTGCCTGATGATACTTCGTTAGAGGTGAAACATGTGTCGCAAAACGTGCGTGGTCAGAATAGCGGTTGGAGATAGATGGATTCTTTACATAGTACAATGTCAGCCAAAGTATATAAATAATATAACCCATAATATAAAAAAAAATTGCCTCTAAAAACTAACAGAAAATACTACTTTATCTTTCTGTCTATTTGTGCAAATTAGAGGCGGATTCCTCGTTGATCATAAAATCATCGCGTTCCTTTTTAGTCACTTATATAGCCAGCAAATCTAAAGTTCCTTGAACACAAGCACTCCAAATATCCTAGTGGCTCACCAAGTTATCAACTTTGAGGCCCGCGTTGGACTTCTCCACGATGTTCAGGTAGACCCTGGTGAAGCTCTCGATGTATATACGGAACACGACCGCCGTGGCCACGTACCCGAACAAGCGCCATTGCTGAAATATTCAAAGCAGTGGTGAATTAAATATGAAACATTTTATATAATATTTATTTATGTACACAGCACAGGCCTTAGGAGGTAGACAGCTGCACTTGACAATCAGTTACATATGCGGTTGCAGTAATATGTAGCAATACTAATATATTATGGTTATAATATCTATATATTCAGGTCGACCTCCACGCGGTTCCCCCTGGAAACCATCGTGACTAATTTATCTTTGAATTCATCGCAATGGACTAACTGACCTGTCTATTCATCCTGACCTATCATCCCCTACCGGTGTCCCGCCAGTGTATACCGATAGCGCAGGCGGAGTTACCATTCCATTATCATGCCAATGGCGAGGCGAAAAAAAAAAACACCCACTTAGGTGTTGTAAAAAGAAGACGTATTGCCCTGCCTTTTTTCATTCTCATCTATCATCCCTTACTGGTGCCCCGCCAACATATACTGTTAGCGCAGGCGGAGTTACCATTCCATTATCATCCAATAAAAAAAAAACACCCACGGAAAAAGAAGACGTGTCCCATTCTATACTGAGACTACACGGTGGAATGTAGGAATGTCATATATTAAGATGGAATCAAACCAAATAATTTCAAGCTAAGCACAGCCTATATAGCACGGCCGCGGACGGTACGTTATCTCTTACAGAACAAGCAACTAACATGCAGCTCGTACTCGATCAGTGGTATCTCGCGGTCGCGCTCCCCGAACTGGCTTCGTGTCGCCGCGTACCGCACCGCTATCGCCACCGCGCTGGATATCGTGTGGCAGCTCTCTTGCATTATGCCGATCCGACCTGCAAAGTGCAGAGAAACGATTAAGGTAATACATAAACACCTCACTAGATGGCGCTGTACGATATGGTCATATGATCATAACCGTCAGCGCCATCTAGTAGTAGATTACACAAAGTTTTTATTTTTTCCAATATAAGTGAAAAATTGATTATTTTATTTATAAAATAGAATAGTAAATATTTATTGTAGAAGAATTACCCGCAGATAGATTCTCCAGCGCAGCGCCCAATATCCTGGACGGTTCAGAGAAGGAGCTCTCGTAGACACCGTCCTCTGTCACGTCCGCTGTTCTGTTCAGAAGATTGTCACGCGGTATCCGGTACTGATTGAACATTATGAACCTGCAAATAATGATACAATATTTTAAAAAGATCCGTATCAATGTTGTGCTCGCGTTGTAACTTGTAAATCCTATTATTTTTCTAGTTTTTTTTTTAATTGGCTATTTTTTATTTGTCTCAACTAATTCACAATGTTCTGACAATGACAGGACAGGCAGAATAGTTTTTATAGTTATTATTAAATATATGAAACACTAAGTAACTGAGAAGCGTCCATATGTAATCTTTTATTTTTAATTAGTGTTGCCATCTACAATTGCAATGTACAACTAAATGAGATAGGGATACCATATATGTAACACACGATTTCTATCGAACATTCAAAGGTTGACTGGAAGATATCCCTTTTACGGAATAAGTCCGCCATTGTATTTTTTTTTTAACTCTATACCCTATAAGACTTTAATGTACAACAAAGTGTTACAAACAAACAAACAATAAAACTGCTGTGTAATTCCAACATAGAATAGGCCACCCGTTCCTTTCTCGTAGGTATTGTATCCACGGGAAAGGAAGGGATGGCCTATTCTATGCCGGGACCATACAAACACTTATATGTATATATTTGAAGACCTTTGCATTTTAAAAAAAAATTACAGATACAAACAATGCATACATTTTTTATACCACGAAGGTGGCAAACTAGCACACAGCCCGTGTGATGGAAACGATCACTGTAGCCTATGGGCGTCTGCAACACTAGAGGTATCACGTGCACGTTGGCGATTCTGAAGAAACCTTAATATAACTTTTTTGAAGAACCCCACACTGTAGTACCAGAGGGAGACTTTGTAAAAAAGTCAAAGTCGTGTTTCGGTTTGAAGGGTGGGATATGGCGTGAATTTACTGGGTACAGAGGAATAACACTTGAGTCCTCAGGAATGGCAACGCTTGGGGGGTATCATGAGCGAAACAGTATACTCTGTTATGTCCATGGTACTGCTCATGTCTATAGGCGACGGTTAGCACTTTCCATCAGGTGGGCCGTCAGCTTGTTTGTCACCCGTCACCAATTGTGGCTCCTTCACGCTCCACTGTCATTTTATTTTCCATTAATACTTTAAAAACTGTATCTACGTATAATATCAATCATTTGTATCATAAGTATGTCTGTTTATATATATATATATATATATATATATATATATATATATATATATATAAAGCGAGATTGCCGCTACCTTTAAAACATCAATGATCATGGAATCGATATCCGTACAATACAATCATTTGTATTCATAAGTATGTCTGTTATATATATATATATATATATATATATATATATATATATATATATATATATATATATATATATATAATGCGAGAGTTTGTAATGATGGATGGATGAATATTTGTTATTTTTTTACGCAAAAAAAACATCAAAAAATCTACACGGGTAGCTTATATGCCAACCCGCCTGCCTGATTCAGCGTGGCAACTATGCAACAGTATGTATATTTTTTTTATTTATAATTATTTAAGCCTATGTCCAACAGTGGACAGTTAATCTAAACTGAGTTCGAAAAAGACATCACGTAATTAATGGATATTATTTATAAGTGTTTTCCTTCAATTGACGTCGATCTAACTAGCGATATTGCGTTAGATTGAATTACCAGGTAGTAAGAATTATTGGTCCGTGTGGTCCCGGCATAGAATAGGCCACCCCTTCCTTTCCCGTGGGTGTTTTAAGAGGCGACTTAAGGGACTTAATGGTAGAGAAATGGCCAGCAGCGTCTGTCTTGAAACATCTTTCATCAAAAGAATCTGCGGTTACCAACTTACGAGTTACCGGTTGGAATGATGATGATGATGAAGGATTATTAGCGTTACTAATATTGATTTATTGGGAGAAGGGATTGTTAGTAATATGGTCTCATTGCTAGCAATATACCCTAACAGATCGACCTCCACGCGGTTTCCCCTGGAAACCATCATATTTATTTTTTGTGGAATTCGTCACGATGGGCTAACTGACCTGCGTTCATCCTCACCTATTAACACTAACTGGTGCCAAAACAGCGTATACCGTTAGCGCAGATGGGGTTACGATTCCATTATCATCTACAAAAAAATATTTGTTTATTTAACTAACGCTTTAACAGCTTAAACAACACTATGAAATTTATACACTATATAAGATAAATAAGGATGTATGCTACATTTAATCCCGTCCAGTAACAATATCCCGGTCACGCGAACGAAGTCGCGGGCTAAAGCTAGTGCAGTAATACATGCAAGTCATACTTGGATAACGTTATCATTATTATTATTATTATTATTGAACGACGGGCTTTTTCAGACAGAATAACCTATGACACTGCGACCTTTTCGTGATTTTTTACGCTCGCACTTTTTTAACCGTTTGACTGCCGACGAGCGCCATAGCGCTCGTGATTTCAGGCCCTCTACACAAGTGGCAAGCGAATTCGTCGATGGAATCGACATCACTAGCGAGCCCGTGAGTTGGAATGAGACATGCGGCGTTGCTATCTTATTCTATCTCACGGACTAGCTAGCGATATCAATTCCATCCACGAATTCGCTTGCCACTTGTGTAGAGGGCCAGTTGTTGTTTAGCTCGCTATAGAAAAATTATTAAAATTGAATATTTTTTGCAGGAAATACAAGCATTTTTAAGTAGATATGAGTAAAGTAAAAATAAATGGCACTAAAACGATTAAAGTTCGCTGCTAACTCCTATCAGTGACAGGAATATAAAACGTTATTATTTGTCATACAGTATCAATAGGCATACATAATACCAGATGGCTCAACAAAATTCCACCATACACGAGATATCAGATTACGCACTCGAAACTGAGTATTATTGATAAATATAATTTAGAATTGCTTTCCACATAAAAAAAACTGGCTTCGATTGTCGTTGTGATCGTATTACAGTACAGAAGTCGTTTGCTTGGGTACCTCTGTACCATTCGTGTTTCTACCGTGAAGGAGTTGTGTTTGCATAGCTGTGTTTCGGTTTGAAAGGTGGGATATGGCATAGAATTTACAGGGTACAGAGAAATAACTGAGTCCTCAGGAATGGCAACGCATGGGAGATATTATGGGCGAAACAGTATACTTTGTTATGTCCATGGTACTGCTCATGTCTATAGGCGACGGTTACCACTTTCCATCAGCTGGGTTTGTCAGCTTGTTTGCCAATCCAAGTTGTATAAAAAATAGTTAGTTATTTTTATCAATTATTATGCAACTATACTTATTTAGTTACCGTTGATAAGCGGAAATGTTATAAAATAAAATTAATACTTGACCAGCCCACACTTGGATATTTATAACTTCATATGTAATTTATAATAACCGGTTATTTTGATAATGCGCTGGATTTATAAATAGACGCCTGGCGAACTATCATCTTTTTTATACCACTGCGGTGGCAAACAAGCATACAACCCACCTGAAGATAAGCGGTTACCGTAGCCTATGAACGCCTGCAATACCAGAGGTATTACGCGCGCGTTGCCGACCCTGAAGAAACCTCCCTTGTTGCTGGCAACTTGACCAGCTGGCCTTTTTTATTATAATTGTTTTATTATATTCATTATTTTATATTTTTACAAGATTTCGCCCGTAACTTCGCTCGCGTTTGGTATTGGACTTCTTTTTTATTGGATTTCTTTCAGGTTTTAAACCATTTTAAACAACTAAATAGATTTAAATAGGTTATAACCTAACTTAACACATAGGATACTTCAAGGAAATTGTAATATGAGGGAAGGAATTGCTAGTAATGCGGACTACCTGTCCCATTGCTAACAATATAACTTGTCAGGTCGACTTTCACCTGAAAACCATCATGCTGAATTCTAGGTGTATTTTTTTTGATGGGTGAAAATGGTATGGTAACCCCGTCTGCGCTAACGGGATATGCTGGTGAAGCACTAGTAAAGAGTGATAGATGAGAATGAAAACAGGTCAGTTAGCCCATCATGATGAATTCATCAGGAATTAACCATGATAGTTTCCAGGGAGAACCGCGAGGAGGTCGACCTGGTTGGGTATATTGCTAGCAATGGGATTCTCAGTCTCTATTACTAACAATCCCTTTCCAACCAATCTCCTTTCAATCTTCCAATCTTTTCATTATCATCTGTCATCCCTAACTGGTGCCCCGCCAGCGCGTACCGTTACAACAGGCGAGGTTATCATTCCATTATCATTTATAAAAAAAAAAGTCTGTAATATGTACTCGAAGGTATAGTAATATTGCATATAAAAACATAAAGTACTAAAGTATTAGGCAAACATTATAAACACTTCGGAACCATCAAAGTATACTATTCAAGAATTTCAAGATACAGTTATCTGATAAACGGATCGCTTCGCTATATATAAAATGATAAATACTTGATATATCTATTTGCCTATTTCCCCTCTGAAATATTTAAACGTTGCAATATTTTTTTATAACTGTCCACTGCTGAACATAAGCCTTTCCCATATGTGGAGTTTTGCCAGTAGTTGCCACGCTTGGTAAGCAGGTTGGCAAACGCAGTTAGGTTTTGGTGCAACTTGCAATTGTACACTGCTTAACATAATCCTTTTTCAAAAGGGGAGTTTTGCCGGTAGTTGCCACGCTTGGCATCCGGATTGGAAAGCTTTGGTGACTTTTTAAAAGAGACGCTGCTGCCCGTCCTTCTACCACTAAATTTTTCGACTTAAATAATCGCTTCTACGACACCGATGGGAATAGAAAGGGTGGCCTATTCTATGGCAGGAGTACACGGCGGCGGCGATATCTATACATATATTACATAATATTTAGTTCTATACTTGATGGGATTAGCAAACAAGTTGACGGAAAACGATAAGCGCCACTTATAGACTTTGCCCTGCACTTACACTTTGGTCATCCCAGAGTATACTGCGATAACCATGACAGGTATTAGTCACTGTTGAATTCATAAATTATTTGTCACCTATCCGGCTCGAAGGACCAGTCATTAATAAAAACGATTAATAGAATTACAACCTACTATAAAACTGAGAGATAATCGTCACCTATCTATAGACATGAACACAACGAACGGATTACGTAATGTTTACGCAGTGCTATTCCTGAACCAAATTAAATAGTCCAAAACATTTGCTATAAAACTCACCCATTATCGATCCCATTGACGCCGATCTTCTCTCCCATGTCACCAACTATGAGTCCTGGATACGTCTCCAAGGTGTCGGGGTTCCGTATGGGCACTACGAAGCCGTGTAACCCATGGTTTGTGCCGTCTGGCGTGATCAGCTGCGCGAACAGCAGCGTATGGGTGCATGTTCTACCTGAAAACAAGACAATAGTGACGTAACAAAATGGTGGTACGACCAGGCGTGGATCCAGCCCTAGAAAAAGGTTGTGGTCATAGACACAAAAAAGTCAAGCGCGAGTTGGAATATGAACTCGCTTACAGTCCATATAGTGTATTTCTTTAAAAGAGATGTTTACAAAATGTATGACGTCCTTAACAAAATTTTATACAATGTACAAAAACTTTTCGCGCGTGGGCAAAGCCGTGAGGCAAACATTAGTCAATTAATAAACCTTTAAATTATTACTATGGTTTCCATGTTATGGGGAGAGGTGGGAAGGGAAGCGATTGTTAGTAGTTAGGGGTTTAACCCTATCGCTAGCAAAATACCCTAACAGGTCGACCTCAACGCGGTTCCCCCTGGAAACCTTCGTGCTTAATTATTGATGATTTGGTCACAATGGACTAATTGACCTTTCATCTTCAGCTATCATCTCTTACTGATGCCCCGCCAGCGTACTGTTAACACAGGGCGGGGGTTACCATTTCATTATCGATCATTAAAAATAAAACTTTATAATGGAATATGCTAAATATCAAGAAGATGCAACCAGAGACTTCTTAGTAAGCCGCGTCGCGAACAAACAGCAGATAAGAATTATTATGTCATAAACAAACAGACTGCACTGTGTGAAATGCTTGTTGACAAGTGGCTTGTATTCAGAGGCCTTCGTCTATACTAACATTATAAAGAGAAAATGTCTGTTTGTTTATAATAGATAAATGAGAAATTAACAACAATAAAACCTTATTACATACTAAAAGTAATGAAGAGATAAAATATTATATAAATGTACTTCAGTACAGGCAGTCGAAAAAAAAAATATTATATCTACTTTTTTTTTTTAAGTTACCTATTGACCTAAATATGTTGTAACCGTTTCTTTCGGGGAGGGAGGGGGGATTGCTAGTAATGCGAACTACCAGTCCCATTGCTAGCAATATATCCTATCAGATCGACCTCCACATGGTCCTCCCTGGAAACCATCGTGCTGAATCCCAGGTGTATTCATCACGATGGGCTAACAGACCTGCCTTTTCATTCTCACCTGTTATCTATCACTGATGCCCCGCTAGCGTATACCGTTAGCACGGAGTTGCCATTCTATTATCATCCACTAAAAAAACCCTTTTCTCTCTCTCACTATACACACACACACACACACACACAGAGAGAGAGAGAGAGAGAGAGAGAGAGAAAGAGAGAGAGAGAGAGAAAGAGAGAGACAGAGAGAGAGAGAGAGAGAGAGAGAGAGAGAGAGAGATAGAGAGAGAGAGAGAGAGAGAGAGAGAGAGAGAGAGAGAGAGAGAGAGAGAGAGAGAGAGAGAGAGAGAGAAAGAGAAAGATAGAGAGAGAAAGATAGAGAGATAGAAAGAGAAGAGAGAGAGAGAGAGAAAGGGAGACTGAATCATTCAAATAAATCCAAAAACATTAAAAATAAATTTTAAATTCAAAGAGTTTACAAGTGGCTTCTCTTACATAGTAATTTTCCACTTTTACCCAATATTTTTTAATACAAACATAAGCAACTCCGGTATATTATAATAACAAAACCGACGTAATCATCTGGCACATATATTACAACGCTTGTTCCATTGTGAGATACCAGACTGTAACTGAATAAACATTATAATGGGCTCAATTAGGAAACATGCGGGGTCACGTGGCCAACAGAAATTAAACCAAGTACACTCAGTCATACAAATAGCTATAATAATATCTTACAAATAGCTTTTACAATATGACGAGAAATGAACAATGAATTTTAATAATTCTTGTTAAAAATGTAGAATGAAAAGGGCAATCGTTGATTGCAATGTTGAATCGATCGTTGAGACGTTAAAGAGACAAAAAGTAATAAACAAACAAACTTTTACGCTTTTACTAAATAGTAAA
Organism: Galleria mellonella; assembly: GCF_026898425.1. NCBI lineage: Eukaryota > Metazoa > Arthropoda > Insecta > Lepidoptera > Pyralidae > Galleria > Galleria mellonella. Next base: position 6,834,954 of record NW_026442151.1, read on the forward strand.
AAATAATTGTATGAAAAAAATAATCCGACAAAAATTGTCAAATAGTAATCTTCCAATTATAAAATCAGAAACCGTTACACATCCGTTACATTATTATTCTCGTTGCGTACTTTATCATTACGTACCTACTGTTCGAATTTAAATTTAGAATCAAGGTCGCATAACTAGGAACCTACCAGTTTGATATGTTTTCTTCCAGAAACCTAGTAAAATAAAAAAAAAATCTATGTGAAATATTTTAAATATAGCTAAAGATGTGTTGGAAGACAAAGAAAAAGACAGGTAGACGAAATCATGGAAATAGCAGGAAAATATCGAATGGATGTTGCTACAGACCGGTATAAATGGAATATGATGGAGGAAGCCATGAAACCATCAGGAGAACAATTGTTTATTCAGATGAATTTGGCAAAAGGTAGTTTATTAAAAACTCCTCTCGCAACAAGTAATAAATAATTTTCGGGATCAGGTATATATAAGATTATAAAAAATATAGTAAATGAAAAATATGATATTCACACGACCCTAGTAATAGCGTTACCGGAATTGTTTGCATATATAAATCTGATAAAAATTTAATAAAATCATTATATAATATAGTGGAGCTTGGTATAGGTAAAATATTATTATGCGCATTTCCCTACTCTCAATCCCTGACTAATGAACAGAATAAGTTCATTTATAGTATAAATAATTTAATTTATTCGATGACATATCATTGTAATGATATATTTTATTTTGAAAGTAACAAATTTGTTACAAATTATTATATGACGGGAGGTAATTTTTATCTTCCTAAAAAAAAAAAAGACTATTGCTAGTTTACTAGCGTATAAATTTGATCCCATTATAAGTAGTATAACGGGTTTAATTAGTAATATTATTAATTATACTAATAATGTGACATGTGTTAATTTAAACTAACATCTACGACATTGGTTAAGCCACAGGATATGGTCATTATTCATCAAAATATTCGTGGCTTCTCCAGCAAAGAATTAGAATTAAGTCTTTTCTTAGAATCTAACAATGTACGGGTGTTATGTCTGACAGAACATTGGCTTAAACAATATGAAATAATTTGTCCTTTTGAACATTATAATATAGCTAGTTTTTTTGCTAGGAACAATGCCATTCATGGCGGGTCAATTATTATTTTAAAAAATGATGTAGAATATAAAAACCGTCAAGACATTGTAAATATTTCTATTGAGCAAACAATTGAACTATCTTGCGTAGAATTAGTTACTTGTATAATAATTTGCGTTTATCGTCCGCCATCGGCTTGTTTTGATTCTTTTGAACTGGCTATGGAGGAAGCATTGAGACGAGTCGCACGGAGGAATAAAACATTATTTGTATGTGGCGATTTTAATGTTGATTTATTATCGGAATGCTCAATAAGCTTAAGATTGATTAACTTATTTAAATCACAATTTGCACAATCTTTTTTTAGAACCCACTAGGGTCGCAGGAAATTCTGCCACTTGTATAGATAATGTTTTTTGTAATTGTGAAGTAAAGGTGAAAATGAATTTCGACTGTCTTGGATCTGATCATTACGGACAAAAAGTTATAATTGAAACTAAGGGATCCAAAGGGACTCAAACAATTACATGCAGACAAATAACACAAAAGAATTTGGCACGTTTTAAAAATAAAATTGAACAAAAAATATCTAGTGTCATAGTACCTCAATATGACCCGGACATTGTATGTGAACATATTTTTAATTTAATTGAACATGAAGCTAGCAGTGAATTTAAAACAAAAACATTTTCAACTAGTGTAAAATCAAAGTTTTGTGACTGGGCCACGTTTGGTATTTATAAGTCTAGGGCTAATCTTTACGAACTTTACGAAAAACGAAGCTATATATCCGATCCCTTATTTCATGAACATGTAAAATCTTATTCGAAAATATTTAAAAAGGTTTGTCATACAGCTAAGTCTCTCTATTTAGGTAAAATAATAACTAAATCTAAAGATAAAATAAAAGCCACTTGGAAAGTAATAAATAGCGAAACTGGAAAAGTTAATTTTCAAAATAGCAAAATAGCTTTAAATATTAATAACAAATTGGTAAATTCCGACACAGAGGTCGCGCATACATTCGAATCTTATTTTACTAATATTCCATTAATTACGACACAGGCTCTAAAATCTTCCCCGTCTGCTGCTGAAACTTTACTAACAGACAATGTTAGCAAGTCATCAGCTGTATTTAACTTTAGACATACATCATCAGTAGAAATAATGAAAATATTTAAAGAGCTTAATAATAAAAAAACAGAGGATCTATGGGGTATATCTGTTAAAATACTGGATAGTATAATGGAAATTATTGCGCCCTCTCTTGCTTTTATTTTCAATAAATGTATAGATGAAGGTAAATTTCCTAACATAATGAAAATTAGTAAAATCATACCACTTTTTAAATCTGGAGATAGGAGTGACCCAATAAATTATAGACCTATATCCATACTCCCAGCACTCAGTAAAATTTTTGAAAAAATAATCCTTATGCAACTTGTCAGTTATTTCAATTTAAATAATTTAATCCACAATAGTCAATTCGGTTTTTCCAAAGGTCGTTCAACTACAGACGCAGGTGCAGAGTTGCTTAGACACGTATTTGCTGCATGGGAAACTAAAATGGATGTGATAGGTGTTTTTTGTGACCTTTCTAAGGCTTTTGATTGCGTTGATCATAATACATTGCTAAAAAAACTTGCTTTTTATGGCGTCAAAGACAATGCTTTAAATTTAATAAAATCTTATCTATCTGATAGAATACAGAAAGTGAAGATTAGCAACGCTACGTCTGACGGGTCACTTGTGCAAATGGGTGTACCTCAAGGATCTATTCTCGGTCCATTTTTATTCCTAGTTTACATTAATGATCTCCCATATGCCATGCAGGATAGATGCGGCATAGTATTATTTGCAGACGATACTTCATTGATTTTTAAAGTTAATAGAATGACTAATAATTATGACGATGTAAATAGTGCTTTGCGGTGTCTCCTGCACTGGTTTACAACTAACAATCTTATGTTAAACGCTAAAAAAACAAAATGTGTTAATTTCTCTCTGTCTAAAAGTTTTAATACTAATTGCAATATTAAATTAAATGACGAATCTCTCGAATTTATAGAATCTACTGTCTTTCTAGGAATCACACTAGATAATAAAACACAATGGGGTGCACAAATTCAAAGCCTTGCAGCGAAACTAAGTTCAGCAGCTTTTGCCGTGCGTAAAGTTAGACAGTACACTGATACTGATACTGCTAGATTAGTCTATTTTAGTTATTTTCATAGTTTACTCTCTTATGGAATATTACTATGGGGAAAAGCGGCAGATATTAAGAATATATTCATATTACAAAAACGTGCCGTTCGAGCGATCTACTGTATGAAGAGTCGTGACTCATTAAGAGAGAAATTCAAAGAGGCAAATATTCTCACCGTTGCTTCTCAATTTATATATTCAAATATCCTATATGTTCATAAAAATCTTGACTTGTTTCCAAAAAACAGCAATATTCATAATATTAATACTAGATTTAAAGACAAACTTGCTGTCCCCAAGTATCGTTTAGAAAAAGTTAATAGGTCTTTTATGGGAATAGGTATAAAAATTTACAATAAGATACCAAAGGATATGTTGGAATTACCCTTAAATAAATTCAAAACATCTGTTAAATCATATTTACTGAGCAAAGCCTATTACTCACTAAACGATTACTTGAATGACGAGTGTGCATGGCAATAGTTGTTCATGCACTGAATTTTCATTTAATGTTAGACATAGACACCTATATAAATATACATTGTAAATAAACTGGCTTTTAAAAAAAAAGTAATTCAATTGAGTTTCTTGCCAGTTCTTCTCAGTTGGATCTATATACCGAACTGGACGGTAGGGAAAAAAATAAAATTATAATGTAAAAATTTGACGTTCATAAGCGGCTAAAATGTCCTACATGAATAAATGATTTTTGAATTTGAATTTGAATTTGAATTTGAAGCTTTAACCTATACACCAAAACACAAAAAAAAAGTAAAAAAAATCGTTAATATTGTAAAATTAATCTTCAAAATATGGAAAATAAAGCTATAATAAAAATTGTTATGCCCTCGACTTTATCCACGTGACCGGAAAATATAAATTAAAAACGTTCATAACTTTTGCTTACTAAAGTGTGACAACGTCGTAACCAGCCCCCTTAAGGCCGGGGAGAAGGGTTTTGTAGAAATAGGATTTAGAGATGACATTACTAGCAAAATACTCCTCAGGTCAACCTCCACTTGTTCCGCCTAAAAACCATCCTATATAATTCTAGTCGAATTTATCACGATGGCAAACTGATCTGAGTTCATCTTCACCTCATTTCATTACCATTTTATTTTCATCTAATCCTAATAATAATATAATGGGGGTATAATGGAGACTAATGGCCCCATTGCTGGCAATATACCCAACCAGGTCGACCTCCACTTTGTTTCCCCTGGAAACCATCATGCTGCATTCCAAATGTATTCATCACGATAGGGTAACTGACCTGTCATCACTTACTGGTGCCCCACTAGTGTATACCGATAGTGCAGGCAGGGTTACCATCACGGTTAGGCTATTCCATTACCCATTAACCCCCCCCCCCCCTCAAGGCAAGCCAAGATACTAGCCACAAAATATTTGTTCCATAGTAAACAATATCATTCGTTGACAAATAACATTAAAAATAAATCCACACAAATTACCTAGATTACCAACCCAGCATTTGGCGGCTTCAAAGTCGGGCGTGTGTATGACGAACTCGCGGCGGGCGGGCTCGTACGTCGCCGTCGTCCGCATCAGCCGCGCGTCCGACCCGTGCGCCACCTCCGTCAATGCGAAACTCGCTAATATCTACGAATAATTACGAGTAAATATAGTTTATTATTAGTAATGCTACCAGTCTCAGTGCCAGCAATATACCCTGTCAGGTCGACCTCTGGTAACAATAATCATCTTTTGCGTAGACGGGGCTGCCATTATCACCCATTAAAAAAAAAACATGGGAGATAATGCCCCCTTGTGGACGTTTAAGACATTCAGGGGTGTAGGAGACCCAGAGAAAATTAGTATTCAAATATAAATAATATGGCAATAGCTGTTTTAAATTTGTGACAAATTGGTAACTAGTTTAAGTTGGAGGACTCTAGAAAAAGATATTAGCAAAGTGGGCGGTGGCCAAAATAAGGTTGAGAAGTTATACTCTACACAATTCCAGCCTTATTGCAAAATAATACAAAAAAAAAATTTTATGCTGTATACAGCAACAAAATAGTTTGGTAAAATATATTCTCTGATATAAAAATACAGTAAAAATAACTGTGTTTGGAACTTTATATTGACAGCAAGAAGAGCATGTTTCACAAGACTGAACTATGGAAATTAATTATTCATTTATATATTGTATAATATGTGAAAAGTAATTTTTAAAGTTTTAACAATTAATATTTCAAGATATTTTAAAAAACCAGACCACATAATAATAAAAAAAACACACCTCTCTGTTAAGGATGGTGGCTTCATAAAACTTCAGGTGACGTTCTGTACCCAGTGACAGCAGAGCATTTGAGAACAAGTAGATGCCGATGGCCATTTTGACGGAGAGACTTGGGTTCAGGGACTGCACTGCCTCGTTTATCGTCATAAGAGCTCGCGTCTAGGAAAAAAGCATTATACTTATTAAAATAAAAAAAGTTATAAAAAAAAAAGTAACAAAGTGTGACCAATTGGTCACACATGGTGCTAAAACATGTTTTTTATGCAACTTAGAACAGCAAACAAGCTGACGGCCCACCTGACGGAAAGTAGTAACCATCGCCTATAGACATGAGCAGTACCATGGACATAACAGTACACACACATACTGTTTCGCCCATGATACCCCTCATGTATTGCCATTCCTGAGGACTCAGGTGTTATTCCTCTGTACCCTGTAAATTCACACCATATCCTACCCTTCAAACCGAAACACAGCCATGCAAACACAACTGCTTCACGATAGAAACACGAATGGGACAGTGGTACCCAAGAAAACAACTTTTGCACAAAATCTCCCTCTGATAAAAGAAGGAAAACATGTGTTTGTTCCAGTATCACGCAAGAACTACTACACCAAATTAGACGTCTTTTCTTCAGCTTAAAAACTGGTAATGTTTTATTTCAATATGCCATCAACAAGTAGTCTTTTTCATTGCTTTTCTTATCTGAAATTTACACACGAAGTAAAACCGGTAAAAAGCTAATTTGCAATATATGACTAAGTACAGGAAATTACTTTGGTTCCAAGAAGGAAAATCGTTCTAGATATTTTTCTGTACAGTCAGACATGACATGTTATCATTTAGTTTAAGTAACTACATACCATGTGAAATTCAAAATGTTTTTGTACTGTAAAGATAGCAAAAAAACATACAGCTCATCTGATGGTAAACACTTACTGTAGGCATTACTTTGTTGCTGTTACTACTTTTGTTAGAAAATTGGAACATTTATTCAAATATTTATTAAAATATTGGATTGTGCTCAGAGGAATTATTCAATATGATGCCTACGGTTTTCCCAAGAGACTACAGCATGGGGTTCTCCAAAAGGGGGGTAAAGAGGTTTCTTCAGGGTCGGCAACGTGTGCGTAATACCTCTGGTATTGCAGGCTTTCATAGGCTATGGTAACTGCTTACCATCAGGTCCGTATGCTTGATTGCCACCTCAGTGATATAAAAAAAATATATATATATATTTTAAAGAAACCAGTTGTCAACTAACAACAAATCTATTTGAGTTAAATGTTATTGAATACATATTTTAAAATGTTATTACATACTTACATACCTACATTTGAATTAATAATCAGTATATATTAATATTAATCAATTTAATATAAGAAATATTATTTTTCAACTTATATTTCTTTTGGAAAACTGTTTGAAATCCTTGAAAAAAGATGCTAATGATTTCTATATAAATATGTATAAACAAAGTAAACAATACACAAATAAAATTTAGTAAACAAGTTCTTAAATCACAAAAAAACATAAATTTTAAAAAAGATAAATAGGTATTTTGTAAATTATATAGTATTGACAGTGATGATTTGAGAAGTAATAAATATATAAATGAGTGATCAAATATTATTGTAAATGTGTATGTTTTTGATTCTGATAAGTTAATTATTTTTATTTTCCTCTTATGTATAACAATTAAAAAAATTTTACACATTGCAATATTGTGGCAGAAAAAGTATGAACTATAATTTTTTTCTAATGTAACATCTATAAAATGTACCTTATTTGAAGAAATAAATGAATTCTATTCTATTGTAATAAAGATATAAATGGAAATATAAAAATATATCTTGAGCATTTTACACTAATAATCCCTGATAATAGTATTTGACACGCTTATTATTTCGATTGTCATGAACAAGCCGTAGTTTGCATGTCAAATTGGACTTACAATAAACGGGACCGTACAAATTGCCAAAAGGTGCTCATCATGCAATACATACCCTTTTACTGTAACTTGACTTGAACATCTCATTGGTGAGGAATTTGTATTCATTAATCCTCTTCAATTGAAGTTGGGTGATGCGTTTCTGCTCTTCGAGGGAAGGGGATACCGTATTGTGGGCAAAGAGCGGATCCTTTTCTAGGGTCTGCCATATTTTGTACTGCAACAAGAGACAAGAGAAATTGTTTTTTTTATAGATTTTTTACTTGTCACAACAGTTCAAAAATAATTTATTATGTATCAATTGGCGACAATAAAAAATATATTATACTCCAGCAATTTTTACTGTAAAAACAGTAACACAAAGTTAGTATAATCTATTTAATATAGCTGTTTTAAAAAATTTTATATAACATATGTATAAAAATATACAATCATTTGTTAAATGAATTTAGAAAATTAAATATTAATCAATTTAAAAATAGTCATAAATTACTATTAAAGAAATGTTATAATCCCTGACAATATAAGTACATAATATAAATGTTAGATTTATATATTGTAGTTATATTTATTATATGTAATGTATAATTTTAATATTTTTTTAATGTCATATTTATTGCTATTATAACATTTTATTTAAATCTGTAATTACAAATATATATGCTAGAAATGGCAGGACTTGTTTGGGACTTTTAATATGATTAATTTTAGTCTCATGTTTAATTAAATAAATAAATTAAATTGAATCACAATTCCTTATAGTCAAATATATGTCAAATATATATAGGTTACATTTTAATAGTTTTTTTTTTCCATATTCTTAATGGCCTGTTACAGACAACATGCTATATGTAAAGAGTATAAATATACTGTGTGGATTGAACTATACTCTTCAGGGCTCTATGGACCAAGGATAGAAAAATTTTGATAATGTTATGATATCACAATAATTTCTATTTTATAGTATCATTGGATAGGATTCCTCAAAGAGATCAACTTTGGTCATGTAACATTTATTTGCCCGCAGCTCAATTTTCAAATTGTAGCATCCCAAACAATTCCGGGAATTAGAAAATTTTTATTCAGGCCTCTATAATCTCAAAAATGGGCACCGTCTTCATGAAAAATCATGAAAAAACTTGATTCCCTTGAATTTATAAAAGCAAGGTTATTGTGACATACAAAAAATCTTCAAAATTATTTTCCCAATTCATGTGAAAAAATGTTTCTCTTAGGCTTTTCAATACAGCCCTATCTAAAACAACCACCCCTAACCAATGTATAGTATAGTACCCACTAACCAATGTGTGGTCTTTAAGACTAGCTTGTAATTTACTCTGCTTACACATAGACTTACCTTTAGTTTTAAGAGGTCTATATCTCCTTCTAACGACAGTTTCAATTGTTTCCAATTGAATGTAGCACTATTTCTATACGCATCTAGAGGCCCGCTAGGGATATCCGGTATAAAACTGAGCTCTTCCATATTTAAAAATATTTATTCGCGACAAGTCACCACAGCCTTTAAAGGATGAGAATACTGAACGAACACAACTTTTATTGCCAATGAATTTAAATAAAAAAATTTTTTAAGAAAAATATTTTAAACTCGCCCGCACATGTTTAAATTTATATATACGCTCTATCGTGAAATACCCACGAAATGCGAATTTAGAAACGAATTGTCACCTTGAAATTTAATGGGGAATAGCAAATGTGCTTATATTTTTTAGTATCCGTAGACCGACAAATTCGTTATGAAATTTATTAGTTCACAGAAATAAAAATAGTAACCGATTTAGATAGCGACACTGACAATATTTGAATTTCGAGCAAGTTAGATTTCAAGTCGTACGAGTGTAAAAATTAGAAAAATTAAATATTCCCTACAAGAAACCACACCACACCTAGGAAAGCAGGCACGCTTTGAAACAGTAATCTAATCATGACAAGAAGAGTCGGAACCACCTTTATATAGACGAGACAGGAAATTTAATTTATGCAACTATCCAGAAGCAATTAATACCAGAAAATAAATAAAAATTCATAGTGTTGTAAAATTGTCGACGTCGTACAATTCTTTATGTTATACAACGCTATTGTTATGTTGTAATAAAAATACATATTAAAATATTTTTTTCAAATTCTTTACAAAATATATAAATCTATTTTGTAAAACCTCATTTTTGCAAAAAAAACTAAATGGGCATATATAACAAATGAGCACAATGATGACAGTCGACGTGAGTAAAGAGCAGGGAACACTATTTCTTAATATTTCAAAGAAATGGTTGCATAGATTTCATACAAATGTTATTTTATTTAAAATGTTGTAAATTTGTATCTAATGAAGGACCACTGACATAACAGTTACTGTCAAAATGATGACAATGACAATAGTAATGAAAAACTACAGAGCAAAGAAATGAGATCAAACAGTTAATCATACCAATCAATTTGCCAATGTTAATATAAGATAGAATTTTATTAGAAGGCGGAGGTTTAAAAAAAAAACGCAATTGAACTAATTGGCGCTATTTCACTAAACCTATTTCAAGCCTATATTTAATTTGATTATTTTACAAAATTATTGGACAATCACAAACTAAATATAATAATTTTATCTATAAACATTACAATTCTCAAAACCCACATAGTCTATTTAATTTATGCTCAAAATCCCATTGTAATGTATGTTTAACCAGGTTTTTGTATATAATTAATTAAAAGCTTCGGTTGCTCTTATTTGTTAACTTAATATTGTATTATGATAGTTTCGCGAAATTACTATAATCGACTACAGGCATAGTAATTTTGACTTTAATGTAAAACTATATTTTATTGTTTAGAATAAAAATAAGTTTAGATAAATGGCATATTAGAATCGACCGCATGGTTTTATATTTTAGTTGCGAATAGAACGATCATTATTTTCCAAATTATTGAAAAGTACTTCCAGGTAAGATTGATTTAAAGATAAATTATGAAGCTTTATAATCGATCCTAATCTGGTCTCTCTCGGGGCGGGGGGGGGGGGGAAGGGATTGTTAGTAATGAGGTCCAATAGCCCCATAGCTAGTAATATACCCCTTCATGTTGACCTCCACGCGGTTCCCCTTGGAAAACATCATGGTTATTTTTGGTCGAATTCATCATGGTGTGCCAACTAATCTGGATTCATTTCTATCTATCATCTTCCACTGATAATCCGCTGATGTATGTTGATGGCATAGGCGGGGTAGCCATCACCTATTAAAAAAAACTCTGGTCTCCCTAATTTGTAGATATTGATTATTATTCGAATTTTAACATTTTTTCTTAAATAAAATGTTATCAGCGCCATCTCTGTTATACTTAAGAAATTCTAAGCAAAACAAATAGCACAAATTTATTGAAACTGATGCATGCTTGCATGCTCAGGCGTCGTTTTTCTTCCATCCAAGTCGTTTGCGTACCATGTAATTACTAGATGTCGCTACGGTTAGGACATAATTAATGAACTGTGTAAGAAGGATAGTATAATACAAGTTTCATGAAATAGAATGAGATAGATTAAAATACTACTACATACATACTTCACCACTACAATCGCACTGTTACGTTGCAGCGATAAACAAGAGAAGAGAAGTTGTAAAACAACAACTGTGTTCAGTTCAGTCAGTGGTTTTCTATCAGATGTAAAATGGACGGGCGGTCGTGTCGCTGCACGCTCGCGAACTCCGCGTGTTCGTTGTAATATCGATGTTCAATGTTTCAAATTTTGACGTAAAAACGAATATTCTTTTTGCGATTGTTCGACTACTTCGGTGTTCGGTTGCCGAAGGAGATTGTGTTAGTGCATGTGTTTTTTTATTATATGACGTTAACGCTCACTTCACTTGCAGTGATTTTGCTGATACCTCACCGGTGGGTGCGCGCGTGATAAACTACGTGTTCGGTTTTTTGAAAAAGGCGTTTATCGTCTAGTGTGAGTGTTTTACAGTACCACCATGCTGTGCACGGTGACATAGTGAACGTTGACTTGACCCTGACCTCTGTGAAACATGTCTGGGCGATCGGATTGCAGGAAATTTGCACCAAACATCTTCAATAAGAGCAAGTGCACTAATTGCTTTCGACAGAAAGAGGAGCATAGTGCTGAAGCCTTGGAATCTAATCGGGTAAGTCTGCGCCATCAAAAATGTATAACGTACACGTTTCAATCGTCAACACAAAATATCTATTCGGATGTGCGTCCGTACACGGATGTGTACATGTGTGCGTGGGCTGACCACTTCAGGTGTTGTTCTAACGGATTTCATCGGGTTATTAAATTCGAGTTACGTCGTTTTCTTATTGGGTACCTACTCTCTATTTGACAGCGATTGATTTTGTTATTTTTACCTTTAGCTAAGCAAGTTTAGATACTTGTAATAATGTACCTATACCAACCTACCCTCTAATTTTATTCAAAATTATTATGTTAAGAAACAATATTCTGAATTACCTTCTCCTGTGTTAATTATTATTTAGACTATTTACCTGTTAAAATATAGATTTATAGAAATAGACACTTGGATATTTCAGTACATTTAGGTATAAAGTGTTCTTTATCCGTGAAGAATTATTTTTATGTAAAAAGAATTATTACTTAATCTGCGTGTACAAAAACGTAAACCTATTTGACAGATTAATAGGTATTATTGAGGCAGCATGGTCTCCGACCTTAGCCTGTTCCACAACGGAACAAACGTACTAAAAAAAAAAAAAGGTATTATTGTCACAGACATAACAATTGTCTGTGATTATTGTTCTTAATTGTTAGAATTGGTATTTACTCCACCATAGACAAATTTTTGTTTATATTTTTATTTATTAATAATCATGAGAGCGTAACAAACATTAAATGTTGTATTTTTAACTATTTTTATTATCATAGCCTTGTTTTCCAGACAGTAGAAAAATTAAATTTACCTAGTGATCAACTGTTGGTGTTTTAATTACGACAAAATAAGTTGGTATTATTAATTGTAATAAAAGTAAACTTAATAAATAATATAAATTAATTATAAAGGAAACATGTAAAATAAAAACATTATGTTCCAAATTTTACCGTTTTTAGACGTCTTTTCGAACGGAAGAATTCAGTATAGGTTTAAATTTATGTTCAAATATTTAAATTGTTACATATTGAAAATAGCTCCGCCTACGAGAATTATGGCGACGGGCTTAATTAACAGCTAAAACACTAACCTTCTTATGCATAAAAACGTCAAATATCTCATAAACCTATTTTATCTATTGAACTGTTTTATCTTTTTCTTTTGTGCTAAATTCTTAGTTTGAAAATGGTGACAAAAGATTGTAATAGTTAAAATTGTTTTAGTTTGTAGCAGGTTTTATTTTTTTTTGATGACTAAGGAAGTAAAAAGTCGTCATTGATATGAGCATTTATGTGTATCGAATTCTTGTAAATTCTATTTTTGAAATTTTAAATACTCGATATTTATTTATTTTTGAATATCGAACTATTTGAAAACCATTTTATGATCTGCGTTTTCAAATAGTTCGATAATACAAGCAATGAATAATCGTTCTTGTTTTCCCATGATACCTATGCATTTTTCTCACAAATAATTACCTATTAAATAGATATATTCTCGGATCACCGTGTAGGGCATATGCTTTACATGCTTGTATGAATAATTTCCTGTTTTCTCATTCTTAGAAAATACTCCGCAGTGCCATAATTAGAATTTGTAAAAAACTTTTTCTATCTTCTAATATGCTTTGGAATGGTTGAATAGATAAACGATAAATAGAACACGATAGAGACGTTTGCCTTTCCTTTCATGATATTATTCAATTACATTGTAAAATTATCAACTACTAGCTATCCGCCCCTGCTTCGCACGTTAAAGTAAATCGAAAGACAAATTTGTAAATTATATTAACTTTAATAGGCAAATTTTTGATATATTGGTAATATTCATAGTAATTTTCGTATAATCTCTATTTTTTCGGAAATAATATATAGTTTGTGTTACTCGCTAATAATGTAGTTGTCTATAGGTGAAAGAATTTTTAAAATCGATTGAATAGTTTTTGTGTTAATCCTTTACAAACAAACAAGATACAAAAAACCCCAAATCCTTCCTTTTTATATTATTGTTATATATCGTCATAGTCGTAGAATACTGACGGATCTATATACGTAATATTTGTCAGATCCGTCAGTATTCTACGTCTATGACGATATTATTACACAGTATGGGTATATGGATGACAAAATCCGTGTGTTGAAGTATGTATAATATACATCATTATCATTTATCCTCTAGATGTCGTAAGTGGCGATAGAGGAAACAAAAAATACTCAGTTGCAATAAAAGGAAATCCCAAAATAACTCCAATCTAAAAATCGCGTGAACCACATGCAAATAGTACCTACTATTATGGGGAAAGAAAGACTTGAGAGACTGTTTCGTTTTGAGGGGTGAGACATGGCAGTGAATTTACAGGATACAGAGGAACAACACCTGAGTCCTCAGGAATGGCAACACATAGGGGGTATCATGTGCGAAACAGTATACTCTGTTATGTCCATGGTACTGCTCATGTCTATAGGCGACGTTTACCACTTTCCATCAGGTTGGCCGTCAGTTTGCTTGCCATTCTAAGTTGCATAAATAAGATTTGTCATAGTAGTGGGACATTAACCCTAGAACTGTAATCCCATTTTTTATTTGTAAACTAAAAACCGGGTTAAATTATTACCCGTACGGGTTTATTGTTCGTAGTATTGTTCTAAAAGCAGTAATCTGACTCATAAGTATATGATTTTTTGTTTTTTATGCCAAATAAAATAATGTAGAGCACATTCAATTTCACCAAGGTTTAATTGGTGAAAAATCGATTTATTTTGACTTTTTTGTTTTTTGACATGTCAATCCCATAATATCTAAATAGCTTATCTACTACTATTTTAATATATAAAAATGAATCGCTGAATGTGTTTTTTTTTTTAATGGGTGAAAGTGGTATAGTAACCCCACCTGCGCTAACGGGAGACGCTGGCGGAGCACCAATGAAGGTTTAAAGATGAGAATGAAAACAGCCAAATGTTAGTCCATCATGATGACTATTCTATGATAAAATTAACCATGATAGTTTAATTAACCGTCATTTTTTACATTTGTTTATTATTATTGACATTATTTTTATTGTTTTCAGTTATTATTACTATAATTTTATATTGTACACGCTGATATGGTAGAATATGGAATAATGGACAAATATAATAATGTACCCATATTCGTGCAATAAATGATTTGATTTGATTTGAAGTACTTAAAAATCAATTTGAACTTTAATACCATACAATAAAGTTTAAGTGTTAGTAGAGAGTTTCCGGGAAGACAAAACAACTGAGTGGCGTCCCGAATAGCAGATTACTAAATATTTTCACTTACTAATTTACTTAAGCACAAGACAGTTTTGGCAGTAGAAGCATGAATTATGCTCTGAACAAAGTTTTTAAGGCAAAGAAAGGTGTATTTTTGGACAATTGGCATACTATGTAGTGATTTTGTGAATGAGTCGCGTGTATTCAGACTGACATACTTTTTGGCTTGTTAACTTCGTGACGCCGAATTCAGTGACAATTTTACGTTGGTGTTTATATCCACAAATCGACTTTTAACTGTTTACCAGTAAGAATAACTGCTTTAATGGTCATTCAACATGTACGTATTAGTTGACAATTGGCCAATGCTAAACATAAGTCTCCATAAAAGGGGGTTGCTAGTAGTTGCCA
The DNA here is from genome assembly GCF_026898425.1 of Galleria mellonella. Taxonomy (NCBI): domain Eukaryota; kingdom Metazoa; phylum Arthropoda; class Insecta; order Lepidoptera; family Pyralidae; genus Galleria; species Galleria mellonella. The sequence goes on from NW_026442151.1 coordinate 6,850,258, forward strand.
CGTTTGACAGGCAGGTTGGCAACCGCAGTTAGGCTTTGGTAATATTTTAAGAAGGACGCTACTGCCCACCCCTCGACCATTAAGTTGCTTTAATCGCCTAAAACGAGAAAGAATGGGGTGGCCCATTCTATACAGAGACTACACGGTAACGAATATTGTATAATCAATATTGACATTTCGCATTTGTAAGGTCGGTTAAATAAAAAAAAATGTAATACATATTGCAAGTGTGTGCAGTTAATAAATCTGCTACAATCGAGGTTGTTTTTACGCATGCGCGTGAGTCATTTATGAATTTTAAAAATAAATGAAGTTTGGCAGATGGAATTTTGTAGTTAGAATTATCCATAATGTAGAGTCGTGCTGAGTGAGAATTTTGGAACATAGACATTATGTTTCTCGAATTTTTTTTTAAGGCTGAAAGTTCAAAATACCTGCTTTCAATTTGAACTATGAGAAATTCAAAAGCTGCTTACTACTTATTATGTTATAAATGTAATATTAAATGCAAAAACTATATATAACGCTCACGACTGTAATCCTTGATGAGGTAATCAGAGGAATTTTTCAAAACGTTATAGTAAACGTAACATTTACTTATTCTGCCATTTATTCAGAATAAGGCATTTATTTCAGTTGTACAGTATAATGCATACAATGCATGATATGTATGATTTCATTTCAATATCGTATGATTATATCGTCACGGTATAATAGGGGAGTAAAATGCATGCGATAATATGTAGACACTTATTTTTTTATGTATATATGAACACAATATCGTCTTAGTAAATTAATTGTATCTGTATATTGTTCGCGAGGTAAGTAAAATATGAGTATTATACTTGTAGTTTACTTTTTAATTAAAATTATATCGCAACGATAAATTGTACGATATAATGATAAATCATTAATATAATTATAAAAGTTGCTTGTTATTTACAGGAAAATTATTATATTAATTGAAAATCAAACCTATATCACGTAGGTTCCTAAAATAAACTACACGTATAAGACATATACCTTACTATACTAGCTTTTAACCGCGACTTTGCCCGCGTGACCGAAATATATACTTTGAACACGAGAAAGAGTGACCTATATCCTTCATTCCATATAATAAATGTATCAAATTTCATAGTGATTCGTTAAATAGTTAAGACACTAAGGCAACATACAAACTAATTTTCATATTTATAATATTAGTAGGAATTAGTAAGGATATGTTTTATGATGTTAGTGATTAGGCACGCTTCTTTCTTGATATAAATGTGTACCTAGCTAATTAAAATGAAAAGCAAATATTAAAATACAGAATTTCAATGTCACATTACTCATAATTAGATTAGAATTTACGTATTTGTTTCTGTTATCGTTGCGTCATACTGTAATAATGGTATGTACAATACGAAAATAGATAGATAGATACCCTTTATGGTTTCCTTCACAAGATTACAATAGTAAACTTACTATAAATACAAACAATTACAAGAAAATATTACACTGAGAAAACAATGAGTGGCCTTATCACTAAGAGCGATCTCTTCCAGGCAACCTTTGAATGGAGAGGAGTAATTTAAACTGTTTGATTGGAGGCACGAATAGATAAATAGATATATAATTTATTTGCATTACTTATAGCACTGTATATATATATATATATATATATATATATATATATATATATATATATATATATATATATATATATATATATAATAACCAGGTCGACTTCCTCGCGGTTTCCCCTGGAAACTATCATGGTTAATTCCTAATGAATTCATCATGATAAGCTAACTGGCTTATTTTCATTCTCATCTATCACCCTTCACTGGTGCTCCGCCAGCGTATCCCGCTAGCGCAGGCGGAGTCGCCATTCAATTTTCACCCATCAAAAAAAAAATATAAATAACCTGTCATCCTTTATGCGCCGGAAGTAGTTATATATATATCAATATCTATGCCCGAAATATCAACCTATATGGTACCCAGATTAAGACACCCACATACCCAAATACAGGAAAACCAGTTGTCAAACCAAACCGTGTTATAATTGCTGTGCCATACAGCCATATGCCACTTTGCTATTAATTTTAGCACAAATAAACAGTACCTAGTCACTTGCGCAGGTGAAACGGCTGTGTAAACAGAAGTAAACGTGTATCAGTAACCCGTTTGAGGCCCGTTCGTTACTACTGATGTTTTGTAAACAAAATATACATAATGATCGCTATAGTACGTGACGTGTCATTTAGACATAATGAAAAAGTAACCACTTTTTGTTATAGTTAAGTAAAAATTAAAAATTTCAACTAACCTCTAAAATGCCGGAACAGATCCTCTAATCTTCATAAATTGTAGCTAAGTACCGTCTCTATCACGTCATCTTTCGGATTAAAAAAACGCATCATAATCGGCCCATTCGTTTAGGAGCTGCGATGATACGAGCACTAATGGTGATGAAATACGAATAATTGTTTATGGATAAAAAAAATTGAATAAAAAAATATATATCTCATGGAGCTGTCTTCGAGTAACTGAATATGTTTGTTTACATGCCCATTATGTTTTATTGAAACAGAGCATGCATTAATTCATTGAGTTACGGTCGCTTATGCTCATAATTCATCCACTTTCCATTGTTCTGCGTCGCAACACCTGCATAATTTCACATTTGAATTTAATTATTTAGCTTTTCTCAAACCAAGCCCGTTATTTCACCGCGTAAATTTTATTAATTAAGGGCCCCAGTGACTGTCATATATACATTAATCTTAACTATTGGGGAAGGAGGAGAAGACTAGTGAATCCATTACTAGCATTAACATTACTACCAGAGGGAGACTTTGTACAAAAGTCGATTGCTTGGGTACCTCTGTCCCATTCGTGTTTCAACCGTGAAGCAGCTGTATTTGGATGGCTGTGTTTCGGTTTGAAGGGTGGATATGGCGTGAATTTACTGGGTACAGAGGCAACGCATGGGGGGTATCATGGGCGAAATAGTATACTCTGTTATGTCCATGGTACTGCTCATGTCTATTGCGACGGTTACCACTTTCCATCAGGTGGACTGTCAGCTTGTATGCCATTCTAAGTTGTATAAAAAAAATGTCGACTTCCACGCAATCCTCTCTGAAAACTCATGTCTAAAAAGCTGACGGGCCGTCACCTTTTCCAAATCAGTTAAATCAGTTAACCCATTGTGACGAATATACCTGGAATTGAGTACGATTGTTTCTAGAGGGACCACGTGGACGTCGACTTGACAGGTTATATTGCTAGCAATAGGACTGGTAATCCGCATTACTAACAATTCTTTTCCAATTTCCTCATTTTCCATTAGGTGACGGTTACCACTTTCCATCAGGTGGGTCGTCAGCTTGTTTGCCATTCTAAGTTGTATAAAAAAAACATAAATAACATAAAGTGATGATTATAATATGCATATATAAAGGAATATATAAATTATTAATTATAATGAGCGAAGAACTGATTTTTTTGTTTGTACTGGACAAACTCGGATCTCGCTAGACAATCATTAACAGGGGAATATTGGAAACTTGTCCAAAGCTAATTCGATAGTACAAACGTGTTGCGAAGGCAAAACGATCAAATGACGAGTAGAACCACAAAAATTTCCATCAAACGAGTTTCAAATAGTTTGACAAACGATTGAAATCAGCCAATAATTACGTGCTATTAAATATTTTGTGTCATTACGAGGAAAATGATTCGGCCCTAACCAAAAACTACATTTTATAATCAAACCATTTGACCGTCGGGGATCTTTTACCACAAAATACATTTAGTTTTTTTTTTTTTTAAATCACTCAAGTTTTATGTGAATTTATGTTTGACCGGAGTTTAAACAGGCGCTTTTAGCTTATTTCGAACGATTTACATTTTAAAAGTAAATTTATTTAATAATAAAAAATAATTATGAATTCAGTTCAAAATTCACGAAGACATACATAATCATCAACTTGACTCATAATTAGCATTTCACCTTACCAGAGAGAGACTTTGTACAAAAGTCGCTTGCTTGAGCAGCTCTGTCCCATTCGTGTTTTTACCGTGAAGCAGTCGCGTGTGAATGGCTGTGTTTCGGTTTGAAGGGTGGGGTATGGCAGTGAATTCAAACGGTACTAAGGAATAACACCTGAGTCCTCAGGAATGGTGACGCATGGGGGTTATCATGGGCGACAGTATACTCTGTTATGTCCATGATACTGCTCATGTCTATAGGCGACGGTTACCACTTTCCATCAGGTGGGTCGTCAGCTTGTTTGCCAATTTAAGCAGCATAAAAAAATACATCTGCTGTTAACTGTCCACGCTTGAACACAGACCTCCTCCATAAGGAGAATTTACACATTACTATTCAGCATTTAGGTACGATATTTTATATATCTTTTACCCTTGGAATGATCTTGATACCAATTTACTTTTCACGGTATATAATTATTATTTTTGTGTTTTGTTTCAGCACAAATTTTATGCTAATTTCTAACTGACATATTACAATATCTGTCTATTTTACACACACCAAACAAAAACAGTCAATCGGGTACAAAACAATTATATTTGGTCACACGTGACATGATGTCAAAGCCACGGTTTGATGGGTAACCATTTGTTTTCTTTCCACCGACGTGCGTACTCAAATTTCAATCTTATCTCTTACTAATACGGTACAGTTAATTTGTAATCTATGTAATTTGTAAATGGACACTGCTGCTCATAATAATACGGAAACGTCAAAGCCTCAAATGGCGCGGTTTGGACAATTATCTTGACAAATGCTCCACTAACGAAGTGACGCCCGCCATGTTGGATGCGCGTGCGCAAGGTGACGCGCCGCGAATAGGAAGTTAACGATCGACACAATGGACGCCGACTTTACATGCTTTGCTAAACTAAATGCATGCTATTTTTATAGATGTGCTGTGTTAACTAGCGCCAGTGAAAGTTTCGCTTATAAAGCAAATGTCTTCTACGGCGAGCGCATGCGCATGTCATGCCAGTTTCCTCATTCGGTAGGTAAATTTATAGGTGAATTTTATTCAAGACTGTCTAACTGGACAGACGTTGTCCTGAACAAATTTCATTTACGATAAATGGTCTTTTTATGAGTGTGTTTTTTTTACTTTAGTGTAATAGTTTATTTTCATTGTGATCAGTTAATAAAAATAATTCTAACCACTGTATGGCCGTCAATCCAGCCGTCGCATGTGATAGGCTAGCAAGCGAATAACATATCATTTTTATATCGCTTCATCCGATAGGGGTCGCCCTTCTCCACGCTTGCCTGTACCAGGTCACCACTGGAGAACCTCTCTTTCCCGTCTATTATCTGTTATATCATAATTAATAATAACTTTATCATCATCATCATATCAGCCTTTAACTGTCCACTGCTGAACAAAAGCCTCCTCCTTGGTGGTGTTTTGTCAGCAGTTGCCACGATTGGCAACCGCAGTTAGACTTTGCAGATGTTTTAAGAGGGACGCTGCTGCCCATTCCTCGCCCATTCGCAACATACTTGTTCGTATTAGTGGAGCATATAATGCAATGATATTGTGGTTTACACGTTCAAGTAGGCTAGTTCGTTAACGGCAAACCTTTGTGCCTTCATAATAACAGACTGTATAATCTACCTTGGTTTAATAACGCGGGTTAAAGTGTAAATAATTAGCGTTTCCCGCTTTCACATGCGCCCGCGCAGGTTAGGGTTTGTGGGTCGCGCGTATTTGTTTACACGAATTTAATGTTGGCACCGACAGGTTTGCGCTTCTGTGTATGTCGTGTGCAGTTTTTAGGGTTCCGTATCGAAATGGTATAAACGAACCCTTATGATGCGTCATTCACGGCGTTGTCTCGGTAACTTATCCTCAGTTATGATTCATAACAAAAAATATTTGTAATTATGGTGCTGTAAGTAATGCAACTTATATATCTATCTAGCTATATATTCTTTTTTTTTATACAACTTAGAATGGCAAACAAGCTGACGGTCCACCTGATGGAAAGTGGTAACCGTCGCCTATAGACATGAGCAGTACCATGGACATAACAGAGTATACTGTTTCGCCCATGATACCCCCATGCGTCGCCATTCCTGAGGACTCAGGTGTTATTCCTCTGTATCCAGTAAATTCACGCCATATCCCACCCTTCAAACTGGCAAACACAACTGCTTCACGGTTGAAACACGAATGGGACAGAGGAATCCAGGCAATCGACTTTTGTACAGTCTCCCTCTGGTATATATATTCCTCAGCTGTATATTCCGAGCAAATGTAATTTATAGAATATTTTATTTCAGTTAATCGGTTTTATTTACCGACTTAAAAAAAGAGGTTCTCAATTCCTCAATTACTAACAATGACACCCCCCCCCCTCCCCAATTGTCATAGTCTACCTAAAATCTCTTATAAACTGTATATATCTTGTACATGGCGGTTAACATTATCCATTACGCGGGCCGTTAGTTTGCAATTCTAGTGTCATAAAAAATGGTGTCCAAAACGTTTCATATAATAATCATGACATTTGTCATTTGACAATTCATGGAGAAAGCTACTTCTTACCCTGGTCACGAGGACGATGTCACGGACACAGACGGCCATATTATATTTATACTAGGACACACACTATACCCCTTATTCATGTAATAAAATTATAGGCGACCTGCTGAAGATGGGCCAAATTAAAAGTACCCGTAACCGGCGAGCGTGTATGAAAGATTGATGAATGTGGAAGAAGCGAAAGAGGTTTGTTTGAATCGAAGCATTTGGCGTTCCATTGTTTCTGCCTACCCTAATGGGAGACAGGCGTGACAAACGTAAAATTATAATCAGAAGATGTCTGTACGTATAGAAAGAAAGAAAAAAAAATATTTATTGCCAACAACAAAAAGGGATACATTAATTATCAATAAAAAAAAAAAAGAACTTTACATTAGTTATTGCCAACATGATGGGAGATATTTAAGGAAAAAAAAATATATGAAGGGAAATACAAACCAAAACAATTTTTTTATGTAACCTAGAATGGCATACAAGCTGACAGCCAACCTCATTAGGGATTATTAGCGTGAGAATATTTCCCTTTGCAATCAACCGACTTCAACTATTATGTATTATGTGTTATAACTTAGTACGCGTTGATTTTGAAAGTAAGCTTTTTTATGCAACTTAGAATGGTGAACAAGCTAACGACTCACCTGATGGAATGTGCAAACCGTCGCCTATAGATATGACCAGTGCCATGGACATAACAGAGTATACTGTTTCGCCCATGATACCCTTAGGCACCTCTGTCCCATTCGTGTCTCTACCGTAAAGCAGTTGTTTGCATGGCTGTGTTTCGGTTTGAAGAGTGGGATATAGCAGTGAATTTACAGGGTACAGAAGAATAACACCTGAGTCCTCAGGAATGGCAAAGTATTAGGGATATCATGGGCGAAACAGCATACTCTGTTATGTCCATGTTACATGCTTATCGGCGACGGTTACCACATTCCATCTGGTAGGCCGTCAGCTTGTTTGTCATTCTAAGTTGCATAAAAAAGTTTACTTTCAAAATCCATGTGTACGAAGTTATAACACGTAACACATAGTAGTTGAAGTCGGTTGGTTGCAAAGGGAAATATTCTCACGATTATAATCCCTAATGAGGTAGTCAGAGGCGATTTATCATCTTTCAACGTTGTGATCGACATAACACTTGTCCAAATTTCACCAAACATGAACTGAAATTATATTCGAATTGATTTTTGCTGCATACTTTCGTAAACATGACGTAACGAGAAATGGAATTAATGAAAAGTTTCCTAAAAAAATTATAGCATTTATTTAAAGGGCGCCAACGTCAATTTATCTCCGATCACCTGTAAAGGAGAGGTATATTTCGCGTAATTAATTAAGCATCGCAGGAATTTACAGCTGCTGGTACTTGGGGTCACATCGTCCATATACGATGCTAAGTGCGGCCGAGAGGTGGCGCCGGCGGCCGCCGACGCATTCTACCGCGTTTTGTGGTTAATGCGTAAAACTGGAACGCACAAACAATGCTCATTTAGTATTTTGACATACTTTTCACATACTGGACCACCACTAAAACTAAATGTTCAACTGTAATCTTTATTTTTAACTAGCGACCCGCCCCGGCTTTGCTCAGGTAGTAGAACATAGTTATTTTAATTATATCAACCGGTAACCTTCCACTAATGAACATAGGTCTTCTCCATATGGGGAGTTTTACTAGTAGTTTGGCAGACGGGTTGACAACTGCAGTTAGGCATTGGTGATGTTTTAAGAAGGACGCTGTTGCCTATCCTCTCGACCATTAATTTCCCTTAGATGCCTTTTACGACACCCGTGGTTAAGGAATGTGTGGCCCTGTTCTAAGACGGGAACATACGGTGGTAAAGCAGAGCATATATGCTTAAATTTTTGTGTCGAGTATGAATTAGATGAGTTTAATAAGGTATCCTTAAAAGATAGACAGACATATGGCATCATGGAACTTTTTGTAGACCTATAAAAAAGAAACAATCCCACCATACATTGTTATGTTATATCTGAAATGGATTAGGCAGCGTCGTCAATGAAAGCTCCGAGTCGTCTTGACTTCTTCTGACACCTTGAACAATTGTCGTTATATTTCAATAATTAACATAGAACAATATTAAACTATACGTGTAAACTTTTCTCTTGAATTACTCTATTTAATGGCGAAAACCGCATTAAAATCCGTTGTGTAGTTTAAAAGATCTAAACGTACAGACGGTGGGAAGCGGCTTTGTTTAATGGTATATAGAGATATTAACAACACAGAGATATTGGATATACTTTAGTAATTCTTGTGACAGTAGACATTCCATATTTGAAATAGTTCTAAAAGGAAGTCTTGATACGAGGGCGATTACTTTAAGTATCTACAACATCAAAAGTTCCTACTTAACCTATTATAATCCGAGCAATTTGAACGCGCATGTTAATTGCCGTACGTCAAGTCCACCGCTTTAAAAGGCACCATAAATCCATCTAACAAAGGCTGTATAATTTTACACAATGTAAATATTTGTTCCATACTAAAAACTACGCTGACGCGTTCTGGCCGCACGGCTCCGGGTCGCGGCGTCGAAAAAAGTTTTTGATCGACACTGTCGAGCAATAAAGACGTGGAGATGGATTTTGAAATTAAAAAAGAAAATACGAGTAGGAGATGTTGCGTCCGTTCCCATAATGGCCAGAGAATGTCGATTCGGGGGTTGCCAGATGCGTTTTTATAATTGTACCCATATGTTAAATATTTTCTCACCAATTAGTTTTTGTTTTTTTTTCACTTTTATTCAATCACCAAGTTATATCTATTTTTACTACATTTTACCAATAAACAATAACGACTAAATCGAGTGATTTCTTTTACCCTCTGTTTCTCTTATACTATCGTCTGTTTTGCCTTTATATTTTATTGTATTTGTATATTGTTATATGGTTTTCTAAAACTTTCTTCAAAATTTCGCTAACAGTATAATATTCTAAAATTGCAAAAAAAAAAAAAATACCCAATCTGGTAACACTGGTTGAAACTGACCTTTTTCTAAGCAATCCGAATACAGAAGACGTGTTTAGAATGGTCGAGACTTGGGCTAAGTTGTAGTGTAGGGATAAAAAGGAGTGCGTGAGGAATGTACCGACGCGATCGCCAGGTGCATTGGCCCCGGGGCCCGCCCCCGGCTGCATTTTTGTGTGCGCACACGCCTAATGTATATGATTCTTATTCTTACTGAAATAAGTAAAATAAAATTTATAATTGCCGCCAATTATTCATTGTATTACCGAAAACTGTCATGCAATTTGACGATTTAAGGTAATGTCTTTAAAATTTATATTTTATTGATAAATAAAAAAAAATCAGAAACCTTAGCTTGAAGAAAATTAACGCCTATCTTCGGGCATCGTGCGACGGACAATAAAATAAGTAAGTTTATCGTATACACGTTTACGTCGCCAGTAACATCATTATATTGTCTTTATAGCACCGTACTAATTAAGATTTTAATGGCAACCCCGATAAACTGATTATATGAACTTTGCCATAAAGATTAAACCATAAAATGGTTCGGCGGTGGTCCGAAGGAGTGTTATTTACGATGTTGATGTATGAGTTGGCGAATTTACACCCACGATGCGATATCAGACTCAGCGTAAGCTGTCTCCGGACCGTTATCAACACAATGGGTTACTATTGCTAGTACTAAACAATATTATGTGGGTCGAACGGCCGAACGCGACACCTGTTATAATACGACCAATTAAAGCTGACACTTAACACCTACTTGTGAACACGGAAGGAGTGTGCAACACAATCCGGCAGCGTTATCAATGTTTACGACGCTGTAATAATTAAAAATTCGTGGCTCGGAATGGTACAGTGGAGCGCAAAGGTGCTGCGTAAGTCGATATCATTGGAATGTGTTGCCACTATATATCAATGGAGCGATTCATTTTATCTAAGTAGGTTGCAAACGGAAATGTTACTCAACACTTGTTCAAACCGTCAATTTATTGTTTTTATTTAAATGTTTTTATTATCCTCACTCTTCGATGTACAATGTATTAATATTTTACGTGTACCGATGGCCTCAAGATAAACTTACCTAACTGCGGTCATATCATGCTATTGCTTACACTGAAGCACATTTTAACCTTGAATACTACTTGATACATATTTACAGCTTAACTAGATAAATGTTTGCCTGTTATCTTTTATTTGTCGTTGCTTGTTTCTAGTCGATGGCTGCATTAAAGTTTTATATTCTCTGTGAAGACAATACGAAAAAAAGCTATGAAAAGAACGATGTTCACACCATTGAGATTGGACGCGTTCTATTTCATTAAGTTGTACGGCGCATACCAAACAAGCTACGAGTACAGAGCTTCGCTGCCTAATGTCTACCCTTTATTCGCTCTTTATTCCCATTCTTTAGGCCGTTGTATTGCGTTACACGATAGTAAATCTCTATGACGATAATATATGCGTTGAATTAAAGTTTACGAGCCACTCTGTCTACAGCGCGGCCATGTCACATATCAAATTCACTCGGAAACCCGTTCTCACGAGTGCACCTGTCAGATTAATTCTGGATACATATGGCCAATAACGTTTGTAAACATTTTTTATCGAGACAAAATAAAATATAGTAAAGACTATTTGAACGCGGTCGTTAGCCGCGCGGTCAGTACAAACGTAACTGCATGTTGCTAGTCTGTTTTAAACATCCATTTTTAATGTAACTTAAATTTTTTATTTCTGGTAGTTTTAATAGGTAGAATATTCCACGAAATTCTATCACCTATTGTAAAGTATGTAATATATAACCAAGGCAGAAGAAAAGTGGACAATTGGGACTAACACCTAACCCCTTATGCAGGAGGAAAGGGATAGTTAGCAATGGCGTTTGACAGCCCCATTGCTAACAATATGCCCTATTAGGTCGATATCCACGTGGTTCCCCTGGAAAGCATCGTGAGCAATTCTTGTTGAATTCGTCACGATGGGCTAACTGACCTACTTCATCCTCACCTATCATCCTTCATTGGTGCCCCACCGGTGAATACCGATAGCGCGGATGGGGTTACCATTCCATTATCATCCATTAAAAAAAAACTCCTTATGCAGGGGAAAATAGATTGTTTGGACAGAGGTACCCAAGAAATCGACTTTTGTACAAAGTCTCTCTCTGGTAAATATACACCATTTAGGCAACCATGTACCCCTTGAAGTCTTAAGATATATATATATATATATATATATATATATATATATATATATATATATATATATATATATATATATATATATATATATATATATAATAAATCTCAATATATTGGGTCCAAGATAACACAAACAGAGTAAAAGAAAATGTAGCGTAGCGAACACCAAGAATTACCGGCAAATAACAAAGTAAATTTAATTTAGATATCACCGATGCTTCTTCGAGAGGTCTCCATTTAATCTCAACATTCAGTAGTGGAAACTGCAGTTTTAATTGACCAGCTTGTTATTTTGTTTCCAATATGGCTACCGAGCAAATGTTACGTGGAGTCACGTTGCATTTTTATATTAGCATATTCACAATCTAGATACGATAGCGGCTCGAGTTAAAGTAAAACACTAATTAATACGTTAAAAATCAATTTGCTTCGTTTTCTGTAAGTACTCGAATGTAAAAATGCCAATATGGCGATATTAGCATAAACTGAACGAGTGCCTGCATTTAATTGTTAGATATTTTATTTAAAAAGTGTGTGTGAGTCGTTGGTACGGATGAAGCTAGTATATTGGAATTAAGGTCGTCTCTTCTAGGCACGTCCTTGTGGATTTTTATGTTACGAATAAAAAGCCGATTAACTGCGTTTGGTTGCACTTTACATATACCGTAACTGCTGTCAATAAAATAGCGGTACAACGTTTATGTTAATATTGTATTGCCGCGTAATTGCCAGTTTAAATATAACCATAGTGATATATTTTTTTTTAATGGATGATAATGGAATGGTAACCCTACCCGCGCTATCGGTATACACCGGCGGGGCATCAGTGAAGAATGATAGGTGAGGATGAAGTAGGTCAGTTAGCCCATCGTGACGAATTCAACAAGAATTGTTCACGATGGTTTCCAGGGGGAACCACATGGAGGTCGACCTAATAAGGCATATTGCTAGCCATGGCGCTGTCAATCTCCATTACTAACAATCCCTTTCCCCCCATCATAGTGATATTTGATCGTGAAATCGGGGATTCATCAGGAATTAACCATGATGGTTTTCAGGGAGAACCGCGAGGAGGTCGACCTGGTTGAGTATATTGCTGGCAATAGAATTCTCAGTCTCCATTACTAACAATCCCTTTTCCCCGCAGTTCGGCATTCAAACTGCGAAAAACTAATGTTTAACACTAGGTTCTGAGCTGCGGTCTAACAATTTGCTTGAAGATGCCTCGTTTAGAAGTGAAACCCGTGTCGCAAACCGTGCTTGGACGAAATGGCAGACGGCGATTGAAGGCCAATATGGAAGATTGTTGAAATTCTAGTAGTAATGATGATAACGGAATTAATCAAAATAGTTGTGATCATATTTTATTATTACCAGTGATATTAACTTTTGCAAGTTAACACCTATTTTACTAAAATATTCTAAAATTTGTTATAATAAAAGTATGCAATAATAAAAGTAAGTTGTTAAGCTATAGCTAGTGATGTATAAAAAAATTCAATGTTAATTCGAACATTTGCAATAAATAATGTATATGAATTTGATCCTATTCCCAAAGATCCGACACTTTAAAATTGAATTATACAGCCAGTGTAAAACGCGGTTTTGCAATAAAATTGATGAAAATTATATACAATTATTAACGACTATGAGCGGTTCTTGACGAGTGATTTCATTGGCGTTGGCCCTCGAAACAGCATATATGAGAATGTTTAATTAGTAGTAATTTATTGGTAACTGGTATTGTGGTCGAAGTTGGTTTAACCGATTCCCGTACTCGCCCGAGGCGCGTTATTGGTAGTTATTCTGTTCACTGGATAATTTTAGGTATCTATCTGTACTGTAGCTGGCAACACTACAAGTACCATAGACAAGGAACTTTAATTTTTAATAAAAACATAACTTTACGTAGCATTGAATGCAAATGATCTTCCAACATTGTTGTTTTATAAGTATATATTTGTCGCATATAGTTCTCAACCCTGTCGTCGAAGGGTAACCAATAAAAACTGCACATTACCTTTTATCTTGTTGAGATATCTTTATGAAGTTATTAAGTAGCGAATATCGCTGACTATCCGTATGTGATTGCGACCCATTATTCCGTTCATTAATGCAGATATCCTGAGTTAGTTAACCGCGTTTTGAGAACTGGTTATGTTCATGCACTTGTACTGTTATGGAGGCAATTTAATGTTATGAAGACCAGAGGGAGACTTTGTACAAAAGTCGATTGCTTGGGGACCTCTGTCCCATTCGTGTTTCAACCGTGAAGCAGTTGTGTTTGCATGGCTGTGTTTCGGTTTGAAGGGTGGGATATGGCGTAAATTTACTGGCTACAGAGGAATAACACCTGAGTCCTCAGGAATGGCAACGCATGGGGGGGGATCATGGGCGAAACAGTATACTCTGTTATGTTCATGGCACTGGTCATGTCTATAGGCGACGGTTACCACTTTACATCAGGTGGGCCATCAGCTTGTTTGCCATTTTAAGTTGTATAAAAAAATAATAATAAAGGTTTCGTTTTGAAATATCGGACGAATGGTGATTGATAATGGGATCTTACTTAGAACTAGGGGTGGGGGTAATATACAACAATATCTATATATTTTAATTACAATAACTATATACTGGTCCAACAACGAATATGTTAAATGTCTGTTATCTAATATTTAATATCGAAATCGTATCGTATGTAGTTATCCGATCGGTACGGGCGATATTGGAATGGGTAATGACCTTTTTCCGTCATCAATGTCTAAAAGAAACCAATGTATAGACTTTTTTAATGTTTGAAAATGGAATGGTAACTCCGCTTGCACTATTGGTATACGCTGACGAGGTACCAGTGAGTGATGATAGGCGAAGATGAAACGTTAGCCTAAGATGCTGAATTCACTTGATACTAAGCACGATGGTTTCCATGAGGATCCACGTGGAGGTTGACCAGATAGGGTATATTGCTAGCAATGGAATCGTTAAATTCCCATTATTAACAATCCTTTCCCCCAAATATATAGATATTGGAGTGCTACCAATATTACTCATGCCTACTTGGAATGCTTGTAAAGATGCAATTTGTCGTATGTTTGAATTCTCGAGGGAAGAATACTGCTATTGTTTGCGATGCTTGAGTTACGATGTGATAGCTCGCATTTCATCACACCGCATGTCTCAAACATTCCGCCATTGTTCCTCTGTTTTCCAACACCACACATCGAGGTTTACATTCATTGTTTCCAATTGTTATTGGACATTTTATTTGTTGTTTAGTATTTGTAAATCACAGGAATACGTTTACGTACCGCGAAGTTGATGTATAACAAACATCGGCTGTTTTGAAAAACAATTTGAGTGTGTCATTTTCTCAGTATTGGCCGTGTGGTCCCGGCGTAGAATGGACCACCCCTTCCTTTCCCGTGAGTGTCGTAAGAGGCGACTAAGGGAAGGCGAAGGATGGGTAGCAGCGTCCTTCTTAAAACATCTGTAAAGTCTAACTGCGCTTGTCAATCCGCCTGCTAAGCGTGGCCACTACTGGAAAAGGTTTTTTTTTCTACAACTTAGAGTGGCAAAAATTTCAAAAATATCAATATCTCTTCGGAATTAGAAACATACACATACCAGAAATCGAAATAAATTCTCCTTTTTAAAATCCGTTTAAAATATCATTCTAATGTTCCGATCAATTGAATTCAAATTAAAAGAAGCAGTAAAACAATTTCATTACAGCTTAGTTAGTGGCATAACAACTACGATACTCGTACGAACAGCTGGAGTAGTTCACAAATATTTATCAGACACTTCAAGGCTTTTAAGTACGGAAATATGTGGCTATGCCTCATAAAAACTCATAAGTTTCAAATTATGAGCACTTATGTGTCACATATGGTCGATTTAACACCGTATTTATTACAGTCAATGTACTTCCGTCCGCCCGCTGTTATCCATACTAAGAGAATCGTCAGCATCATCATAACAGCCTATAAGTGTCCACTGCTGAACATAAGCCTTCCCTTTGGAATTTACTGTGTACAGAAGAATAACACCTGAGTCCTCAGGAATGGCAACGCATGGAGGGTATCATGGGCGAAACAGTATACTCTGTTATGTCCATGGTACTGCTCATGTTTATAGCCGACGGTTTTTTTTTTAGTAGGTGATAATGTAATGGTAACCCCACCCGCGCTATCGGTATACACCGGCGGGGCACCAGTGAAGGATGATAGGTGAAGATGAAGCAGGTCAATTAGCCCATCGTGACGAATTCAACAAGAATTCTTCACGATGGTTTCCAGGGGGAACCACGTGGAGGCCGACCTAAAAGGATATATTGCTAGCAATGAGGCTGTCAAACTCCATTGCTAATAATCCCTTTCCCCCCTATAGGCGACGGTTGCCACTTTCCATCAGGTGGGCCGTCAGCTTGTTTGCCATTCTAAGTTGTATAAATAAAAATAAAAAAATACTGGGTTTGCCACAATTGAAGTCGCGTTTTTTGTCGTATAACAATCTCAATTCCTGTGGAGTAAAGATATCGTTAATTTGTTAATAAGTAAATTTATATCATAATGGTACATGATTCATACGAAACCTGTTTTATATAGCACAATATAAAGAACTACTTTTCATATAGTTTATTGGCACCGGACACAGAGGGTGTATTCACTGCGTTAATTAAGAGTCGACACTGCTCTTATATTGATAAAATTGAAAAATAATTCTAGGTAACACAACAAAATAATTGAATATTCATAATTTTGTATATCTGTCATTATATGTTCTATTCTATGCGGCATAGAGTCAACGTTGTACGAGTCGTAGCCGCTCTCCCCTATCTATAGGTTTCATAAAATACTTTATAGTGTGAAATTTTTAAATTCATTGGGCTGGTTGCACAGATTCATACAAACCAGGCACAGTGAATAGATTTTTTAATTTACGCAGGTTAGAATATTAGACGCAGGTAACACCTTTAATACACAAAAGCAACCTTCAGAGCATACAGGTATTTGCATACTCGCAGGACGCGATACCCACGCTCCATACAGCCAATCCATCATATTTGCTGCTGTGGGGGAAACGATACCATTTTGTATGCAACTATAATTTTGCGCGCGAATTTATCACGCATTATTTCAACGTCTATCGGCATAAGATCTCTTTTGGTTCAGTTATTAGTTATCTATGTAATAGTGAACTTAAGAGTTATTCAAAACAGGTATGTTATACTCGGATGGAATAAGAATTAGTTATTAGGTACGCGATAATATCTCTATTTATTATTATTGTAATTTATTTATATCGCTCACGTCTATAAATTCTTTAGTAGGTTAGTTCTACTTGGAACTGTTATGTGTTGAATTAAAAATAGGTATACATTGTCATCATTTTGTACCGTTATTCCGTTTTGTCGAGTGTCGACTCCAAAAATGAATGTTTTCTTAATCTGTTTAATTTTTATTTATTTATTTATACTTTATTGTACACACTATACGTAAAAATGTGATAGAGGTAAGTAAATGTAGAAAGGCGAGCTTAACCCTTAAAAGCATGATTTTTTAAATCAAATTAAAAAATATATAAGTGTACCCTTTACTGTGTTTACTAATGGGGAAAAATAGTAAAAAAAAACGATATATTTAAAAAAAAATTGGTAACATGTAAACAGTCAAACATTAAAATAAAATCGATTGTAGGCGCCCAGTGCGATTTATAACCCCGGTATCAAATTTGAAACTTCAGGTATTTAAGGGTTAACTCTAAAAGAGTTCTCTTGCAGCAAAACTAAAGTGAAAAGGAACGTCAATGTCAGCGGTGTACAATATTGTGACACTTTTCTTCTTTAGTTAGTTACCATTTTTTTGGTATTTGTTGTAGAAATATGAATCATATTTTACTAATCTTATTTCTTTCCATTCTTCTTTTGTGTTAGTAAATTTTATTTATATAAAATGTTTTCAACTGATTTTAAAAAGAAAGAGGTTCTTAATTCGGTTGGATTTTTTTTTATGTTTGTTACCTCGTAACTCCGTCAATTCTAAAACGTACTGGATTTTTTTTACCTGAAAATATATACTTACATATTGGTTCCATAGAAGAAATCAAAATAAGTAATCGGTTTTGTCACAAATGAAGTCTTTTTTTTTATAATTTATATAATGTATTAAATACGTAAAGTTGTATATTATTAATCAAAATATTTTTTTATTTGACAAACAAGTGACATATATTTAGGTGTCGAAATACAAAGATTTCTCTTGTTCTTAGTCGAAATATTAAGAAGCATAGATATTGAATTGTATCTTTCCAAAAATAAATGTTAAAAACAGAAAAAAAATTTATGATAACAAAATATTTTTAGGGAGATATACCAGTTTGCTCGCTGGTAATCAAAGACATTCGAGATAATATAATCACGCTAACAATTATCAAAAAAATCTTCTTAAAATACCTCTTACTAACAATTACCCCCAGATTTTGTCTCGTTTATGCGAAGCACGCTGCTTAGTCACTAGGGAATGGAGTGGTCAAAAGTGATTAGATATTTTCGTAGGCGACCATTCCGTGACGTTCAGATCTCATAGCCTGGAGGTACGCATCAAGCATCGTCAGATAATAAAACAAAGAGTTGTTGATAGCAACAAATAATTGCGAAGCCTTGAACTGCCGAGCAACGACCTTAGATGTACCTGCGAACAGATCGTATCAGCTCGATGTGAATTTGTACCATTCTACAAAGGATGCAATTTAGATAAAATGTTAGGATGCTGTACACTGGGATTGTTAAGGAACTTGAAATGTGAAAGGTAAACCCAATAGATTGTACGTATTTGGTAAAATGCTGTTTTAAAGTGCAGATGTTGAAGATATGATAGTTAGGTTGGTATAATGCAACGGTTTCTGCCAGTGTGTAGAAACTATAATGATGCAAAGGGCGCTACAAGTATTGAAAAGTACGCTGCGTCGGTGGGAAACAGTGTATGCACAAATTACTACAGGGTCACTACACTACTTACCAGAGGGAGACTTTGTACAAAAGTCGATTGCTTGGGTACCTCTGTCCCATTCGTGTTTCTACCGTGAAGCAGTTGTGTTTGCATGGCTGTGTTTCGGTTTGAAGGGTGGGATATGGCGTGAATTTACTGGGTACAGAGGAATAACACCTGAGTCCTCAGGAATGGCAACGCATCTGGGGGTTATCATGAGTGAAACAGTTTACAGTTAGTAAACAGGTACTGCTCATGTCTATAGGCGACGGTTACCACTTTCCATCAGGTGGGCCGTCAGCTTGTTTGCCATTCTAAGTTGTATAAAAAAAACACTACTATATCAATATATAGATATCAATAATATCTGATATGTATATATTGAGTTCTTCTGGACATTAATGACTACCCATTACGATATCGCCCATACCAGTCGAATATCTATGTTCATTACGTTATATATCAATATTGCTACAAATTACTCACCCATACAATACACTCGTTTTACTACGAAACCAGATAATGTAATTGGGACTTTTATGTTCCTTCTTTATTTTTTGGAGATAAATTTAGAGAAATAGATTAGACTTTAAAATATTGTTGTATCTAATTTCTAACAGGTACTCGACAAGCAGACGACTTTTATACAAAGTGTACAAAAGTCGTCTGCTTGGATGGGGATACCTCTAGGTTCTGGTAGCTACTATTTATTTGTTATTTGACATAGTTCTGTTACTGTGCCCATAGAGTAGGGATCGGCAACGTTTTGAGTCGGAAGAGTCAAAAATTATAATTAACAATATTTGAAAATTTTCAAGAGCCACAAAAATGTTTTATTGCCAACAATAAATAGTACTTGCATAAATAATGTTTGGTGCCTAATCCTTAAACGATTCATAACGATTTTTATTTCATTTTTTTAAATAAAGTAAATAATTGTCGCAGTTTTACATCCAAATAGCCGAATGTGACTCGCGAGCCGCAGGTTGCCGACCCCTGGGCTAAAGATGCATGTGTATGCTGTGCCTTAGAGCAACCGACACTATTAATTAAAATACCCATTGTAATTAGCACATAATTTATCGATGGCTCGTACTATGTGGGCTAATTGTTGTCCCAACAAAGGGCACTCGTACCGTCATCTGTGTATTTAAATTGTCATTCATTCATTGATTGTTTGCTTAGAGCGGTGTACGTGCGACCTCGGCGCCCACACGCAATATACCGTGCCGTAGCTCAATATCTCACCAGCTGTGCTGGCAAATGACTTGGAATAGAAAATTGATTTTGACAATAAATCGTTTTGAAACTACTGAATTGAGGTTACGTCATGTCTTTGTCGTTGACATAATAAAAAAAATGCATTTATTTCGCAGAAGTTTTGAACTTCCAACACGAGGATTCCGTAACGTGGCCAGTTAAATTGAGAGTTTGATGTAAACGAATATCTATTGATTTTTTTTTACCTCCATGTCTACGTTTCATAGTCTATGTCACTTGATAATAACACTGGACTACACGGGAGCAACATTTTACGAGGCTTTCGCGCCATTGTTTTTCTTTTAGTACGTTTGTTCCGTTGTGGAACAGGCTAAGGTCGGAGACCATGCTGCCTAGTCTTCAATATGATAAACTGTCTTGAATTCGCGCCATTGTCAATTGCTTGTCAATTTTTTTCAAACTGTAATTTTTTTTTGCATTGTCATATTTATATTAATTAAGAAATTAAACGTACTTAAAAAAAATTAATAAAGAAAACTAAAAATTTTATTATTTTCATTTTACGAATAAATGATTCCAAATTCATTACTTTGGCGACCGTGACACTCCATAGAATAGCTTTATTAAATTCTTTTAAGTTACAATCGAAAAACTAAGGTCCCATAATAAACATATGGACAGGCATAATTGGTAAAATGCATTACACACTACGCAGTGACTTTATCAGTGTTATCTGAATAAAATTACACAATCTTGGCGATCTTGCTAAATGGCTTAATACTGAATGCAAACTGTAACATTTTTAAAGCGGCAAAGACCTTATCGTATTCTGCCATAATAAAAAACGGTTTATTATCATATTCAATATTCATATGTATTCACATACATTTCCCAATTAGCGATTATTATACCTTTATACATAAATTCAACATTGATTGATGATTCGCTACTTATTTATTACTATATCGTTTCCTTCATTAGCTACTGACTACTAAATGGTTACTGTTTAATTGGTCCATCAAGATCAATCATCATTGGTTTTTTTTTTTTAATTTATAGAGTTTAGAACTACATGATGTATTGCAGTTATATAATCGTATAAAAATATAATGACTGTAATAAATATAAACTCCTTGCCCTCGTGTTATTAAATACTTTTTACAATACATTGCACTCGCAAAAAATATGTATTATTACTTTTTTTTTTTAATAAAAACTGGGTCAAGTGGTTACAACATACAGCCTTAATTAAAACAAGATCAATGTATTCGTATACATTTATTGTTTACATAGTTTTGAAGCTTATGTTTTGTTTGTGGTCAACCTGTGTGGGATTCTAAAGTTGTCTTATAATTTTACAACTAACAACAATATCAATAAAACTTTAAGTTACAGTTACACTAACCGAAGAATAGAGCAAAATCTATATCAATCTTGTGTAATGTGAACGTGTTTTACTGCGCTCGTGAACAATATTCTAGAACGTTCTAATCATGCTCGCTTGTATTGCAAGAATAAATTCACAGAACATTACTAACGCATTTGCTCGAAAAGGCGGCTATTGCAGTAATGTAGTAATATTATTTGACGTTATTGATTGATTGACGGATGACAAAATAAAACAATAAATAAATAAAACAGCTTAAGTCAAGAACAATCTAGCAAATAATAAACTGTTGTTGTGCTCTTTTCTCTTTAGTTATAAACTTACATGATGTTTTAGTTCGATATTGTAGTAAGATTGTCCTAACTTTAGGGAGACTTTGTACAAAAGTCGTCTGCGTAGTTACCTTTGTCTA
This sequence comes from Galleria mellonella, assembly GCF_026898425.1. NCBI lineage: Eukaryota > Metazoa > Arthropoda > Insecta > Lepidoptera > Pyralidae > Galleria > Galleria mellonella. The sequence goes on from NW_026442151.1 coordinate 6,872,056, forward strand.
TTCGTGTTTCTGCCTTGAAGAAATTGTGTTTGCATTGCTTATTTTTGATTTAAAGGGTAGGATATGGCAGTGAAATTACAGGGTACAAAGGCATAACAGTGTATATAGTATATGTTATATGTATTACATCTCCATATTTAGAAATAATAGGATCTTCAACGGGCCTCCAATCAAACTGTTTATAATTATTCCTCTTCAATTAATTATTTCCATCCAAAGGTTGCCTGGAAGAGATCGCTTTTAGCGATAAGGTCGCCCATTGTTTTCTCATTGTGGTTATTTCTTGTAATTGTTTATATCTAAAATAAGTTTACTCTTGTAATCTTTTGGAGGAAACAATAAAGAGTATCTATCTATCTAACAGCCTATCTCTCAAGAATGGTAATGTATGAAGAGTATCATGGGTGAAATATTACACTCTGTCATCTCTTTTTGTTGTACTGTTCATGTCTAAAGGTAAGGGTTACTATTTTTAATCAGTTTATTTGCCATTCTAAGTTGCATAAATAAAACTGTATTCCTTATCCGTATGGTGTGACTGCACCTTTAAAAATCTCGTTCTTATTAGCGTAGTATTATACTGGATAACGGTAGTTTAGGGTCCTGTAAACCGTTAAACCAATGTTAAGCTTTAGTTTAAAATTTATGAATGCCTAATAAATTGTGCAGAAAACGTTCTTTACAGATATCATTAAGAAGTCCTTTTTATTACGTGTTTAAGGTGCAACTTTTAATGAATGCTGCTCTCTTTTTTCAGGTACGTTCCAAATATGCTGCAATAAATTTGGGTTGAGTACTCATTATTTAGTTTACAATTAGGCTTCTTAAATGCTGGTAAGTAATTATGGAACGTATTTAAATATTTTTTCGGTATTAAATTAAATGGCGAACCCGCTCGCAATATTGGTTACGTTTGTAAGCTACCATTGAGAGTGATATTAGTTTTTTTTTATGGGTGAAAATGGTATGGTAACCCCGCCTACGCTAACGGGATACGCTGGCGGAGCACCAGTGAAGGGTGATAGATGAGAATGAAAACAGGCCAGTTAGCCCATCATGATGAATTCATCAGGAATTAACCATGATAGTTTCCAGGGGGAACCGCGGGGAGGTCGACCTGGTTGGGTATCTTGCTAGCAATGGGATTCTCAGTCTCCATTACTAACAATCCCTTTCCCCCCATGTAGGTTTGCAGGTCGTTTCAGTATTTATTCCTATTCTTGCTATATTATCCGTCTCTTTTCATGTCTTTCTCTACCCTTATAACCGTTCACTTCGACACCAATTAGATGTTTCATTATTGACAATAATTTGTTACCGTATTCTTTTTTTTTTTTATTTATTTTCCAATATAATTTACTGAAAATATTCATCTTAACAAGTGTGTTGATTATGTGGCTTGGTTCTTAAATACTTTTTTTTTTTATAGTATCTGATAACGATGTTGTAATCTACATTTACATCTTAATGTTAACTGTATGTTAACCAACGGTTATAATTTTAGGTTACAGTGCTCACGGCTTTGACATTACCAGCCTACATATTAATTGTGGTTTGTAAAAGTTTAAGGCTGTAAAATTGAATATGTTTATATGTAAATTTATGTATACTTATATTTTGTACGTACAAACGCAATTTTTTATTTATATATTTACCAGAGAGAGACTTTGTACAAAAGTCGTTTGCTTGGACACCTCTGTCCCATTCGTGTTTTTACAGTGAAGCAATTGTGTTTCGTTTTGAAGGGTGGGATATCGCAGTGAATTTATTAGGTACAGAAAAATAACACCTGAGTACTCAGGAATGGCTACGCATGACAGTACCATTGACATAACAGAGTATACTGTTTCGCCCATGATACCCCCCATGCGTTGCCAGTCCTGAGGATTCAGGTGTTATTCCTCTGTACCCAGTAAATTCACGCCATATTCCACCCTTCAAAACGAAACACAGCCATGCAAACACAACTGCTTCACGGTAGAAACACGAATGGGACAGAGGTACAAACTCTCCCTCTGGTAAATTAGTTAAATAGTAGTAAATTTCTACTGGTAGTTGGTCCACTCTCATATAAATGTTGTCATTATTGAAAGTGTTGTTGTTGTTTTTTTGTTTAACGGAAACGGAAACATTTCACTTGTGACTGTACACTATGCGATAACATTCGTTATATAAATAGCGTAGTAAATAACAATGAACGACGAAATAACATTATGGAACTTTCTTTTTTTTTTTTACATCGACAAAAGAAATAAGTATACAGTTTAATTGAGCACGTATTTCGTTTAATTTAATATATTATAAAATTCATTGTTGTGTAACCATTTGTAATGAATACTAATCACAATTTTCGGGTTACTTAAGTAATAAAAGTTACGTGAAATATTTTTTATTTTTTAAAGTTAAAGTATATATATATATATATATATATATATATATATATATATATATATATATATATATATATATATATATATTACTTTGTATACATTATAAACGCGCTACATATATTTAGTGGAAACGTGACAGAATATCGTTTATTGCTCTTTTTAATATCATTTATTCTCTTTTTTACCATACTACAAAAAAATGTTTGGTACAAAATGCAGATTTAATGCCATGTAGCATTCTCTCCTTGTCAGCATTTGGAAAAATCGAAATATTTTGTTTGTTTAAGATACAGTCTTTGAATGGGACTTATTTAATTTAACACTAGCTAAAAAGAAACTAAATATAATACGACAAGGTCGCGTTATCTCAATTTAAACTGGTTTTCTGTTGCTAATATTGTAAAAAAAAAAAGCATTTATTTTAATATTATGTATCTCGTACAACATACCGTGGTAGATGGTATCGGGCGCTCGTTGGCTTCGTTTAAACATGTATAAAATTACATTTATATATATATATCAAATAAGTAGGTTTCTTATAATATCTCTCCTAAACTGTATTGCAGCTGTTCACCTGCCTATGTCTGTAGGTTTAAAAAATGGTTACTTCAAAAACGTTTCTATACTGTAAATGAATATTTAACGAATAAATAAATTGAATTATAGTATGTTATACAAATTTAAATTCTAATTTTAAATCTGGTATATGTTTTAACTTGATATGTCAACTAAAAGTCAATTTATTTGATTTTCCTATTGATTTTTTTTTTTGCATGAAATCCATACGTACAAAGTAGCGGGGAAAAATAGTATGTTTTTAGTGCATAATAATGGAATAGTAACCCCGCCTACGCTAACGGTATACGCTTGCGGGGCACCCAGTAAGGGATGATAAGTGAGAATGAAAGGGCAGGTCAGTTAGCCCATCGTAATGAATACACTTGGAATTTAGTACGGTGGTTTCCAGGGGGGACCATGGAGAGGTCGAACCGACAGGGTATATTGCTAGCAATGTAACTGATAGTCCGCATCACTAACGATCTTCCCCCCCCCCAGAATATTAGGTAATATTAAGTAATAATAATAATGAGGGTAGATAAGTTGCAATAAATATAGTAACATATAGTTGCGCTCCCAGATACGATAGTATCAAATTGCCGCAGTGCGACAATGGGTGCGCGTGCGCAGCCATAATCCGCGCGGGGGCGTGCTTATGTCACTCATACTGATTCTGATAAGCCACGGTAACGGTTGTTTTAAATGCCCTCTCGTCTGTCATTCTGTCTGCGTTTAGTTCGGAACTGGCAGGTTCCTGTGGCTTTATTCGTATAAATTAAAAAGTATTGTATATGTCCACAATATTTTTTTTTATAACACAAGTAGTAAAGGTAAACTAGCATACGTCTCACCCGATGATAAGTGATTACAGCCAATAGGCACCCCGCAGCATCAGAGAAATTACAGATGTATTGTAGATCTTTTAGGAATGTGTTCTTTTCTTGAAGCTTTCAATGTCGTATCTCGTACAGTGTCGTTATCGTATCGTGTTGTTTAAAGTATTACTGAGTTTTCACCAATTTCATGATTACCAATTGTTACATTAATGCTATTAGGAATCCTATAAATCTGTGTCATCATCTCAGTCTTTAATTGTCCACTGTTGGATGTAAGCGTCCACTTTGGAGGGATTTTGCTAGTAGTTGCCATGCTTTGCAGGCGGATTGGTAACCGCAGTTAGGCTTTGGAGATGTTTAATAAGGGACGCTGCTGCCCACCCCTCATCCTCTTTTAGTCGTCTCTTACGACACGTACGGGAAAGGTAGGGATGGGCTATTCTAAGCCGGGACTACGCGGCCAGGGGGGAAAGGGATTGTTAGTAATGGAGACTGAGAATCCTATTGCTAGCAATATACCCAACCAGGTTGACCTCCTCGCGGTTCCCCCTGGAAACTATCATGGTTAATTCCTGATGAACTCATCATGATAGGCTAACTGGCCTGTTTTCATTCTCATCTATCACCCTTCACTGGTGCTCCGCCAGCGTATCCCGTTAGCGCAGGCGGGGATACCATACCATTTTCACCCATCAAAAAAAAAAAACTACACGGCCAAACCCTATATATATGGGTAAGTGTTATTGTTATGGTCACAGTTTAGACGAGAGTAAATATAGAAATAACCAATCTACACAAACACCCGTTAGGTTATGATGGCAATAAACCTACACGCGTTTGTCACCAAGTTACTGTTAGATTTTATGCGGTCAATTCTGACGACCATCGGATTTAAGGTCCTTTATGGTCATTTAGCGAGTAACGGATTTGAGCATGATTTATTGTTTTTAAGCAACATCTGCGAGGAGGTGGAAATACCTTTTCTGAACCAATTCTGAATCGATTTTATTTTTTATTTTGAACTCATTTTGTCATAATAAAAGTAGTTAATTTTTTAAACTATTTATCATTCTTATTTTAGCCATTAGATCGGTTCAGAGACGCCATTTCTTTAAGTTTATTTCTTGATTTAATTTTTTAATTTAATAGATTTGTAAAATTATTGTTTAATGGACTAACGGAATAATGGATAAACTAAATAAATTATAATATATTTTTTTAAATCTATTAAAATTTTAGTTCATATTGGTCCTTAAAATAAAGATGTCGCTGTAATACCAAATTGATATTTTAATTTTAGACATGGTAAACAAAACTGGGTCCATTGAGACTAATGAAAACCAGTATACAATACATCATTGCCTTTTATAATAAAACAGGAGAGACGTATAATAAATCTATATTGCATAATTTTATCACAGCGGCATCTATTGATAAAAAATCTAACCAAACTCACTACATGAAATTTGGACATATAGGAGAAGCACAATCAAATCGCCATATATTTTTTACATGTAAAACTACTAAAAAAATACAATAAATGTTTGTTGTATTGTTATTTCAAATATTTTTCATGTAAACTTTATTCAAATTATTAGAATCGTACAGTAAATCGCCTTCGTAATTAACTTTTACTACTTTAAACTCGTGAAATCGAGCATTCTTTTATTTAAATCGATGCAAATAAACAAAACTATAACCATTAACGAGATCTCAAGATGGCTCGTATATATAAAATAAGCCATATTTTCAAATGTTACACACTCAAATGGTTTTTATTCAAACTGTCTAAATCATTTCCCACCATTTTATGGTATAACGACATTCTGTGATATCGACAATTGATGATGAAATATGTAAACAGTGTTTCCTCCATTTACGGGCTTTGAGGTCTGAGTGTCAAGACCAAATGAAAAAAAAAGCATTTGTCGTGTAAGGTTAGACTAGCTGTCAACGTTTCGCGCCAACGCATATTGCCTACGTATATCAGTCAGTGTTTTGGCGGGAAATCGAGTGTACTATCAGGTTTTGTTTGATTCATATCTACGTGTAGGTTTACATTGGGTCAGTTATTGGGTCCAAACTAGATAATTTCGTGTCGACCCGCTACTGCCATCGTGTAAATCGACTTCGAGTCGGTGCATATATATAAAAGTTAGATCATATATGATCTAACTGCTATCCATCTCCCGCCCTCCCTTAATCGCCTCTTACGACACCTACGGGAAAGAAAAGGGTAGTCTATTTTACGCCTGGATCACACGAACAAACAAGCATATATTCATTCAAATAAGTATTTACCTAATTGCTTTATTTCGCAGCTTGCATATTGCACCATTATGATAATTTCTAATAAGTACCATGTCTAAATGTTGTATAATTCTGTGTTTAATCAAACATTACGCAATATTCTTTTAAATGGTTGTCGGCACAGCTATTAGTGTGAAATGTTGGCCTATCATATAGTTCAAGGCTCGTCGTGCTTCATTAGTAACTAAACAGATCCTTACTAATATTATAAATGTGAAAGTGAGTTGGTTTGTTTGTTACTTCTTATTGCCTTAACAGATAATAATTCATTATGAAATTTTATGTATATGTATTATATGCGATGGAGAAGAAACAATTAGGCTACTTTTTATTTCAATCAATAAATAGAATTTTTCATCGTGCCTCCGATCACATTGTTTATAATTACTCCTCTCCATCCAAAAGTTGTCTGGAAGAAATCGCTTTTAGCGATAAGGCCGTCTATTGTTTTCTCATTGTGATTATTTCTTGTAATTATTTATATTTATAATAAGTTTACTATTGTTATCTTTTGGACGAAACAATAAAGAGTATCTGTCTATCTTATCTCTCAAGAATAGAGTAAGAATAGAGAGATAATGTATGAAGAGTATGATCGGCGAAATATCTATCCCGGTCATGCGAAGTCGCAGGTAATATATTAAAGAGGAATGATTTGATTGTTTGTTTGTAATGGATAAACTCACAAACTATTCAAGCTATTTTAAAAGTTTATTCAGCTATAAAAAGCAACATTAACAGCGAATAATAAATCTAAAAGCAGCGTCCCTCTTAAATATCTTTAACAGCTTAACTGCGGTTGCCAATCCGCCAGCCAAGCGTGGCAACTACTGGCAAAACTTCTCATATGAGAAAGGCTTATGTTCAGCAGTGAATGAACGGTTAAAATGAAGAATAAATGTAAAAGAAAGTTTGTTTTTCGTTTGTTACATTATATCACCTTAAGGGCTTAACCAATCACTTTGAAATTTGGTATATACGTACTGTATGGGATGCGGAAGGTTATAGACTACTTTTTATCCCACTCACACAGACGATGTCGCGGGTAAAAACTATATACAGTAGAATATACCCATACGAAGCCGGGTCGGATCGCTAGCATCAAGTAAATCTAGGAGCTTCAATTAATGATAGACTTGTTAAGAGGTTATTTACTAACAGCCTCTGTCCAAGACAAGAATGGTCATTCAAATGTGTTTTCTGGGTCAATTTACCGTGTTCGGTGGGTTCTTGTGTAATGCTCAAGTGATAGATATATGGATGCGTACCATGAAAGTTCTAAATCTACTACGCCATAAATGGTCGCCGTCTGCTTGCATTACAATGAGTTGTATTATCAAATCAGCGGTAAACTGTCCACTGCTGAATATAGGACTCCACTTGGGTAGTTTTGCCGGTAGTTGCCATGCTTGGCAGGTGGTTTGGCAACTGTAGTTAGGCTTTGGTGAAGTTTCAAGAAGAACGCTACTGCTCTCTCTCTCTCTCTCGACCATAAAATTTTCTTAGTTGCCTCTTACGACATTCACAGGTAAGGAAGATGTGGGCTATTCTATACCAGGGGCCCTACCATGAAATGAAATTCCGAAGTTTCGGACTCAATTTCGTGTTTTCGTTCATACCTGAATCGGTCCAGTAAATGGAGCTTAACATTTCGTTCATCATAAATCCTACCATAAAGATCCAAAGGAATAATATTTTATTATTTTTAATGTTTTTAAACGGTAAGTATTATGTAATTTTAACATCAAATTTGTGTTTCGTTCGGTTCCGAAATTTCGGAAAACATTTCATGGTAGGCCCTCAGGGCTACACGGCAGTCATTCGTATGATTCCCAACAAATTTTTATTCCCCGCAGAAAAACTGCAGCATCAATATTAACAAACTTAATATTGGATCGACACGACCCTATTGCGTGCACAAAGAATAATGAAAATTGCTTCGGAATTGGCGACGTAATCGTGTAAGGTGGCCACAAAAAATCAGACGAATTGAGAACTTCCTTCGAAAGAGGCCGCTTAAGAATACTATTGTTTATTATGTAAAGTATTAATTTATGTCAAGCAAAAAATCCTTGCAAGACAATGTTATTTATAATATTCGACAGCACATTATACGCACGCTGCTGTTTTTCAATATAAACCCCGCCTCGGAAGACTTACGAAAAGAAAATACAATAAATTTTTCATGGCCTATCAACATAAACATAAAATACGCCTTTTCAAAAATTCGACATATGAGTGGAGACAAGTCGACCCGCCGCGAAATACCTAAAAAGGCATCTCAGGTAATTACCACATCGTAAATAATTCATGTGTTATTACTCAATCATGTCCGTGCAACGGTGAACGTTTCAGCGGGCCTCTTTTTTCTTGTGCACCGTTCTTACGGAGACGTTTTTCTGTACATATTGTCCTGTCGGCTCTACGCATCGACGCATCAACGAGAACGCACTGAGTCACGTGCAACCAATATGGCGTTGACAGTTCGAGATTCAAACGTACTCGTAGGTAGGACCTTTTTTGTAAATTCCGAACGTATTTCGTAAGTTTATAGTGTTCCAAGTTTGAAATGTTTAACGGTATTTTATAGCGCCATAGTGACCCGACGAAAAAGAGCAGAACGGCCGGCGACCGGTCACGGTGAGCGTCACAGGTGCGCCTGCGTTCACTTTCAATCGAGCTACAATTTATTTTATAGTTTTAAACTACATTAGGCTAGTTGTTAGTGCACTGGCGACATTTCGTGGCGACAACCGATATCAATAAATTTGAATGATATAATTAATTCAGAATGTTAGCTTTTCATTATGTAGTACCGCTAGAGTCAAATTTTAATATAAGTAATTAGTATGTTTCACTAATGTTGCGCCTATATACGAAAGTGGAATGCCGGTCAGGGCCTCAGGCTTACCTAGTGCGAATAAAAAATAAACGTTTTGATTTAAACCTATATTTTTACGATGTAGGCTGAATTAATTATGATATCCGATAAAGTTAAATTATGGGGTTCTATTATAATTTTGCGGTTACATATTTGTGAATAGTCAACGCGCAAAATGTGATGGTGTTCTGAATATTATTAAATATGAATGGTGCTATGTGTATTCTAGGCGTCCATGGGTTATAGTGTCTTAAGTTGAACTTAAGGATGACTGTACTTTAACGCTATTTTTTGCTGTTATTTTTTTTTAATTAAAACTAAGGTAATAATAATAATAGAGGTAATAAGATGGTTAATCGTCATCATCATCATCATCTCAAGCGTTACCTGCCCACTGATGAACATAGGCTTCACATTGGAGGAGTTTGCCAGTAGTTACTACACTTGGCAGGCGAGTTTTTTTTTACCGCTTAGAATGGCAAACAAGCTGACGGCCCACCTGATGTAAAGTGGTAACCGTCGCCTTTAGACATGAGCAGTACCATGGACATAACAGTAACACACATACTGTTTCGCCCATGATACCCCCCCCCCCCCCCCATGTGTTGCCATTCCTGAGGACTCAGGTGTTATTCCTCTGTACCCTGTAAATTCACGCCATATCCCACCCTTCAAACCGAAACACAGCCATGCAAACACAACTGCTTCACGGTAAAAACACGAATAGGACAGAGGTACCCAAGCAATCGACTTTTGTGCAAAGTCTCCCTCTGGTGATGTTGGCAACCATAGGCTTTGGTGATGTTTAAAGAGGCACGCTGCTGCCCATCCTTCGATTATTAAATTCCATTAATCGCTTCTGAGATTCATGGGAAAGGAAATGGTGTTCCATTCTATGCCAGGATCACACTACCAATACATGATTCAAATATGTTATCACATCGTACCAGTTAGGGTATTAACCGAGCGGTGTAAATGTCACTTGTACAGTAAGCCAGTTCGTTTTACGGCCACCGGCATCAGCCCACAATCGAGAGTGCATCAACATACTATATTAATTACACGGTTTATATCTGGGCCCGGTTATGATAAGGGAACGGCCAATGAATATTCCGAAGGCGACATATCTAATATGAAGCAGATACGATGCAAGTGAATAAAGTTTATCTACTATGGAAACGTAGATAACATGCAAGCTTTATTGAGCAATAAAGTATAAATAAATAAATAAATAATACGATAGTCGTAACGCAGTTGTTTACTACATATCATTCATTAGTATTTCACCCACTGTCATTATTATTATTGCATTCTGTTGAACTTCCTCTAACCTCAATGACTTTCCTTAACCTCGTAATCAGCTAGGAACGACCATGGGCCGATGACAATTTCAAAAGTATGGCAGTTTGAGAAGGTGACCAGAGGGAGACTTTGTATAAAAGTCGATTGCTTGGGTACCTCTGTTCCATTCGTGTTTCAACCGTGAAGCAGTTGTGTTTGTATGGCTCTGTTTCGGTTTGAAGGATGGGATATGGCGTGAATTTACAGGGTACAGAGGAATAACACCTGAGTCCTCAGAAATGGCAACGCATGGGGGGTATCATGGGCGAAACAGTATACTCTGTTATGTCCATGGTACTGCTCATGTCTATAGGCGACGGTTACCACTTTCCATCAGGTGGGCCGTCAGCTTGTTCGCCATTTTAAGTTGTATAAAAAAAAGGTTATAAAAAAAATATATAAAAAATATATAACCAATGGAGAACATCCCTAATTAAAAAAAAAAGTTACATAAAAATAGGTATTCTCTAACGAATAATTTCTTGCTACATTTACGCGTCTCGCCTTCAAATAATGTTAGCATAATATTACGTGACAGACTTCGTCGAAATTTGTAAAAAAAAAAAAACATACATACTTATGGTTTAGAATTGCGGTACCATATTAGCGTTAACTGTATGGCCAGTGTTTGTGGTGTGAGTATCACGAATCTCACGTTTTGGCCCGTAAACGACGGAGCCGCGGCAATTTGGCGGTTTCTACCGTTCCACAATATTTACTCACTCATATTTCAGCGGTTAGTGATGCCGTGTGCTGTCAGCGTTTGAATAACTGTTATCGTTTTTTAAAAACTTTCCGAACGGTTATTGTGTTATACCTCAATAACTAGTCGATAACAGGTCGTTTGCTTCCCAATCTACAAGTGTGAAGATTATTTGTTTAATATATAAATAGGAAAGATGTGATTGTTTGTTTGTAATGGATACGCTCAATAAGTAATTTTCCGATTTTAAAAATTCTTTTACTTATAGAAAGTTACATTATTAGGTTGTGTTTTAAAAAAAAATCGTGCAAAGCCAACGCGCGTTTCTAATAAAAATGGTTACAGAATGCTTTAATTATCCAATTAGACATAAGACGTAAAAATAATTTTATTAAATTAAATATCAATTTACTATGAACTGTATAGGAAAATGGGCGGAAAATATATATTTGAATATTATTGAGCATTTTTTTTATTGATATCGATCAGTTGTTTAAATGACTGTTCTCAAGCTCGTAAAACGTACTCGCAAGGCGACCGAAGTAGAAATCTCGCGATAAATTATCAAATGTACGGACATCGGAAACAGATCCGTCTGCAGACCGTTTCAATTGATTCTGTACATTAACGTATCACAATGGATTATTGAATATCAAAGACCGTCCCTAATCTAGTTGTCCTATTTGCGTACTCCATCTTCGCCTGCCCGGTGCACCTGCGCCGGCGCATCTTTATTATTAGATGTCGCGCCACATCGGCCATTCACCCCGACCTGCTTTCCGAAATAAATCGTCGCACACGTGCCAGATTGCGCTTTTGTCAGCACACCTATAATGCAACATCCATGTCTGTATGTTTGTCCAAAAATGCTGGTTTGTTTTTGTTTTTTTTGCAAGGTTGTTCGACCTGGTTCAGTTTACTAATATAGGCTTCTAAATAGGATAACGAATTGATTGATCTGCATGACTCTCTACTAATTGTATTTCACATTCATTTTGTATTGATATTTCGTCATAGTCGTAGAATACTGACGGATCTGACGAAGATTACATGTAAAGATCCGTCAGTATTCTATGACTATGACGATTTGTGTTATACGGCATATTTTATCTTCACAGTATCCCACTATTGGGCAATGCTCTTCCGTAAGCTATTGTATAATGTGAGTTTTTGAATATCAGTGACACACAAGCATATGAGTTGCATAGGGACACTTCAAAAATAACCCCTTCAATAAATATCCATCGAATGTCAATCATCAGCAGTTACTAGTAACGGACAGATCAACATGTTTTCGCAGTTTAGTTCGCACTACATAAAATGCAACTGCAATGTTCACTTGCGAAACGAAATCGCAAGTGTTTTGTTAGACGAACAATAACAATATCCATCCGTGAGACTGCTACCTGAGACGCTTCCGTCGCCGGATTTCGCTGGGAATATTTAGAACAATTCACGTTAATAACCGTTAAAACGGTTATATTTAGTTTTGTTGAATTTAGCTATTGTAAATTTTCGTCTGTTAAAAAAGGTAGCATGTTAAAACACGCCTATTCTCATCTCTTTTAGTGATGGATTATAACCAACTATTGGGCACATGTTTTAGCTATTTTTCTCTACATGGCACGGTGCATGGTCCTTCTTATCCACCATAATTACTGATAAAATAATTCAAATATCTCCACCCATACTAAAATCAAATTTTATCTATATTTATTTGTCTATAATGTATATCCATTATAGAGTCTTGGCATAGATTGGACCACCCCTTCCTTTCCCATGGGTGTCGTAAGAGGTGACTAAGTGAAGGCGAGGAATGGTCAGCAACGTTCCTCTTTAAAACGTCTCTAAAAATCTAACTGCGGTTGCCACCCCGCCTGCCAACCGTGACCACTACTGATAAAACTTCCCTCATATCCAGCAGTGGACAATTAACGGCTGAAATAATAATATGTATATGCATTTGGATACCTATTATGTCCATGTATTTTGAACGTCGGCTTGTCAGCTTGTTTGCCATTCTAAGTTGCATAAAAAAAATGTCTAAAGATTTAGATTAGACGTTGTATCTTTTTAACCAACATCAAAAAAGGAGGGGGTTTTTGTAACACTTAACAGATGTCTATGTTTAGCTATGCAATATCGCCGTCTAGACTACCTTGATGTACTTAGGTCGAGACAATGGACGGCGTACATTTTAGTGTTTAAACGGTTTTATTCGGTCGTAAAGGGATTCCTTGAATGTCGCCATGTTTTATTATGTGACGCCAGACACCATTGTGATAGGAAAATAAATTGATCTTATTGAATCAGTCATGAGCCCGCGGGTGTATTGTTGCTTGAGCATTTTTCAAATTTTATTGTTGGCATCCTTACAGATAATGTATGATGAATGTTAAAGTAACTAATAGCCTGTTATCTCTCGAGTTCTCTTTAAAGAGAAACAAGGAGTTTTCTTTAAATTCGACTGTATCTTTTTGCGTACTTTAAGTGATATTTTCGTCATTCTTTTTTTTTTATCTATTTTTTTCCTTTTTATCAATGTATTTTGTGGTTTAGATAATGGTTACTGGTTTCTACCAAGTGGGTCGTCAGCTTGTTTGTCATTCTGAGTGCACTAAAACTATATATATAAAAGATTATATATATAAAAGAGGTTTGTTTGAATCGAAGCATGTTATATATATATATATATATATATATATATATATATATAATGTGTAAAATCTTAATTGAACACATACAGAATAAAATAAAGTTTATTTTTATCTAAATAAATAAAGGATAGGATACAGGCATACGATATTAAATCTAATTTGAATCGCAAGCAATTCACTGCCGGAGTCGCACACTATTTGTTCGTTTTATAGCTGGATATAAAAGCTATCCAGACGTCTGGATGCACTGCGCGCCTGACTGAAATACAAGAGAAAATCGATACGGCTTCTCGCTTTCGTTTTGGCTGTCTGCTAGCTAAACTTTAAATTCCTTTGACATCTAACGTGTGATATGAGTATATATTGTAGTTTACTAACTCTATCTCACGTCTTTATTTATTTTATTCATAGACTAACATAGCATACAATCGGAATAACCAGAGGGAGACTTTGTACAAAAGTCATTTGCTTGTGCACCTCTGTTCCATTCGTGTTTCTACCGCGAAACAGTTGTGTTTGCATGGCTGTGGTTCGGTTTAAAGGATGGGATATGGCGTGAATTTACAGGGTACAGAGGAATAACATCTGAGTCCTGAGGAATGGCAACGCATGCGGGGTATCATGGGCGAAACAGTATACTCTGTTATGTCCACGGTACTGCTCATGTCTATAGGTGATGGTTACCACTTTCCAATCAGGGAGACTTTGTACAAAGCAATCGACTTTTGTACAAAGTCTCCCTCTGGTAATTTGAATGTAAAATGATAGTACTTTTTACTGGCATTCTATAATCTAAATACTGGCTGTTTATTTAAATAGTTCAATCAATATACGCGTAGTGGATGCAATCAGCTTTTTACGACTGTTCCTGGTAGTCCATATGTGTGCGCTCGTTTCGCAGAATACTCATATATTGCTGAGTTTGCGGGCGCCATATGGATCGAGCTATTGGAGCGAGCCACTGTTCAGTTGTTTACGACTTAGTGCTTAGTCAGTGATGCGTTTAGACCACTTGCAGAGTTACTGTTATGATGAGTGTGAAACACGTACTGTTTTCTACCGACTTCAAAAAACGATGATGAGAACGTTTTACTTAAAAAAAACGACCGTATTGAGAGATCGGTTGTTTTTTTTTTATGTTCGTTATTTCATAACTCGGTTTGGAAAATTCTTTTATTTCGCTGATAATATTTACTTAGAGATTGGTCGCATAGAAATTTTATCAAAATTGGTAATTTAGTTTTTAACTTAAAATAACTGGTTTTGACACAAATAGTTATTTTTTATGAAACACAATTGTCACAGCGATATATTAAACTTATGTCGTTAAGAGGTAACGAACAAACTTTAACATTTATAATATTTGATGTAAACTGGTTAGTCAAGGATGTGATCTATATATGCACCAAATTTCAACAAAACCCGTTCAGCCGTTTACCTGTGCCCCTATATACGAACATCTTTACAAACTTTCACGTTTACAATATTAGTAACATTAATAAGGACAAGACTACACAATTACCTCGTGTTTTATCTAAAATAATTTCAGTAACCGTTTTACTAAGCGAAATGTAGCTAGCTAGTTGAGATAATTGCTAATCACATGAAAACCGCGATATTAATCGTCTAATTTCCCATCGATACCCCCACAATAACGGTCGTGCAGGTTCGAATGCATGTAAATTGCACAATCGATTCGTGCTGAACATTACCGCACTAACTGGACCTAATTGTGACCACGGCCATTGTTTCCATGGCGACGTAAACAGCGGTTGCGATCAAAATTAACTGCACAGCACATAGTGTATGGTTCAAGTGACGAGCGATTATAGATCAATATGAAATTGTATGTTGCTGCGAGATCTTTCAACTAAGTATATTTGTTAAGTTTTAACAGCGAAACTAACCCATTTGGATGAGTCCAATTAATTCTTAGTGTTTATAACTAGACTATACGTTTATTTATTTATTACATTATGATATCTCGAATATAAATTTGTTGAAGTAAAAGTCGATATAATTTTTCTTAAAATATTGTGAAAAGATCACCTTTGCTTTCTGTTGAGATGAGTTCGAATTTATTGTTCCTTTTTGTGTAAACTTACGCATTGCTATCACATCTTTTCTTCATATTTCATCAAAATATATTCGTATTTATTTGGCAAGTAAGTATCTTACTTTGTGACCACTTCGTTTGGTAGCAAGTCTCTCGTCTTTTATGGTCTTGATTATAATTTTTAGGAGAGATATACATATATTTATAATACCATAATTGAAAGTACACAAAGCATATTCAAGTCCAGTATGCAATTTGTAGAAAATACAAGCGTATGAGTTCTTTTATTGCGGTTAAACTAACATCACAATGTCGCCTCCGCTTAACATTTTGCACCAAACATAATAGCGCGTGCTCTCTCATTTCCATTAATGAACTTGATTAATAACGTGTTAAATTATCAATAACGAGCCGGATAATTGACGATTACGGTCTAAACAACGTGCAATGTAGTGTAGCACATCAACCAGTTTCATTTCATATGTTATTTGTAATGTTATTTAACTGTTAAAACTGAAATCGCTTATTCTTAATAACGTGTTATTTTAAAAACATTCGTGTGTTCTGTTCAGTGAGCGTCGGGCTCTATATATCGGACGTGATCTATTTTCTTTGGTCCAATAGTTAATGTTATGTTATATTCACTCGTACATATACTCTCTTCAGGAGATATCGAACTAGTTATACAGTGATGCGTTAAATCATTATTTTTAACTGTTATATTTAACCAAAAACTGTTTCACCTTTATTTATTTATTAAAATTATTTGATGACACTGAACTTTGAATTCGTTATATTTAAATTGTGTTCCACAAAAACCGATTTCAATTGTTTTATTTTGATTTAAAAACTAAACCACTAAGCCTATTTTGATAATATTTCTATTGGACTAATTTGTAAGTATATCCTTTCAGATAAAAAAAGAATTTTCCAAATTGGTTCACAACTGACGGAGTTATGAAGTAATAAAAAAAAAAATAACCGTATGAGAACCTTCTTCTGTTTGAATTTGGTTGAAAAAGTATTTTTAAAAAGTCAATTTTTACAATTACTATAATAGAAACAATAAAGTAAATATTTGTATATATACTACAAACAAAATTATTTATGTTTCGGCATTGTAATAAGATTTTCCCACAGCCAAGATGAATGTTGACGGGACTCCACGGAATCGAACCGCCTACCTCCGACAGTTATGTCGAATTAACGGCACCATACCAAGGACCAAATACCAAGAACGATGACGTCCAGAGATTAACAATCTTGAATTTTTTGATGTTACTCATATATTTATGTGTGCCGTAGGCGTCGAGTCGCCGAGTAAATTATTAACTTGACGATATATTTTGGTCGTTAAAAATATCAACAAAAACAAAAATGTAAATTATATCTCTAAACAATATATATATATATATATATATATATATATATATATATATATAGTCATGCAATAAAATAATGTATCTATAGTCCAGTAATTTTTATCTCTTAAAATCTCGAGCGAAAAAAACTCTCGATTCTGCGTATTGTTATTAAATTTGCTTGCCTAGGACATTATATTCAGGATGTTAAATCTATCCGGTTCTTAAACGTGTCGTTTTCGCATAATCACAGTTCTGAGTTTTGTTTGTTCTCAAGTTAGGATGTAGTGTGATAAATCCTAAGGAATGGCAACGCATGGGTAGTATTATGGGCGAAACAGTATACTCTGTTATGTCCATAGGCGACGGTTACCACTTTCCATCAGGGGGGGCCGTCAGCTTGTTTGCTATTCTAAGTTGCTTTCAATAGTTATGCCACTGAAATAGATTGTACTGAAATATCCAGATCCATTAAATTTACTTTCCTAAATATGCCATAATCGAGGTTCAAATCTTGAACTTCAGTTTGATAAAATAATATTTCCACTACTGTACCATAGCAGTAATCATATATCTATAATATTTTTCACATAACAAAAATAGTAGGAAAACAACTGCCGGTACGGGAGTGAACGGTAATTAATAAGGTCACGCGGGAAGCCGTTAGATGCGCCTGCGCATCTCGACTTATATAGCCACGGCCAGCCAGCTTTATATAGACAGTAAACGCCCTTTTTAGTCTTACTCAGCTATACGTTTCGAATACGTTGCATTCTCAGGAAACTGCGTGGAAATGTATCTGGTGCTAACGGGATGCAGTTAACTGCTTAAAAGTTAACCATTAACGCAAAAGATTGTGAATTTAAAATACAATAATTGTTATAAATCGTGTATTTGTACTTATTTTATATATATGACTACTATTATAACGCAAATCAAAATGAGAAATTAACGGGAATTAATAAGGACTTTATTTCTTAAAAGTTGTCCCGTTTTTTTTTTTTACATTAGTTGCTCCATCTGTATTAATCTAAGCAAGTAACTTAGAACTAGGTGATGTTGTGGGATGGGTAATGTGGATACCGATACGATATCTATATATTGGGTTCGTGTGGACATTGATGGCGGAAGTAAGGTTATCACTCATTTCGTTTTCATATCGCTCATGTCGTTTATGTTAAAAGTCTGTTATCCATTATTATTGTTTGGATAACAGATTTTCATCCTACTCGTTATTGGATCAATACATAGATATTGCTATATATTATCCACCACTACTTTGAACAGTACGAGTAACTAAAATGATAACCTAATTCAGACCCCTGGGGGGAAAGGGATTGTTAGTAATGGAGACTGAGAATCCCATTGCTAGCAATATACCCAACCAGGTCGACCTCCTCGGAGATCCCCCTGGAAACTATCATGGTTAATTCCTGATGAATTTATCATGATGGTCTAACTGGACTGTTTTCATTCTCATCTATCACCCTTTACTGGTGCTCCGCCAGCTTATCCCATTAGCGCAGGCGGAGTTACCGTTACCATACCATTTTCACCTATAAAAAAAAAAATTCAGGCCCCTTGATTGTTATAGTATTCTTCAAGTGCAGAGACCTTGGAACTTGGAACGTTGTGTTTATTTGGACACGTTATTGGCTCTTACCTAATAGTAATGTTGACGTATCGCATCTTTTGTTAATAGGAATGCAGGAAGGAAAGGTGGACTTGCAAGGCTCTTTCAATTTATCAATTGTACGAATGTAAACTGTTGTAATTGATTGTTGAATAATAAAAATGATTGATATGAATCAATCAATATGGTAATTGAAGTTTTGTCGACTTTTAAAAAGAATGAGGTACTCTCAATTCGGTTGCTTTTTTATGAATGAATGAGTAAACTTTATTTGCATTATACAATATAGGAAATAAGCAAGGCAATTAATAAATGTAACGATACAATTGTATAAGTACAGTAAGGCGGTCTTATTGCTAAGAGCAACCATTCCAAGACAACCTTAGGGTAATGGACTAATCGTTGTACAAGTAGGTATTGTATAATTAAGAAAATTAATATAAAATTTATGTTCGTTGTTACCTTGTAACTCTATCAATTGTAAAACCGATTTGGAGAATTCTTTTTTTTTTTAACTGAAACGATATACTCGCAGATTGGTGCAAGTGATAGAGATTTATCAAAGTCGGTTAATTACTTTTTATGAATTAGGTTTTAAATCAAAATAACTATTTTTGCCACAGTTGAAATTGTTTTTTTTTTTTTTTTTTTGTAGATCACAATCTTAATTATTTAATCATTTACCTATTTAAATAAAACTCGATACGGGCTTTATTTAGATTTGTTTCTAAACACATTCGACATCTACGCCATTTTCTGTCCACTGCTGGACATAGGCCTACCCCGTAGTCTGCCATAAGGAATGGTCCTGAGCCACCTGCATCCACTGACTCCCCACAATGCATTTGAGGTCATCACTCCATCTAGTGGACGGTCATCCTATACTGCGTTTGTCCATACGGTATCGCCACTCGATAACCTTTCTTTCTCATCGGTTGTCGGTTCTTCGAGCTATGTGACCAGCCCATTGTCATTTCAGCTTGTTTAATCCTTCGGGCTGAGCAGTTGCTTTAGTTCTTTTGCGGATATCCTCGTTTCGGATTCACGCAAAGAAACTGCGAGCTTAGCTTTGAACATATTATCAATTAACAATTTCAATATTAATGTCACAGGTCGTTAACCTGACGCCATTATAGTATTATTTAATTAGTTTTTAACAGGCTTTTACATTTTAATAAATTAACGGCTGATATATAAATGTGGCTTCTTAATTATAACCGTTTGATGATTTACATAACGTTTCGCGTCCTTTCTAAGTGTAACAGTGACACAAACGGCCTAATATCAACCGACTTAAAAAAAGAAGGTTCCCGATTCGATTGTACTTTGTTTTTTGTTTGTTAACTCATAACTTCGACAGTTGTGGGGGAGACTTTGTACAAAAGTCGATTGCTTGGGTACCTCTGTTCCATTCGTGTTTCAACCGTGAAGCAGTTGTGTTTGCATGGCTGTGTTTCGGTTTGAAGGGTGGGATATGACAGTGAATTTACAGGGTACAGAGGAATAACATCTAAGTCCTCAGGAATGGCTACGCATGGGGGGTGTCATGGGCGAAACATTATACTCTGTTATGTTCACGGTTACCACTTTCCATCAGGTGGGCCGTCAGCTTGTTTGCCATTTTAAGTTGTATAAAAAAAATACCATAATTGGTGTTGGCTTACTGCGGAACACAATCTTAATTATTCTTTTTTTTTTTTTTTAGTTTTTATACAAATGTTATGTCGTCGAGGTGCCTTTTTATTCTGATTTCCGAAATAACGAGTGCGATACGTATGTGTTTTTTTTTCTTTAATGGATGATTAATGGAATGGTAACCCTGCCTGCGCTATCGGTATACGCTGGCGGGGCACCAGTGAGTAGTGATAGGTAAATAATGAAAAAAGGCAGGTCAGTCAACCCATCGTGATGAATACACATGGAACTCAGCACGATGGGTTCCAGGGGGAACCGCGTGGAAGTCGACCTGACAGGGTGTATTGCTAGCAATGGGACTGGTAGCCCGCATTACTAACGATCCCTTCCCCCCGATACGTGTGTGTTAGGTAATTCGTATACTTTCGTATTCAGTTCCCACGTTCGCACACACCTCGCAATCAAACCTTGCTCCTAGCTGTATAATTATTCAAATAATTATTGTTTACCATACTTTATTAACGGCGTTTACGAAACTTTGTATAATTTTATGGTTTGTTATATTGCGAATTGGCTATCGTGGTCGTAAAGTCAGTCTGTTACTCATTTTTTATAGTTACTAATCCTTACTAATATTATAAATGTGAAAGTTTGTTCGTTTGTTTGTTACCTTATAGTGGCATATTGGCTTGACCAATTACTATGAAATTTGGTAAATATATACTATATGCGATGGAAATGGGTATAGACTTATCCCCGATCAGTAAACATATCCTGGGGGCCTGTCATGAAATGAACTTCCGAAGTTTCGGACTCCATTTCGTGTTTTTGTTCATACCTAAATCGGCCCAGTAAATGGAGCTTAACATTTTGTTCGTCATAAATCCTACTATAAAAGTCTAAAGGAATAATATTTTAATATTTTTAATGTTTTTAAACGGCGCGTATTACGTAATTTTAACATCAAAATTGTGTTTCGTTCGGCTCCGAAATTTCGGAAGACATTTCATGGTAGGCCCACTGGTCACACGGACGAAGTAACTAGTAAAAGCTATTTTCAATTATAAAGTCATGTTAATCATTATTCACAGCATTATCATTCATACATTCATACAGGTATCAAATTCCATACATTAAAGCTGTAAATATGAATTAGTGATCAAATAAACTTTTTTATCAGTTTTTTTTTTTAGTTTTTTTTTTTATGACTCCGTCCACGTTTTTGGGATCAAATGTTTGACCGTTTTTTGACATTCAAATCTCCATCTAAATGCATACGATCTAGATTTTATCATTTATTATTTTATCTATATTATAATTTGTCTTTATCTCTAATTATAATCAAGATAAGATAAAACTGTTATATTAAGGATCTGACGCGACCATCGCTAACTGATAAGTCGATTTGTTTTCAATCGACTTCAAAAAAGAAAGTTTGCAATTTGATTGTATTTTTTTGTTTGTTACAGAAATTTTGTGTTTTGATTAAAATCTGGTTTTGCCACAACTGAAGTTAGTTTTTTGTGAACATAATTTTGCCATTTGCCGTGTCAAAATAGCTATTTGGTCTCGGCATAGAATAAACCACCTTTTTCTTTCCCGTATGTGTCGTAAGAGGCGACTAAGGGAATTTAATGATCGAGGGATAGGCAGCAGCGTCCCTTTTAGAATATCCCATTCGTGTTTCAACCGAGAAGCAGTTGTTTGCATGGCTGTGTTTCGGTTTGAAGGGTGGGATATGGCGTGAATTTACAGGGTACAGAGGAATAACACCTGAGTCCTCAGGAATGGCAACGCATGGGGGGCATCATGGGCGAAATAGTACGTGTGTGTACTGTTATGTCCATGGTACTGCTCATGTCTATAGGCGACGGTTACCACTTTCCATCAGGTAGGCCGTCAGCTTGTTTGCCATTCTAAGTAGTATAAAAAAAAATCACCAAAGCCTAACCGCGGCTGCCAGTCCGCATGCCAAACATGGCAACTACTGACAAGACGCCCCTTTTGAAGGTGTTCAGCAGTGAAGAGTGGATGGCTTATGTGATACTTGATAAATGCAATCTTAATTATTATGTGATCAATAGATTTTATATCTTTAAACGAGGCGATAGCGAAATTTCCAACACTTGTACGGGCGCGATGTCAAAGTGCAATGCAGGTGCGCGTGGAAAGCGCATTTCACTGCGCGCGCGCAGAGTCGTGACCATAACAATGCCGGCAAGGTTACCGCACGTCCAGTTTGTTTACACCATCACGTGTTACTGCCCACTTCGGTTTTATGGCGTCCGTGCTGTTATTGCGGTTTAACATAACCTTATTGTATTCTAATAGTTGCCGGTTCGATTCCTGCACAATTTGACGACCGTCAATTTTCTATATATATATATATATATATATATATATATATATATATATATATATATATATATATATATATATATATATATATATTTTTTTTATACAACTTAGAATGGCAAACAAGCTGACGGCCCACCTGATGTAAAGTGGTAACCGTCGCCTATAGACATGAGCAGTACCATGGACATAACAAAATATACTGTTTCGCCCATGATACCCCCCATGCGTTGCCATTCCTGAGGACTCAGGTGTTATTCCTCTGTACCCAGTAAATTCACGCCATATCCAACCCTTCAAACCGAAACACAGCCATGCAAATACAACTGCTTCTTTTCTATATTTTGTGTTATTGTTATTATTTAAGCCGGTAACTGTCCACTGCTGAACATGACCCTTCACCGTACATACATATACTTTTGCCAGTAGTTGCCATTTTTGGCAAACGGTTTGGCTACCACAGTTAAGTTATTAGAGACGTTTTAACACAGAAAAGAGGCACACTGCTGCCCATTCCTCGATCGTAAGTTCCCTTAGTCGTCTCTTACGACACCCACGTGAAAGGAAGGGATGGCCCATTCTATGCAGGGATCGACACGGCGATATTTTGTGTGTCGACTTATATTTCGGATGGAAAAAGACACAGGGTATTTTATCCCTGTAAATCAACGGACAAAGTCGCAGGTAAAAACTGGTTACCAATAAATATTGTGAGAAACATATTAATTGCATAATAAACATAATTATAATAATGTTGTAAATAACGGTTTGTTTATTGGCTTTCCATTCCTTGGAATGGTGTTATTAAAGCAATTAATTCTCATAGAGAATGATTTATGCGAGATTGTTGTGTTCATCATTATCCTATACTTACACTGTTTATTATTATTTATTGCACATCCTGACTGTGTAAAATGAACACTTTGGGTGATTCCTAAATCATTCATATTTATTTTTAAAACTTATGTTTTTACTTTTTTTATTTATTTATAAACTCTTTATTGCACTAGAAACAAAAATATACAATGACAATTGAATAATTCAAATGAAATACGTAAATATGGATCGAAATAGATATATTTATTTATGTATTTATTCATTAGTACATACATGGCGGACTAAATGCTAAAAGCATTCTCTCCCAGTCAACCATAGGGAAGTGTCAGAATACTCGAATGCGGTACTACTAATTATTGATATACATACATATATACTAAAATTACATATATAGACTAATAAATATATATATATATATAAATAACAAATATACTTACACATATATGACATATACTATATTATACATGAAATTGAGAATAATATAAAGTACTTATTGTTCGGATAAAGTAAAAAAGTAAGTGTGAACGTTTTATTTTTTTGAAAGACGGTTTAGTCGGTAGTCTCTTAATGGTATAAAGGTACAAAAGGCTGTCTTATCGCTATAGCAATCACTTACAGACAACCTTTGGTTAAAGGAGAACAGATAGAAGTGAGTAGGTGGTGCAAGAATGAATTAATATTTTTTCGTGAGTATATATGTTTTTATTTTTATTAGATTTTTTTTTAATCCATGAAAGTGGCAAACAATTCATATCATCTGATGGTAAACAGTCGCTGTAGTCTATGGACGCCTGCAACACTAGGGGTGTCACGTACGCGTTGCCAACACTGAAGAAACTTTAGTACATCCTTTTTTGTAGAATTCCATACTGTAATCAGTAGGGGAAACCTCGGCAGGAAGCACATTCTACTATCTGAATGTTTTATTTAACTTTTTTATTTATAGGCTTTTATCCTATAAGAATATGTCAGCTTCATCATACCCTAATTTTAAAAAAATACCTCACATACTTAAAACATAAATACATAAATAAATAATACATAATATCTTAGTAGTCTATTTTGATAAAGGGAATTATTGATACAAAAATATAGTAATTAAAAATTTTGCCATTCCGGAACGTGGTTCTGCGAGTATATTTGAAAATAAACCAATCTCCTGTCTTTTGAGACTATATTTCTGTATCAATACTTCCCTTTGTGTTTTGTATTTCGTACATTCGGATATCATATGGTGAACATCGTCCAATGTGTTACAAACATCACAATTCGGATTATCAACTTTTTTCATAAGAAAAGCGAATTTTGCATTTGGATAATATCCTGAGAGTAATCTAAGAGTTGTAACAACGAAATTTCTATTTGCTTTTCAGTTTATGAACCACGATATTCTGATGTCTGACAGAAGAAACCTCTCTAAAATCGCATTTTACGCGACTATTTAGGTTATAAAATGCAGGTATGAATTCCCTGTCGATGACGAGCGGTGCAATGATAAAAGTTGAACGTTATCTTAATAGCCCATTTTTTTTTAAGTCTGTTAGTCTCTTACTGTCAGCGTATACCGTTAGCGCAGGCGGGGTAACCACTCCATTGTCATCCATAAAAAAAAAATGCTCTCCATGTCAGAGGAAGATTCTGACTCATTTCTGCTACAGTTGGCCAGGCGACTCGGTGTAGGACCTCTCTTGTTTTTCTTTTGTATGTACTTTGTTCCCTAGTCGCTTCTTACATCCTGGAAATTAGATCGTGACACATTGCTTTCTTGCGTCACCACGCTGAGTTTATTTGAACTAATTAATGTATGAACATGTTTCTTATCAACATTTCATACCTACAGTCAGAGTTATCAATGAAATTGTGTTATATATGTATATATATACTCATTATCAAGACTCAATGGAAGATAACGTAACGTATATTAGTTTGTTTGTTATATATACTATATTAAACAGATCTCGTGTTTAGCATTAATTAACGCGTAATTAATTCTTCTTACGTATATATAAATATTATAGTATAGATTTAAAAACAGGAGCTAAAAAGGAATGTTCGAGAATTATTTTCATACCATCTGTTGACATGACTGGCTTTGTTAGAAATTTAAAGTTTCTTCGGGGTCTCCAACGTTTTTTTTATACAACTTAAAATGGCAAACAAGCTGACGGCCCACCTGATGGAAAGTGGTAACCGTCGCCTATAAACATGAGCAGTACCATGGACATAACAAAGTATACTGTTTTGCCCATGATACCTCCGATGCGTTGCCATTCCTGAGGACTCAGGTGTTATTCCTCTGTACCCAGTAAATTCACGCCATATCCCACCTTTCAAACCGAAACACGGCCATGCTAACACAATTGCTTTGAAACACAAATGGAACAGAGGTACCCAAGCAATCGACTTTTTTACAAAGTCTCCCTCTGGTAAACAACGTGCACGTGACATCCCTAGTTTTGCAGGCATCCATAGACTACAGCGACCATTTACCATCAGTTGGGCTGTATACTTATTCGCCGCTATTATGGTATAAAAAAAAAACAATTTATTTAATGACATTACACTCTCAAAAATTGTTAATAACAGACAGAGCAACTCCCAGAGGTCTCACGGATCACCGATGTCTTACTATCAAACAGAAAATTGTCCTTGTTTTAAAAAAAGTAATAATAATAAACCCAAGAAAGAGTTGCATAATATTTTTTGTTTGACTTGCAGTAAATCAAGTTATGGGTTTTTTCATTCGGTCTTCTGAAGGTTATTTGTTAACGTGATTTACGTCAGTTATGGTTGTTATACATAGATTGTTCAAACAAATCAATCAATGTCACGAGGATTTTCCTTATTTGTGGTACCTTTATGTAAGGCGTAAGTGTATAGAACACTATTTTTTACCAGTGGGAAACTTTGTACAAAAGTCGATTGCTTGGCTACCTCTGTCCCATTCGTGTTTCTACCGTGAAGCGGTTGTGTTTGCATGGCTGTGTTTCGGTTTGAAGGATGGGATATGGCCTGAATTTACAGGGTACAGAGGAATAACACCTGAGTCCTCAGGAATGGCAACGCATGGGGGTATCATAGGCGAAACAGTATAATCTGTTATGTCCATGGTACTGCTCATATCTATAGGCGACGGTTACTACTTTCCATCAGGTGGGCCGTGAGCTTGTTTGCCATTCTAAGTTGTATAAAAAAAAAACAACAAATGAGTCAGCTAATTTCATAATTAGGTGACAAGAGTTGACCCATTTTTAAGACTCCATGCTCCATCTATATAATGTAAATCCCTTATTTATAAAAACTAAAACCTACTACAAACTTATTTTAGCTATTGAACTGTTTGGTCACTTTCTTTCGAATTGGGAACATTGCATAAAAGAGACAAAACAGTTTTTTACAAATACGAGCGTAAGCTCTCTTTACCTATATAAAATACCTACTTATATACTACATACGTTATATTATAATATTTTTAACTTCGAAAATATTTTATGATTCAGTTCTACAAAAAAGTTCAACTTCGGTTACTTTTTTTTTTATTTTTTAGTCTCATATTAGGCAAAGGGAACTGGCTCAGCTGATGCTGTGAGTGTCCCAGTGCAATGTGTACAGCTGCACAGCGCTGGTTTTCAGCCAGTCCCTCTCTTAACAAAATACAAACGGGTACAACTGTAATTGCATGGTACAAGAATGTGCCCTTTACTTCTTTAACAACACTCACTTCCGTAACTACACTTAGTCAAGCGAAATGGACAGAATAAAATATTTGTGTAGCGAGGCAAAATCAACAGCTATTCTTGCTCAACACAAGCCCAATGCGTCTCTAAGCGACACGCCAAGTTTCTCAACAAAGCCTCAACATATTCGCAGTAGTGCAAACATGAGTGGTTTATTGTCAGAATTGAGAGTTTGATGCAACTTATGAGAGATAGCGGAAACAAAATTTTCAAATGTTAGAGCCATATTATAATCGGGTATACTTATATGTAACTATATCATGATTAAAATCAAAATAAATTTACAATAATATCTTTAAATTAATCTAGTTCTAACTAACTACCATTACAAATTTTATAAATCAATTATTATTACATCAGCCTTTAACTGTCCATTGCTGAATATAGGCCTCTCCCTAATTGGGGAATTTTGCCAGTATTTGCCACGCTTGGCAGGCGAATTGGTAACCGTAGTTAGCTTTTGGTGATGTTTTAAGTTTTAATTTCATAAATGTAATAACGAATTTGTTTGTTACCTCTTGAGGCTTTTAGGTATCAATTATTCTACTTTGCTATTGGTATACACATTATACTGTATTTACTGTAGAAATAATAATGAAAAACTTGTATCCCGTCTTAGTCAATTAATATACTTATCCCAATCATGCGGACAAAGTCACGGCCACGACTAGCACATGCGAGACAATAAATTATATTTATGACATTTGTCAATTGTATTGTTCATATGTCGTGTAGGTGATAGGTCGTTTACTGTTTTCCTGTAGTGTAAAAAAATAAGAATAATAAGAATGCGGTTTTTTCTTAGTACGAGTATTTTTGAAATTCTTAGTATAATCGTGGTTCTTTGAATAAATGCGGTTAATTGATCACGAATATATTAATAATTCCGCTTATGCTTTTAACTTGCACCGTATTTAAACAAACAGCGAGACAAACAAACACGCACGCAATCTCAACAGACAGAAGTGCGAGGGCTGAGCAAACAGCGAAGCGAAACTTCGCGCTTGTCTACAAAACTTTTTTTTTGTACGTACGAGGAAAAGGCCTAAAGAACGAACGTATTTACTCTCAACTTTCCTTACTTTCAGATTTCTTCATTTAATAACCGTATCGTTATTACCAACATTATGTGCAAATGAGTAATTGGCACATACTCTCCAGTTCTGACGTCGCGTGACTTATAACATAATGACGTCATTAAATAAAGTATCGCGACACGCGCCGGTGAGTTTTGAAAAAAGAATCGTGGTCAAAAATTAGAAATGGCTCGGTTATGAAATATTACATGTGATGTGGTGAAAAAAAAAGTAATATGAAAGTTGTTTAAATAATATTCGAATTAATTTTTTTTTTTTTAATTCGAACAAAGACAGTCGTAGAGATGTAAATTCCTAAGTTAACATGAAAACTACGCGCGACACTGAATGTTACAATTGTGATTAAGCCGAATTAAACTCCATCCTGCGTTAATTTTTTTAGAAAATACCATAGTCTTTAAAAAAGATGTCTCGCTCCTTCACCCGCGTGAATTAATACATAAATATATGTAGTACGTGCTAAGTTAGGATATAACCTATACGTATACCAAATTACATCCAAATCCGTTCAGTAGTGTTTGCGTAAAAGAGCAACAAACATTCATCCACCGTTAGCAACTTTCACATTTATTACATTAAGAGTATTACTACGTTAATTATACATAATGTACTCAAATAACAGTTCTAAATTATTTATGCTAATAGACCATTGAACGGATGTTTAATTACTTCAATATTAGTACTTCAAAATACTACCATGAAGCAATCGTTCACAGTACAAAGCCAACTAAACCATAGATTTAAATCTCTACCATAGACAATCCGTCCTTGTCATAACATCAAAGGAAGACGTTAAATATTGTGAGACAGGTGAATGTCATACCTTCAAAGGATTTCCTTTATCTCTTTCAATACTCAAAAACAAACATAAAATGTTACGATTGACAACTGGGACCTTGGGACCCCGTCAAATGATACGGAGCCAGCATTGCGATGTATTACGAAATGAGTTGTGTCTTGCTAAATCGATTTGAATGTTACTCGAACACTAGAGGATCGATTGAACGATTTATCTATAATCTGTTCCCTCAATCTTGTTTAGTGATGGAGGATATCGATAAGGCTATTAAAATAATCGATTGTATCGACTGATTTAGTAAATCGGTATGGCTTCTAATGTACTAGGATAAAATAAATTAAGTAACATATTGTCTGCTAATGTAACTGCTAATTGGTCTAGACAGATGAGATAAAAAATTGAATATGGCAGGTATGTACTGCATAGATAAGTGGCAACAGTTTTAGTTACAACAAACATTATTGCTTAAGCAAAATAACAGCCAGTTAGGCAAATCTGCCGCCTGAAACATCAAAACGGGCGGTAGGATTCGTATGAAACGTGAAACTTTAAAATCATATTTAATTATCGTCCGCTTGTACAACGGATTGTGCTCAGAGGAATTGTTCAGTATGATGCCCACGGCCACCTTCTACCATCGTACAGCTCGCCATCGACTGGGAGTTCAACTTCACGCCTTAGAGCCTAGATGGTCGTACACAGCGCGGTTTCAGAGATATTTATTCCCATAACGCTCAGGTATGGAATGGTATCTCATGGTTATGTTTTTCCAAGAGACTATAGTATGGGGTTCTTCAAAGAGGTGAGCCATATGCTTGTTTGCCACCTCAGTGGTATATATTTTTTTAATTTTTATTAGAATAAATTAAATCGAAATAACTTTTGAATTCAGTAAATTCGGAGATATTTTGGTCATTATTTATTATATACCTAAGTATTATTTTTTTTTAAAACAATTAAATTATAGAAATATATAGAATATCTTAAATGCTTTAAAGCATTAAATATGTTATTGTTATATTTAATGTGTTACCGTTGTATAAGTACCATAGCGTACGAGATACGAATATAAATATCGCGGCCATTAGCTTACAAAAATAAACCAACCAATTAGGGCTTTGTAACTCCGTTATATTCGTCTGTTTAAGTCTGAATTTAATAAATCTGTTAATTCTAAAACAACTTCTTTTTTTTTCAGTCTAAAGGGGCAAAGGAATATGAACCTTAAAAATATGAGATTTTTCTTTTTCATCCATGACAAACTTCCCTGCATTTTTCATTATATTCCGTTTTATTTAGACTTAAAACTATACTTCGTTACAGACTTTTACTGCACGCAACATGTTTTTTTATAGTTAAAAACTGTTTTAATTAAATTCGGCGCCTATTTATTACGGTCACGAGTCAAATTATAAAAAATAATTATCGAATTATATAATAACAATAATACCATAGATACGGGACATGACCTGTCTGTCTCGTGAAATACGTGACGGTTGGCAGCACTATAATGTACATAGACTTTTAAATATTCCTGACGCGACACATTCCAATTAAGATAAAAGCCACAAATAGCATTATTTTTTGCTGTTTCACTAATATAATTAGCGATAACATTTGAATGATTATAATCTATTTCATAGGGATATATTTGTGCATAAACGTTATAAATATTTTATATCTATGTTCGATTAGTTATAATTATTGTGTATAAAAATTATTGTCTTAAAAACAGGAAATTTAATACATGTATTGTTTGTGTGTATTGTTCGCCGTGTGATCTCGGCATAGAACAGGGCACCCCATCCTTTTCCATGGGTGTCGTAAGAGTCGACTAAGGAAGGACGAGGGATGGGCAGCAGCGTCTCTTAAAACATCTCTAAAAGCCAAACTGTGGTTGCCATTATAAAAAACGTAACTAAACTTGCTCTGCTTGTGTAGATAAAAGTACTTTTAATTGGTTAAATGTTTTGACTCTGATATATATATATATGTATATATATATATATATATATATATATATGTAGATACTTGGTTACCATTAAGTCATGAATGAATAGTGGGTACCGTACTAAGCTTACTCTATAGTTGATCACTATCTCGATGTCGAAATATTTGTAAACGGTATCGATCATATAATCGATACCGAAACTCACGAGAATCTATTGTTGACCGTTCGGAGAGAACTATTGTTTGTAATCTGGAACACGATGAGCTCTATATCTGATAATGTGACCGTTTAATTCGATTAATAAGTTTCACCAACATTCGATAATGCAATTTAAAAAAAGTAGATTGTCATATCATTGAATACAGGTCGATTATAACGTTTTTTTTTTTTCTTCTTTTTATGTATTGTGTTTGTAAACACCGTAGATAGAGAATGTTATTATACAAAGTATACGCTTGTGCAATGGCGTAGCTGATCAAATAATTTTTTTTTTTTTTTAATAAGGAACAATATCAAACTTAAAAATAAAGAATAACATGTGAAATTCTATTTATTATTAACAATATTTAACTGTAAAGTAATTAGGTATAGATTGATAATTTTTTTGAGTTCTAATAAATAAATTAAACTGTATTATTATATCACGCAAAAGCAGAAAGTAACCGAAGCTAACAATATGCTTAAAACTAACAGTTTTTGTTTAATCTGTGTCGTATTGAAAGTAAAAAATGAAACTTTTGCTTGGCACAGATTCCTTTTATCCGATTAAATTAATTCGTGCAGTTTATAATCGCCGTTTAAATGTCTACAGAAGTTATTTAAAATAAATTTGATGTTTATAAATATTCATTTATTTTATTTAAATCACGTTGCAATTTAATACCCAATATGTATTTTGCTAAAAAGCCATTAGTTTGATAGATTAATATTTCGTATTAATTTAGTTGCTATTTTACAAAATAGCAGAAGCCAGAACCGTGTTACTTCGAATATAAAAAAAATCAGTGCAATAAATTTATTAAATAAAAAAAATGTTACAATATTAAATACCTAGGTCTTTTATGATGTCAACAATTTGGACATAGATATTTAAGTACGAATAGTTGTACAACACTATGAATATTAATTTTATTGTTTAAATACTTCTGGAGCATCACAGATTAATTTTCCAATTTAGTAAATAGAAGGGCAGTGCCGGCTCTTGGTGTTTACTTACACACAGTAACACAGTAGGCAGTACAACATTTATAGATTCCTTAATCTATAGTAATATGTATATTCGAATACACAATCGTAATTATTCGGATCGATACGTGACTAGGGTTGCAAATTTGCGATGCTATGGGCACGTACCTATATTTCTATCGACTAGAAATTCACATCTATGTTCTCAATAGATGTTGAAGCTGAGCTAGCGGTTTATGCGTCGGTATTTTTATGGCTTGCAATAAAATATCAACATGTTTTTGACGTGAATCGAATGTATGAATAGTGGTGCTATTAAAGGAAAAAATTTAATAACACAGTTAAGATTTAGCGGTTATTACTAAAAATACACGAATGCGGTAAGTGGGTCAAGTGATCAGAAAGATTTATGTATAAAAATGAAACCAGTTTCATTTGTGTATTAATTAGTTTTTAATGAAAAAACACTATTCTGTATTTTAGTAATTTATTGTGTTGAACATGAAAATATTTATTTATTTAATTCTTTGTTGCACCATTTATAAAATAATAAATACAGTTAGTTTTAATAATACGTGATACAAAAGGCGGTCTTATCACTTGGCAATCTCTTCCAGACAACCTTTGGGTAGAGGACATTGAGAAAAAAGAAAGGGTAGGCGACGAACTATTATATACTAATACTAATATATAAATTTTTTTTTCGTGTATCTTATAAAGTATTTTATAAAAAAAAAATCAACTTAAAATTCCGCTTTAATCTTCTACGTAAAAATCCAATTTATGAACTTGCTTTACGATTGTTGACAAGCTGATACTACTTAAGATAATCTTTCGCAATGATAAGTTTTGTGTATATAAGATTTAATAAATTCCCCTCCATTTGTTTATTACGGCAAGCATGGCCTCTTTGATGGTGGAGGCTCGTAAAATCTTATCTTAAAAGTTGTTTCAGCCTCCTTTCCTAACCCCGGTGACACTTAACAGTACTAAGAGAGAGTTGTACTAACCAAACTTATGGATATTTACTCATCTTGAATTGTTAAAACGTCAAAAATATCAAGACGTGCACGGCGAACGCTTTTGAATTTAGATGCGCAATGTGGCATTAACAACTACTTGGCTGTCCGATGTCCAACGAAACTTTCGGTTTCGATAAGGAGGTTTCTTTTTTTAAATTACGAATTTCGAATATTTCACGAAAAAGATAAGTTTTAATTTTTTTTAAACAAAGTTTTTAGTTCTCTAGCCAAATTCACGATATTTTAGAATAGGGATTTCATTTTAGTAAACATCATCTCATTTTCAAAATACAATTTTTGTGTCTTTGAAATATTATGACGCAGGGCATAAAGATCTGACATTGAAACGCCTATCCGAATTCGATACAGTGTGCCGTACAAATTCTTATTCGGAATCAAAAAACTTGACTAACTGGTTAATTAAAGGTCTGTCAGGTATGTCAAACGCATGACAGCTTTGATTTGACAGGGTATTAACGCAGTTTTAAATTTTCTGCATGCTAAATATTTCCCAGAAACACTAGCCAAATAGATTATTCTTGCCCACACACAGGGTTAATCAGTCGTGTTCATCGATTAATACACCATAAAATCATCGAATCGAGTGTCAGAATCGACTGTCTGTGATTTCCGTACACAATGGCTTTTAACGGTCTTACCAGTTCTAGTCGCGATGTCCGCAAGTCTTATTTGTGTCCCCGTATGTAGGTCAATTTGTTTTTTACCTCCACGACAGGTTTCCGATAGACGTGTTTATAAAAGAAAAATGGCGGCGAAACCGTTGTTCTAATCTTAAATTTGGGGCGAGTTATCTGATGTTTGATATCTAGCTTTTTTCCTCAAGGACGAGAAACGTTTGCTTCTGTTAATTTATTCGTAATTTATTTCTCTACGTAGTTTGTAAATAAATACACAGGTGTTGCAATTTTGTGACATTATTTGGTAATTCTGATACTGATGTGTATTATGTTGGTAACATGAAAATAAATACAGTTTAATATATGAAGTTTTATGTTTATTTATTTTATTAAATGCACTTGGTACACGATATAAATATGCAAGTATTGGTGTTGTGGTAGTCGTGGATCTTTTAAGATTAAATAAATATTTTAGCAGCTTAAGTGTTAAATTAATTATGTGTCAAATTCCTTAATGTATTTCGCAATTTTTTTAAATACCTTTTATTAGATTAATTTTTATCTTTTTTATGATAATCATATTTATCATTAGTATTATTTACTTGGCCGTGTGTCCCGGCATAGAATGGACCACCCATTCCTTTCTCGTCGGTGCCGTAAGAATAAGGGAACTTAATGGTAGAGGATTGAGCACCAGCGTCCCTCTTAAAACATCACCAAAGCCTAATTGCATTACACGCCAAACGTGACAATTACTAACCCCCTCCCCCCATAGTAGGACTGCTATATTCAGCAGGTATGATATTATTTACACAATATTATAATAATTTTAATGCAGAAAGTAGAATATCTTCTTTTTAGCCTTTAATCCTCTACCCATAAACATGGTTACATGATTAATTTTAAACATTATCGTTCCAGGCTTTTACTTTAAGTATTTAAAATGCTTATTACCTTCCAATATCAGTTTTCGCTTGTTCCAATGACATGACGTATCGATAATTACAAGTGAGTCAGTCGGCTACACGATATCCTCATGACACGACAAAACTTCCGCGTGACAGTATCGAGTACCCGTATCGAGTTACCCTTGTCCCAACACTATAACGAGCCGGCTGTCCTCACTTGATGATTCCATAAAATTCGAAATTCAATATTTTATAAATAAAAAATAAAACAAAAGGCTGTTTATAATCGGTTATCGATATATCCATAATTATACTGGCAGCGTACAATTTTTTTGTGGTATTTTTCTTTAACAGTCTCGTTTACTTCTTATGTTTCCATGGCCGGTTTCTTGTTCGCAATTAATTCATATAAGCCTTTATTATAATAATCATCATAATTGAACGATTGCTAATTTTTTTAAACAAGGAATACTTATAATACATCCTGCTTTCGTTACATTTTGGTTTAAAAAAAAGTTATTCAACGCTAGGAATCCACACATACATATATCTAAAAACATTATCCCCGTATCCCATTATCTTTTTTGTAGTCGTCTAAAAACATACATGCGCACATGCGTAATCGGAGGCGTTTTATCTATTTGCCCTTGTGAACCTACACACAACTTGCTTATTTAGTTTTCTGCATATTGATATTAAATAAGGCAGTAGGAGAGACAAACTCTTTATATAAACTTATAAAGCGATAGACTCTCCTACTGCCTTCATTATATATGAAGGCAAAAGGAGAAATATATATGAAGTCGATAGCTTTATAAGTTTTTAACTTTATAAATTTGTTAAGAATAATTTCAATCGTTTAGAGATTAATCGAGAACCTAAAATTAATACACAGTTTATTTTTTATCAACCAGGATTGAACACTTTACCTACTTCTTTAAAAGTCGGTCGGAACATTTGTAAAATGATCTAACTCGAAAATTGGTTTCCTTTTATATTCTTTGTTATGAAAATTCTTTAAAAAAAACATTACATAGCGCAAATACTCTTATTATATGATTCGACCTTAATCTGTAATGAGTCCATTCAAAACTTGCATCGGAAGCGCAAACACGTGCGTGCGCGCATGTGGGCGGGAAAAATCACGTGACGCAGAAATACCATACATATATATCGTGAAGGCTTTGTTGTCCATTACGGCACATTGTTTAAATTATTACATAATATTTTTTCAATTATTAATATTATTTTTTCCAATGAAAAAGAAAAACTAGTGTTGGTTTGTTTTTATCGATTTTATACTCTATTGAGCATGACATTTAAATGAAAATTAGTTTGAATTTAAATTTGCATCTACTAACGATTTATTAATTAAATAAATAAATGTTTTATTCATTACATAAAATACGCATTAAACATTTTTATATTTCGGGGCATCGTATCTCGAGTAAGACGTACTTACTCAATACATCGTTGTTGTCAAAAAAATTTTTTTTAAAGATATATCTCGTTTTTTGGGATTTTTTTTTCATAATAATGTTAGATCGATTAATTTAACAAATTAATTAAAAAATAAAATGTATTTATTTAGTTATTTGCCTACGGATCTGTAAAAATGTAAAATACAATACATAATAATAGATATCAAGTATAACAAATTATGATTTGGCTCAGCTCTTACGTGTCTAAACGATTCGGATGATTGATCTGCTTTCATTCAGAACATCTGTAAGCAAAAACCATGTCGAATTTTATGCAAATGTTGCGGTTAAACTTTGTACAAAGGCGTTAAACAGCGACCGATGATTACACTGGTACAACTTGATTGGCTGGCCTCAATCCGCCTCAAACAAATAGGCCAGTAAGTACATCTGTGTCCGAGCTATGAGCAATTGTAAACGAGTTTTTACGATCAAATACAAATGATTAATCGTTCAAAATTGTCGATGATCGAGTAAACGCTTTCGCTCGGTATGGGCGTAGAAACGTGAATTAGCCTGAAAAAAAGTATTTAATAAAGTTCGATTCTCGGTCGGGTTAATTTATCGCCTTTCGCTTGGTATGGGCGTAAATTATAATCGATCGAATTTATTTGGTAAAGCAACTTTACTTAAAATAGACGCGGATTGTTCCGAATAGTAACCACAAATATTTAATACGTACGTAATGTCAAGTAGAGTATCATGTATTAAAATAGCATGCATTAGCTATTAACGTACATATTTATTAACTAGGGGGAAAGGGATTGTTAGTAATGGAGACTGAGAATCCCATTGCTAGCGATATTCCCAACTAGGTCGACCTTTTCGCGCTTCTCCCTGGAAACTATCATGATTAATTCTTGATGAATTCATCATGATGGGCTAACTGGCCTGTTTTCATTCTCATCTATCACCCTTCACTGGTGCTCCGCCAGCGTATCTCGTTAGCGCAGGCGGGGTTAACATACCATTTTCACCCATCAAAAAAAAATTTATTAACTATAAAAAAGCCACAGCTCTGCTTCTCATCCGATCTTCTCAGTGGAAATTGCATTCCGAATTAGGCGGTAGTTTTATAAAAAAAAAAATGAATATTAAAAAATGCTTATTATAAAGTATTACTTGAATAAAAGTTATTTATTATTATTATTAATAGTGGATTTATGTATAGTCATAATATAATAAACCGATATAGACGTAAAATATATTACATACAGAGAATGTGGTATCCCGTCGAGCTGAGCGATAGGCGATTGATGTGATTTTATATACAAATTTACGCTATCTAATACATACATATATTCAAAAGATATTGTGAACAATAAATATTTAATAATATATAAATAGTAATGAATTCAAATAATTTCATAAGTTTTATCATATAAAAAATTATAAACTACTTGAATTAATATTCAAATAAAATAAACAAATACCTACTTTTGAATGATTTATTTAAGCAGTCCACTTTGTATGTTAAAATGTCTCGCACTTTTTGCTCCCTTGTCGTTCTAAGAATGTTACACACTTGAGTCGAAGTTTGAATGTAGTGAATTATTATAAACCAATGAATGAATGACTTGTCTTGTGTGCTGTCATTAGCTCACATTTCGAGTTACAGTTTCAATCGAAATAGACTTTCGATTTTTGTTTTTCGATTTCTTATTTCAATTCCAAATACAATGTCTGAGTCAAACTATTGGTCGTAAACTTTATATGTTTATATGTTTTTTTTTATACAACTTAGAATGGCAAACAAGCTGACGGCTCACCAGATGGAAAGTGGTAACCGTCGCCTATAGACATGAGCAGTACCATGGACATGACAGAGTATACTGTTTCGCCCATGATACCTCCCTTGCGTTACCATTTCTGAGGACTCAGGTGTTATTCCTCTGTACCCAGTAAATTCACGCCATATCCCACCCTTCAAACCGAAACATAGCCATGCAAACACAACTGCTTCACGGTTGAAACACGAATGGGACAGAGGTACCCAAGCAATCGACTTTTGTACAAAGTATTCGAATTAATTAAATGTTAAATGAATTGTTGAGTAAAACGTTCGTTTTAAATTTACTTCACACTTCAAATCAGAACATTGTCTCTTAAAAGGTAGCAGTTAGTAGAAATGCAAATTTTATCTGGAAAGTATTTATCAATTTTTTTTTTTTTTTTATATTATTTACAGCATTTGCATTTACAGATAAATTATACTGTGAAGTAGGTGAATATTAAATGTAAAATATTGTAATCGATTGTACCCATTTGAATATCGATTCGGTCACATCACTATTGAAAATCAATAAATTAGCGCGATACAGTAGCACATGTGTGTGTGTCGTTGGTTACTTAATGACAAATGTAAAATATTTGTTTCTTTTGCAAGCACCAATTTGTATATTTTGAATTGAATCATTAGTAGAATAAACATTTTGAGTATTTGTACCAAATTGAACTTTCAGTTGACGTATCGTTACGTCATCATCGTCATCATCATCATTTCAGCCATTATCCGTCCACTGCTGGACATAAGCCTCCCCCATAGACTGTCATAAAGAACGGTCCTGAGCCACCTGCATCCACTGACTCCCTGCATTTCAGGTCGTCACTCCATCTAGTGGGGGGTCGTCCTACACTGCGTTTGCCCGTATAAGGTCGCCACTCAAGAACCTTTCCTCCCCATCCGTTGTCGGTTCTTCGAGCTAATCTTTACGTATTCCACGAGAATTAATCACGATAATTTCCATGGCTATCGCGTGAAGGTCGCTCTGATATATTGCTAGCAGTGGGGCTGTTTAAGCCGATTACTAACAATCCCCCCCCCCCCCCCTCGCCCACATATTTGCCTTGCACATCTTTGCCATTAAGTTAACAATACTCTGGATGCGCGTGCGCGGAAATTTTACCGCGTCTTTTTGTGAATGAGCCGCGCGGCGGCGGGCCAGTTCTGTTAGAACAAATTTAACGGTATCACACTCTCCTATGCAGGTTTTTTTTACAACTAGCGCTGTGACTAAAATTCACTAGACTTTTTTACGACAAATAGTTGTGATGTAACGTAACTGTACTTTAATAATAGACCACTACGTGATTAATATTCAGTTCGTGTGGTAATGGTACAATTTTGAAATTTATACCACAACTATTTATACTATTACGAATTTTTTTTTAATGGGTGATAATGGAATGGTAACCTCACCCGCGCTATCGGTACACACCGGCGGAGCACCAGTGAAGGATGATAGGTAAGGGTGAAGCTGGTCAGTTAGCCCACCGTGACGAATTTAACAAGAATTGTTCACAATGGTTTCCAGGGGGAACCACGTGGTCAACCTAATAGGGCATATTGCTAGCAATGGGACTGTCAAATTCCATTGCTAACAATCCCTTTCCCTCCACTATTACGAATTGGTAATGAGGAGGTCCTGCTTAGGGTTAAGGAAAAGAGGCAAATAATAAAAACTATTGAGTACAGAAGGGAAAAAATGTTGGGACATTTGATACGACACGACGAACTCATGAACATTATAATAGAAGGTAAGATAGACTGAAGGAGGGGAAGAGGGAGACTGAGACATATTTACATCAGGCAGATCAAGGAAGGAGTTGGTGTCGAGTCGTATCAAGAGGTGAAGAGACTCACCGAAAATCGTAGTGAGTAGCAAGAGCTCCACCAACAAGAGCGCAGCTCTTAAATAGGATAGATAGGCTACAACTAATTTCTTCCCGCGTCTTTCGTGTATTTTCGTTACCAGGGTATGTCCACTTACCAGGATAGAAAGTAGTTTATGTCCTTCTCTAACCTAAATAGTACGTGTATACCAAATTTTATAGTGATTACTTAAACCATTAAGACGCTAAGAGGTAATAAACGATTAAACAAATTCATTTGTTTATTTATAATATTAACGGCATATAAATAACAGTTTTCTATGGTCGATAGGTAGATGTATGAGACTCCTTACCATGTTTCCTCCCACGAACACTCATGTTGTGGAATGAGCTCCCTGCCGAGGTTTTCCCAATAGACTCTAGCATGGGGTTCTTCAAAAGGGGGCTAAAGAGGTTTCGTCAGGGTCGGCAACGCACGCGTAATGCCTCTGGTATTGCAGGTGTTTATAGGCTACAGTAACCGCTTACCATCAGGTGGGCCGTATGTTTATTTGCCACCTCAGTGGTATAAAAAAAACCCTGTGATATTGGTAATGGGTAGCAAGGATGGCGGCATACGGCTCGTCTAATTGTATGGGTTTTTTTTAATGGGTCATAATGGAACGCTGGCGGGGCAGCAATGAGGATTGATAGGTGAGGATGAAGCAGGTCAGTTAGTCCATCGTGACGAATTTGACAAGAATTAATCGCGATAGTTTTCAGGGCAAACGGCGTGGAGGTCGACTTGTTAGTTATGGGGCTGTTAGACCCCGTTACTAACAATCCCCCCCCCCCCCCGATTGCAGAGATTAGCAATACTATAATAGAATGACTACCTGGAATAATCACTGTTATTTAAAGATATATTTTTAATTAAATTACAGTGTAAGAAATGAGATCTAACAGCCCTATTGCTAACAATGTTATTAGGTCGACCTCCTCGCGGTTCCTTTAAGTGTTGTTTCATCAGAACCCATCCTGACGAATTCAATCAGAAGTAACTAATTGGTCCACCAACAGACACATGCCCTTTCATTCTCATCTATCATCCCTCACTGGTGCCCCGCCAGCGTATACCATTAGCGTAGGCGGGGTTACCATTCCGTTATCATCTATTAAAAAAAAACATTCCATTTTTACCCATAAAACACTTCAATCGTCAAGAATGGTGACGCATGAGCGGTACCATTGAAGTTACAGGGTACTCTTTGAT
Organism: Galleria mellonella; assembly: GCF_026898425.1. Classification (NCBI taxonomy): domain Eukaryota; kingdom Metazoa; phylum Arthropoda; class Insecta; order Lepidoptera; family Pyralidae; genus Galleria; species Galleria mellonella. The sequence goes on from NW_026442151.1 coordinate 6,913,291, forward strand.
GTCCACTGTACTGTTTATGTTTGTAGGCGACAGTTACCACTTTCCATCAACGTCAGCTTGTTTGCCGTTTCAAGTTCCATAAAAATAAATAAAAGCTATTCGTCACGAACGTGACAATTATTTGGAATTCATCTTTTTTTTCTCATCTTGCCCCAGTGATCTAAATATCGGTTCGAGATATAGAAAATTTGGGTTCGATCTCAATTCTAGTAAAAGATTTCTCAATTTCTAAATGTAAAAATCGCAACAATGACTCGAATGATTACTTGGTTATTAATACACTGTTCCCTGTGGCTTTACCCAAGTCATTTAGTATATCTACGTGTGTTATAAGGGATATTTTACATACATAGGATTTTTTTTATTGGTTTGTTGGTGTCAATTTTATTGATGTCTAATTAATATCTTATGAAAATGTTGTGTGAATTTAATGTGCCGAATCGATCTCTTAAAACAATATGTGCATCTGTATTGGTGTAAATGCAAGATGCAAGCACTTTTGCATATAAATTAAAATTAATGTCTGTATTTACTAGAGAGAGACTTTGTACAAAAGTCGTTTGCTTGTGTACCTCTGTCCCATTCGTGTTTCAACCTCAAAGCAGTTGTGTTTGCATGGCTGTGTTTCGGTTTGTAGGGTGGGATATGGCGTGAATTTACTGGGTACAGAGGAACAACACCCGTGTCCTCAGAAATGGCAACGCATGGGGGGTATCATGGGCGAAACAGTATACTCTGTTATGTCCACGGTACTGCTCATGTCTATAGACGACGGTTACCATTTTCCATCAGGTGGGCCGTCAGCTTTTTTACCATTTCAAGGAAATCAATGAATAGGATGCCCTTGTCTTAGGATACACTCAACTTGTGTAGTGTTTCAATTAAAATCATTCAGCCGTTTATCGTGATTGAGTTACTAACATCCAAACGTTTGTACACTTTCACATTTATAATATTAGTAGGTTAAATAGACTATTAAATATTACACTATAATTTGGTAGTAAGTAGATATCAGAAATAAATCACTAGTAATTGACAGAGTATATTTAATTTGCCGTGTAGTTCCGGCATAGAATAGGCCACTACCTTCTTTTCCTGTAGATGTCGTAAGAGGCGACTAATGGAACTTAATATTTCAGCGATGGGCAGCAGCGTTCCTCTTTTTTTTATACCACTGAGGTGGCAAACAAACATACGGCCTACCTGATGGTAAGTGGTTACCGTAGCCTATGAACACCTGCAATACCAGAGGTATTACGCGCGCGTTGCCCACCCTGAAGAAACCTCTTTACCTCCCTTTTAAAGAATTCTATGCTGTCGTCTCTTGGGAAAACCTCGGCAGGGAGCTCATTCTCATCCAAATCGCTAGTATTATGATAAATGTTACATACATCTAATGTTTACTTCGTCATGTCGATGACCCCGAAGTTTCTCAAGCTCTTGTTATCACCACGACCGAAACTTAACGGTTATCATCCGTTCCTTTATCAAAAAGTTATGTAAAGATATCAAAATTATGGGATTGTGGACTCTACGACTGTAACTTTAAAGTTTGTAATCATAAGTTAAAGATTTAAAAAATGTTGGTCCGTAGTGGATTATTTGATTCTTTGATGTGCCCTTAATACAGCATATACTTCTAATATTGTAAATTAAATTTAAAAAAAATATGTACAAATTTCCTGATAGATAGATTAATGTTGTAGGTTTATAGCTGTTTATAATTATCATGATTTGGTATGATACGAGGGTATCATGGGCGAAACAGTATACTCTGTTATGTCCATGGTACTGCTCATGTCTATAGGCGACGGTTACCACTTTCCATCAGGTGGGCCGTCAGCTTGTTTGCCATTCTAAGTTGCATAAAAAAAATTACACTAGTTTTTACCCGTGATTTCGTCTGCATGACCGGGTTATGTTCCCTGACCGGAATAAGAAGTAGCCTATGTCTACAAATTCACTGTTTTATAATTAGTTACAATACTTGGTCGTGGTTGATGATGACACAAACATTATTTGATTATTTTTGTGGTCGGCCTATAAACTATATTGAAAATATTAAATCTTCACTGAGGTCATTGTCCTCTTACAACATATTTTTTTTTTATATGAACTGTAATTATAAATTATGAGGCAATAAGGTCGATTATTAAGCGCTTTTCCTTAAATTTATCTTTAAAATTAAAATTTGAATTCATAATTTGACTAACGAGAATTAAAATGTGAACTAGTTTTGACTCAATTCTATTCTGAATTTAAATAATACTGGTCCTTAGAATAATAATTGTTCTCTATTAAGGTTTGTTGGTATTTGAAAATGAATTTTGTTCTAAAATTTCTAATTTTAAAATTACATTTTGATATTACAAGTAAATTATTATTCTGAGAACCAGTAGTAGAGCATATTGCTCATATGACCATAAAACTCATTCAACCATAACATTCAAATAATCTCTGAAGTCGATTCAGAAGCGCTATTTCTCTAAACTTATCCCTTAACATAGTATTTTAATTTGATAATTTCGCGAAGTTACATTTTGATTTATGAATCATCATAAATTAAATATGTAATAATTTTGACATGAATCTATTGGAAATTTAATTCATATTGATCATAAAATTGAAATGTAACGCAAGTTGATGGAGGGGTCGATTCCGAGACACCATTTCTTTATATTATTTTTTAAATGATTCCGAGACCAATCCAGCCTTATAACAGTTTTTTTTTTAATACGTTTAGTTATTCAACTTTGCATAGACATACAGATTTGTTTTCATAAGTACAGTTCTAAGAAAAAAAAAGGCGATCTTATTGTGAATATACATGTACACTCAATCACAATTAGTCGATTTGTAGTTGGTATTACTTTAATTTGAATATTTAATTAGTGGTCGAGGGATGGGCAGAAGCGTCCCTTTTACAACATCACGAAAGCTTAACTGCGGTTGCTAATCCGCCTGCCAAGCTTGGCAACTACTGCTAAAACCCCTCCAAGGAAGAGACCTACGTTCAGCAGTGGTTTTTTGGCGGCCGATATGATAATGATAACTGTTATAATGTAAATATAGCTTTAGTTCCCTGCCGAGATTTTCCCAAGAGATTACAGCATGGGGTTCTTCAAAAGGAGGTTAAAGAGGTTTCTTCAGGGTCGGCAACGCGCGCGTAATACCTCTGGTATTGCAGGTGTTCATAGGCTACGGTAACCGCTTACCATCAGGTGGGCCGTATGCTTGTTTGCCACCTCGGTGGTATATAAAAAAAAAATCATAATAATTTTTAACAATGTTTTTTTTCGTTTCAGGTATGTTTGCATTGCTAAACAAGGAAATGAATAGACGGACATATGGTATGTCATTACAATTTGGATTATCATCCACGCCTCCTGTGAGGTCCTCGGGAAGATTCTGTCTTCCAATTTGCAAGAGACTTTTTAATTGTATGACTTTCTACATGATAACTAACATATGTAAACACTAGCGGCCAGTCCCGGCGTCGTACGGGTGGACATTTTTAACATTTCCCTTCACTGCTCCGCTCCTATTGATCTTAGCGTGATGAAAAGTATACTGTAACCTGCCCAGGAGTATGAAGAATAATTGTACCAAGTTTCGTTAAAATCTGTCGAGAAGTTTTTGTTTCTATAACGAACATACAGACAGACAGACAAAAATTTTATTGATTGCATTTTTGGCATCAGTATCGATCACTAATCACCCCCTGATAGTTATTATGGAAATATATTTCATGTACAGAATTGACCTCTCCACAGATTTATTATAAGTATAGATTAAAATTGTCATATTCTTTTACAAAGTTTGTGTGGGACATGGCATGAAAATACATCTTTAGGGACATTTTGTACAGCCGTCTTTTTAGAGCCTCTGACTTTACTTTGAGGCCGGGTGAAAATGGAATAATAAATCTGCCTGCGCTATCGGTATACCAGTGGGCATTGGTTGATGATTTATGATGATAAAGTCTAACCAGTTGGCCATCATGACCAATTCATTAGGACTTAACCACGGTGGTTTCCAGTGGGAACTTCGTGAAAGTTAATTAGTTACTTAGTCCTCAGGAATAGCAATGCATGAAGGGTATTATGGATTACACAGTGTTACAATATCTATAGTACTATGCCATCAGGTGGACCGTCAGCTTGTTAAGTCTTAAAGGATGTATAATCAGCTGACCCTTAGTCCCCACTACTGACGACCCCTTTCCACCACTCTCTTAGTGCCTCTGGCTTACCTGTATACTTGTGTCTGTTGCCAGTCGCAAAGCAAGTTACTTGCATACTGTATCCCAAATCCGAGATATGACAGCGAAACTGGGTTATAAATCGGATCTTTTTTTTTATACCACAGAGGCGGCAAACAAGCATACGGCCCACCATGGTAAGCGGTTGTTAAAATCCGAGCTCTAAGTAGATATAATTACGTCGTAATTCATCTGACTGAATCCAACACTCAGTCGATAGGGAAAAGAGACTGTTAGTAATGAGGTCTAATAGCCCCATTGCTAGCAATATATCCTCTTATATCGATCTCCACGCGGTTCCCCCTGGAAACCATAGTGGTTAATTTTTGTCGAATTCATTATGGTGGGCCAATCGCTTTCATTCATTCCCACTTATCGTCTTCCAGTGGTGTACCATCGGTGTATACCGACAGCACGTGCGGGGTGACCATTCCATTATCATCCATTAAAAAAAACTCTCAGTCGATAAGCCCTCTCCTAAAACTGTAAAGACCATTCGTGGTCAAGTGTAGTAAATTAGAAAAAAAAAAAACTGCGCGAGTGATGTCTTTGGTTTTGTAAGTGTTTATAAAATACTTTGGTTTCTTAGCACCAAAACGTTTTGCAGTCTCTTTGTTCGAACTCTATACTCGTTGTATACAAAGTAGATGGCATACGAAACTTTAAAGAAAACACACATTCAACGATGTAGATATAATGAAATCGTCATGTGTTAGTTTACGAAATTTACGACATATTGTGAAGTTATGTGTACAATATTACGGGTATATTTGATGACACAGTTGCAAGTACCGTTGCCTAGTTCTGAAGTTCTGATACTATAACTATGTAGGATTCCAGTGAAGTAGCAAGAAAAGACCACAAAATATCCAGTGAATGAGGCCTGTACACAAAAATATTCATTTGAACATTTTTAATTTGATAACGTCATAAATCAGATGTAATAAAGTTTTTTTGAAATAATAAGTGCGACAGGTGATTTTGTTTTACATTTAATTTGTTTTTCAATATTCATTAAAGTTACTATAAGATGGTCGCACTGCGAAATATGTACGTTATTTAAGAGCCGGTACTGCCCTTATAATGATGGAACTAAAAATTAAATCTATACAACCATTTAGAAGTATCAACATAATCAAATAAATGTATATACATAGTATTGTTTAACTATTTTTAATATTATTTAATCCAGAATACACTCTGAATGTAACCACATTAACGTAAAATTTAAAATTTAACTACTGGTTGCATAGATATCATATACTTTTTTTTGTTCAAATCGTCGAGGGCCTGGTCTGCGCCATTTCTTTTTCTTTCTTTTTAGCGGCATAGAAAGAGAATGCCACAGCTATTATTCTTAATCTATGTTTAGCGATTACGAAACCAAAAAGCAAAGTATTGACATAAAAAAAGAATGCTTCGTAGGTACTTTTTTAATCTATAAAAAAAGATGATCTATATAAGTTATACTAAGTTTATGATCTCTACGTAGGTTAGGTATACTTAATCTGTGGCGCTTGGTGATCGGGTCTGTCCATAGATATAGTATAACGTATTTTATAATCAAAGGGTCCATCCAATCAATTTATTAAATCCTGCTATGATGATATATTACGTGTCTACCTAGACACTCAATTATTTTCTTGATCAATTTATTCGCTAAATTAAATTGAAAATAATCATTATGTTCGAAAACATTTTCTCTCAACCCGAGAATCTCTCTTGAGAGCTTAGAGTAAACCGGTACTTTAACTATTGCTTTGATGAAGCGACAGTAATGTTAAAACAATTTATCATAAAAGAATTATGGAAGAGTTATGTTAAACGCGAATAAGAAACATTGGTAGTGGTCTCCCTACGAACGTATGTCGACCAAATAGGTGACGTACCGAAGAAGGACCAAATTAAACGTACCCGTGACCGGCGAGCGTTTGTGTGAATAGATTATTGAATGTAGAGCAAACAAAAGAGCTCTGTTTAAATCGGAATGCTTGGCATTCAATTGTTTCTGCCTACCCCAATAGGAGACAGTCGTGACGTGTATATATTCTGTATGTATGTATTTGGATTATCACACGTTTTCTCCACCGTCTTCCTTGTATGGTTAGACCACGTCTGTCCAAAGGTTTACGAGCTACATCTAAAGTAATGAGAATCTAATCGGAGAGGCAAGTGTTGTTAAAGTACAGTTAACAGCAGAAAAATCGAACTCTTAAAAAGTTTCTACATTTTTTAAGAGTAAACCGAATTGTAATTTAATTAATGTTTATTTTTAAATGTATATATTTAATCCGAGTTCTCCTGTATATTCTTAAAAAAATATTTTAATCGTGATAAAATTAATATGAAACCAGCACAGAAGTAAGGTTTATTCAATGAAAAATAAAGTATCAAAATTGGTTAAGAATTCACTTTTCTTTTTTTATGAAATCTCTAAAAGGCGTTAGGAGACATTTTAATATGTTGAGAATCAAGTATCTAAACGTACGAACATGTTTATAAAAATTCCTATTTATAATATCAGTAAGATGATATAAATAGCTATGTAGCGTTATGATGGCCATACACGATCAAGATTGCAACGTGAAGCGGCGTCTAGTTGCAGTGCGTACTCAAGTAGACTTGTCATGTACACTGATAGCCATATACTGTCATATTTACTGGACGCCGTCTCAAATCCACTGCCGACTTGACGGTAAACTTGATCGTGTATGGCCGTCATTAGGAATATTATTTCAGGTAACCAGAGGCGGGAAAATAGCAAGTGATCTAACCTATAATTATCAATTTAAACATAAAAAGTACTTAAAAAATATTGCAGACTATACAATACGTGTAATTGTTTAGAACGCGGTCCTGACTCAGCCAATCGATGCGACTATAGTGCGAAACGAATAAATCACTTGTATCGATTGACGGCTAGAAAATCGATTGGTTCGTGATCACAAGGCGACATTCCAGCACTGTTTTTATGTGGTACACATTGGCGTTGTTTAACATTCCTGTTGGAAATGTAAATTGAATGTTTAATGTATATTTAACGTGTAATATAATATGGGCGTAACAGCTGAAATCGATAAATTATATTAATAACATGATAGATATGGTAAGCTGGATTCAATTGTTACTATTTACTTCGAATTAATACGTAGAATTAAATTTACTGTTCTTAGGCAAATTATTATGAAAAAAAAGCATGTACTCAGAAAACAAGTAGAAGAAACAAACACACTAATTATTATTTTTTTTTATTTGTAAAAAATGTTAAAATCCTTGACTATTTTTTTTTCATAGTCTTTACTTCATTGTAGTATTGGTGGCCGGTGTCCGAATTATGATGCTATACAAGGACAACTATTGTGATTCACGTGATTCACGTGATTCAGCCCACAATAAACCAAACTTTATTTCAAATGACGGAAAGTTTATTTTAGACAGATTTGATGTGAATTTGATTAGTCACGCATACCATAAATTATAAGTTTTGCTCTTTGCAAGTACCATAAACAATTTTGTCACAAAATCATAAACAAAATAAATACATACATACATAGTTAATCTTTTTTATCTGTATCATTCTTTGAGGAGAACAATAAAGAGTTTTAGTTCAAAATGTACTTTAATTGCAATAATTTAGTTTGGACTTTATCTCGATTACACCTTAATATATTGCTCTAAATAAAGCAAAAATATATTTTAGCGTTATCAATTTTATTATAATAATGAATGTGACACAAAAAAGCTATTCTACCGAATGACGTCACGTGGTTAAATCGATTGCCGATATCGATTAATCGAGTAGGAGTATCCATTCGCCTTAAGTATCAAGTGACAGATTTTTATTGATTTTTAATGTGTGTGGGCTTTAATTGGCCGTGGGTTTGTCGGTTTGCATTAAAATTTATAGTTTTGAAAGTTATTTTGATGACCTAAAACTAGTTAATTTTGTCACGTTGTCAGTGAAAACGACATTGAATTTAAATTATTTTTAGATTGTGCTTTATGAGTTATGATAATTATACAATGCAAATTCTTTTTTTAAACGACAAACGGTATGTTTTATATACTATAAACATAATTAATAATATATTTGGCTCTTTTTTTATTCATACGGCTTTAATGTTCGCTAGCTACCTGTGACTTCATCTGCGTGACCGACATTTTTTTTTTGTTAGATCTGGATCGCGTAAATGATAGAGCGACCCGTCCTTGTTATTGGATACGGATGACGGGTCAGCTCGAAATATGGGAAATAGAATTAGTAATAAAAAAAAAATAACTGGATATTTGTCGATATAAATGTACACATAAGGGATCAGGATATGTTTATTGACTAAGATAAATAGTCTATATCCTTTTTCATCTCATATATTACGTGTGTACCAAATTTCATAATGATTGGTTAAGCCGTTAAGGCGTTATAATGTAACAAACAAACAAAATCGCTTTTACATTTATAATATTAGTAAGTATTAGAATGGTGGTTAAAAAATGTTTTCTAATGCTTTTGCACCTGATTGTTCAATTTTAATGAATCATACTTTGTAGCCATGGTCAATATTGATACCGATCCGATATCCATATATTAGGTTCTTCTGAACATCGATGGTGAGAACAGGTCATCATCTATTTCGACATCGCCCATATCGGTCGAATATCTATTTTCAAATATATTAATAGTACAATACTGCAGCGGCCAGCAACTGAGGCATTGATGGACGAACGTGCAAATGTGGGCCGAGGCGTAGCCGAGGCATACATACGTGAGTCCATCAATGCCTAGTTGTGGCCAAGGCTTGTATAGTACTTTTTCCAAACAATGCGCGGAAATCAAACACACAATTTTACTTTTTAACTTCAATGACGAATAACAATAATATGTATCTGGCCAGTAAGGCAATTTTGATTTATCTCTAAGATTGTCAAAATAATGCTCACATTTCCAAGCATGTTTGAGAAAAAGCCTTTTAGCCAATACTGTTTTTTGGACAACAGACTTTTAAAGTACTCGTTATTGGATTAATATATAGATGTTATAACTAAAATACATATATAGATATTGTCCACCCATACTTCTTTGTTGAACGGGTACCTACTGACAAAACCACACGTGCCACTGATTTGCATAAAAAAAAAATTTACATGAAAACAACATACTCGTATATTGATTTGTGGTGTAATGTAGACGCCACCAAACAATAACATTCCATTATTTTTAACCAATGCCGGGGGACGAATGCATTGTTTTTGTGTGACTAAGTTTTTAGTTAGTTGTGCACGTAATAATTTGATATTGGAATTGCAAACAACTGGCTGCTTTTTGTGATTAAAAAAAAATCCGTTATTCCTAGAAATACGAAACCGTTGACTAGTGTGCTAAGTAAAAAAAGTTTTTTTTTTTTTAATTAAAGAATATGCTCGGGTCAAAACTGAATTTAGCCGAAACCTCACTATAGCTGGTAGCTATAGTTCGTTTATTGAATTATTTGATCTTTTTATAATTATTTGTGATATTTCGTAAATTCGTCATTCGATATACAGCTAGCAGGTAACGTAATGACAAAACCTTTTTTTTTTTATTCTATCTGGATTTCGAGTTAATTACGACCCAATTTTATAAATTCAACACCTACATCTATAAGGTGTTTTTAAATTTTACCGTAACATAGTACGATATAATTTTTTGTCACAGTTTTTCCCACTGGGATTTACCTCTGTTCCGACTGGCAAATCAAAAAGATGAATTCGCCAAGCTTTCGGCTAACTTTCAGTGATTATTTTTCATTAGATTAGGCATCTGAAGAAGAAAAAAAGAAAAGAATTAATCTTATTTTTTTTTTCTAATACATTTTACATTTATACATTTACTTACCTCAGTCATATTTTTATGTATTATTAACGTGTAGGTATAATAAAGTATAAATAAATAATATAAATGGGCACGCGACATCTATTTTTAAACCACGTCATCGCTTTCCATCAAATGAGTTCATGACCAATCGCGAGACCCTTCCACAGTAAAAAAAAAAAATATAAATAGATTTTTTTTACACAACTTAGAATGGCAAACAAGCTGACGGCCCATCTGATGTAAAATGGTAACCGTCGCCTATAGACATGAGCAGTACCATGGACATAACAAAGTATATTGTTTCGCCCATGATAACACCCATGCGTTGCCATTCCTGAGGACTCAGGTCTTATTCCTCTGTACCCTGTAAATTCACGCCGTATCCCACCCTTTAAACCGAAACACAGCCATGCAAACACAACTGCTTCACGGTTGAAACAGGAATGGGATAGAGGTACCCAAGCAATCTACTTTTCTACAAAGTCTCCCTCTGGTAAGAAATATTATATATGTATATGAAAGTGAGTTTGTTTGTTACCGCATAGCGCTTTTACGGTTCAACTTAATATTTGAGATGGAACAGGCAATATTTATCTCGGTCACACGGACGAAACCGCGGGCAAACGATAGTTATGATATCAAAGAAGCAAATGTATACATTTGCATGCAGATGATTTTAGTATTCCGCGTTGACGCAGCGAACGTGCATAGAAATGTTAAAACATGGAGATGTGTTCAAAATTGCATATATTTTGCGGTATCGCACGTACCAAACTTTTTGTCATTCGAAACCCCAAATTCCGAAATTATCGGTTGATTATAAGTTTTTGTACAATTGTCTGGTTTGTTATTAACATATCTAGAAGGTAACAAGTTATTAACAAATTATTTTACAATCCAAGGTCTCAAACAATGGTGTTTTTTGTATCTAAGAATACGCTAACCGATAATTTCCTACATAATTATACAAAAACCGTAGACGTCAATTATGCATAAATAATTTACACATTTAATAATGCAGTAAAAACACGGTTTATATATATACACACACATATATGTAAGTATTTACAGATGTTTAATCAATCAAGCATTTATTTACATTAACGTAAGTACAGTTTTATAATCTCCAACGAATTTGATACTATAAATAACTTATAATCAATCAATCGACCTCCCTACAGATGTAGGTTTGTGATATACGAACCTTCAAAATTAGCAAATAACGGAACGTTTTGGAATAGAAGTATGTTTTAGAACGAATATGATGATAAGGCTGTATAGCTTTGTATCTTTGCCTTTTTCCTGTTTACATGATTGAGTATCTGTGCTAGAATAGACAAAATCAACATTTTTGAGACGTAGATTAAGAACTCTTGCCGAAGATTGTACATTGCAATTCATATCAAATACTGGCAATATTTGCGTTAATTTATATTAAAGCCCATTGATTTGATACAGTTTTCTATATTTTAAATGATTACATACATAAAATGTTACTTTATTTTACGCTCAAACATATTTTTCTTAAAATAAGTTACGCATATCTGTCACATGTCACAATAATATGGCAACTATTTCTGGATAATTGACTTTTAAGATTTCTAAAGCTTTTCAAATATTTGATAATAAGAATACTAATATAACAAAAGATAAGCAATTTTATTCCAGAATTTTAGTAACGGTTTTAGTTTTATTAGTAGGTTTAATTTTGTTTCAATTTTGATATACTTGTAAATGTTACCAGTTTTGCGGTCTTAAACATCGAACATATAATAATATATTTTCCCTAGTTATTTATCTAAGATTGCGTTATGAAAATTAATTCACACAGATTTCTGAGCCAAGCGTCTGAATAACCGCGAGATCGTTGATACGGCCAGATTCTTTGGTTTCATCAGTAGTTAATTGTAATCTGTATGTGTAGAGCTGCCATTACGGCAACGATAAGCTCAAATAATAGCGTAAGTCCTGAAGATAACTAACTTGCTCGTGATTACGATCTCGACTCTTCATTCTCACAATTTTAGATGATCTCCGTGGGCATGGTGCTTTGCGTAAATGAGGTGGAACCTGGGTGGCTCGATTCCTGGTAGCCAATTTTTTATTAAATGCATATTTCTGAAATACCTCGGGTCTGTTGTGTTGTGGGGTTAGCAACCAGATGTTTGTTAATTGGTTATTCATAATTTTTTTTTATACAACTTAGAATGGCAAACAATCTGACGGCCCACCTGATGGAAAGTGGTAACCGTCGCCCATAGACATGAGCAGTACCATGGACATAACAGAGTATACTGTTTCGCCCATGATACCCCCCATGCGTTGCCATTCCTGAGGACTCAGATGTTATTCCTCTGTACCCAGTAAATTCACGCCATATCCCACCCTTCAAACTGAAACACAGCCATGCAAACACAACTGCTTCACGGTTGAAACACGAATGGAACAGAGGTACCCAAGCAATCGACTTTTGTACAAAGTCTCCATCTGGTATCCGGGGGGACGGGATTGTTCGTAATATGGACTACCAGTCCTATACCATTGCATACCGGTATACCTATGCCAGTGTATACCGGTGGGGGGGGGGGGGGGGGGGAGCGACGTTGTCATTTTCTTATCATCCATTAAAAAACATGTGGTATCCTGGCTTGAGGATCAAACGACTGGTGTAATTGTATTGTATTGCATTTATATTTATTTATTATATTTTATTTTATATTTGAATGTTATATATGTAGTAGCTGGAGAAAAACTCTAAGAGTAATTCTAACTTCTATATGTCTGTCTCGTTGTCTATTAATCGCCCTATTAAGGTTGGATAATACATAGCAGTATTCATATTTAATAGTTACAATATCTATTTATTATTCCACTAACGAATGTATTAAATATTGTTTATTCAATATATAACATCCAATCGAAGCACCCGACTGAAATGAATGGGCGACTTTGGAATATGTGATGACCTTTTTTTCCCCCAGTCAATGTCTAGAGGAACTCGATATATAGATATCGTAGCAGTATTGATATTTATTTATTTTATTTATTTATTCTTTATTGACCACATTACAAAAAAAATGTCTGGTACAAAAGGCGGATTTACTACTGTATAGCATTCTCTCGCAGTCAACCTTTGGCAAAACAGAAATTTGAATATGCGGTGAAAAAAATTACAACACATACAATATCACCAATATTTTTTTTTTGATGGGTGATAATGGTATGGTAACCCCGCCTGCGCTAACGGGATACGCTGGCGGAGCACCAGTGAAGGGTGATAGATGAGAATGAAAACGGGCCAGTTAGCCCATCATGATAAATTCATCAGGAATTAATCATGATAGTTTCCAGGAGGAACCGTGAGGAGGTTCGACCTGGTTCGGTATATTGCTAGCAATGGGATTCTCAGTCTCCATTACTAACAATCCCTTTCCCCCCTATCACCCATATTTAGGAACTATTACATCACTCTTATATATGTGTAAAGAGCCCGCATGAAGGTATTATGGTATTTTCCATTTAATTATAGATAGATTATAAAACAATTTTATTTTTTAACTTTACTATATAATTCAGGCATAGGTAATTTATATTTTTTTTTATTAGAAATACCATGTATAGTAATGTACGATGTGGGTTTGTAATAAGTTTTCTATATTTTATTTAATGACACAATTAAGGAAGATTATTATGTTTTTTTTTCTTTTTTAATATTATAAACTAGTTACATTCAATGGATTTATCTGAATGAAAAATGGATAATTAGTCGAATATATATATATATATATATATATATATATATATATATATATATATATATATATATCGATTGTCTTTTTTCGAGTGCTTTATGAATTAGTGTTTAGTTTACCATAATACTGTGGCAGTACCAAACTACAAATACATTGTAACCGCTATTATCAATCGACCCGCGTTGCACCCATCGTGTCTTCAAAATTAACCATTACATACAATGTAAGACACGGAAACCTCCACACTCACTACAGCACATTATCTGACTATGAAATAATCATAAACATTATAATGAAAGCTTTGAAGTTATGCTGTCCTGGTACACACTTAACATTATTCATCATGTACTTTATTTTAATATTTTTATTAATTTAATTTAATTAAACGTAGAGTTAGCCGTGTGGTCCCGGCATAGAATAGGCCACCCCTTCCTTTTCCGTGAGTGTTGTAAGAGCCGACTAGAGGAAGGCGAGGGATGGGCAGCAGCGTCCCTCTTAAAACATCTTTTAAAGCGTAACTGCGGTTGCGAACCCGCCTGCCAAGCGTGGCAACTACTGGCAAAACTCCCCTTATGGGGAAGGCTTATGTCCAGCAGTGGACAGTTAACGGCTAAAATAACATAATTTGAAGAACCTTGTAGTCTCTAGGGAAAATCTCTGCACGGAGCTCTTTTCACAGCTTGAGATTATTTAATTATTTTATTAAACACGCAATATTTATGGTATATACGAGTATTAGCGACTTTTAAATGGAAACAAGTTTTTATTTTTTTATTTTTATAATGTCAAAGTTCTGTACTTCTAAAAATCGTTTATTTTGACTGTCAACACACAGCGAAAACAACTACTAAGTTTAAAAGTCTGACATCATATAATATATTTATGATTTGCGAAAAATTAAAAAGGAAAATACGACATCACGTGCTAAGTCGCGGGCAATACCTGCCATAACATATATTTTTTTTAAATAATCAACGTTCTTGAGTGAAAAAAAACGCGTAAGTAACAGTTTTAAAGTAAATTTTCGCATAAATCGTCACATCAAATCTCGTATATGTACGTCGACTCTTTTTATAATCACGAAGCGAGGAGTCATTTTATGAAATTAGTTACAACGGCCAGTATAATTTGAAAATAATTCATAAATTTGAAGAAACCTCTGTTCGCGGCCATTATTTATGTATTAAGCGACTGACGTGATTGGAATTTTGGAGTTATTACAAAATGTTGTTACCACTATTATCACTATATATATATGAAATTTGTATGTTTGTACTCTTAGATTAAATAGATAGTTTCCATAGAAATGCTTCGAGAAAAAAGGGTCAACTTTTTCATACAATTATGCGTAAGAAATAGTTATGATGATTCCTTTATAACTATATATATATATATATATATATATATATATATATATATATATATATATATATATATATATATATATATATATATATATATACGAGGTCTGTCCGGAAAGTTCGTATAAAAGTGTTCTGGAATGCGAGAAAGAGGAGTTGGGAGGCCAGGTAAGCGCAGGACCCTTCCTTATGTCCCTAACAATGCTTCAGTTCTGGTCTGACCGCCTTGCGGTGCGAACTGGCTTGTCACGCCATCTGTGAAGTTACCTCTTAACGAAACCCCGTCGGCATGGAGCCCGCTTCCGTTGAAGAGCAGCGCGTCGTAATCAAGTTTCTCTCGAAACTCGGCAAGAATGGCCGTGAAATTTTTGCCGATCTCAGAACAGTTTATGGGGATGATGCTGTGAAGGAACCAACCGTCCACAAGTGGCTAAAAAGATTCAGAGAGGGCCGAGAAAGAGTTCGATGTTCGGGGGATTGTCCATCAAGAATTCGTCCCTCCAGGCCAGACAGTTGATGGAAAATTCTACGTCGATGTGCTCAGACGCCTCAAAGCTCGTGTGGCACGAGTTCGTCCAGAATTGGCGCGAGAGGGGCGTTGGATTCTTCACCACGACAATGCCCCTGCCCACACCTCTCTTGTTGTCCGTGAGTTTTTGAGTAAAAATTCCATTACGGTGACCGAACACCCCCCTATTCGCCGGATTTGGCCCCGTGTGACTTCTTCTTGTTCCCAAAAACCAAATTGGTACTTCGGGGGCGGCATTTGGGGGACATAAATGAGATAAAAAAAGCTACGACGGGGCAGCTGAGAAACCTACAACCAGAGGACTTTCAAGGAGCCTTCTCACAGTGGAAACGGCGTTGGCACAAGTGCATTATGTCACAGGGGGAGTACTTTGAAGGGGATAAAATTGATTTACCTGAATAATTGTAAAATAAAATTTTTAAAAAACTTTTATACGTACTTTCCGGACAAACCTCGTATATATATATATATATATATCCACAAAATCAATTCGTGCTACATGATATTCCACGATTGGCCACATATAAAAAGGTTGTTTAGTTATGTGTGTAAAAATATATAGAAATTAATTAATGAATAAATGAACGAATGAATTAAAATAGTTAAATGTGACTTTATGAAGATAATGTATACTTGGCTGAATGTAAGAGCGTCCCTCTTAAAACATCATCAAAAGCCTAACTGCAGTTACTCGCTTGCCAAGTTTGGCGACTACTGGCAAACCCTCCCTTATCGGTGAGGCCTTTGTTCAGCAGTAGACGGTTAATGGCTGATATGATGAAGTAATGAAGTGTAATCCGACATTTTACTTCACACTCTAAACTTAAATAATATGTAGTAAGTACCTACATTTATCATGCTTTTGTATCCGACTCTGACATATCCGCGATTTTGGATCTATGTGAAGAGCTGTAGCGATAAATAATGCTAATAAATGTAGCGATAATCACAATAGGTATGACTTGGGTACAAATTATGAACTCCATCCAGGTCATTGACCTTCAGTACACGATACTCAGGTCCTCCATTTTAGAGTGATCGATCAAAGGTCAGAAG
This sequence comes from Galleria mellonella, assembly GCF_026898425.1. Lineage (NCBI taxonomy): Eukaryota > Metazoa > Arthropoda > Insecta > Lepidoptera > Pyralidae > Galleria > Galleria mellonella. The sequence goes on from NW_026442151.1 coordinate 6,930,101, forward strand.
CTAGTTTCATCCAGACTGGATGAGTGGCGGTCCTTAACCATGCCCTTCTGTACCTTTTTCCACACAGAGCCAAACTAGGGGACCAACTATAAACAGCATTATCTCCAAACAAATACGACATTGAATCCTTCAATAAAAGAGTATAGTCCATCCTAGAAGGCAAGCAACAACCTGTAATTTCTCTGATGTTGTGGATGCCTGTAAAAAACCTTCAAAAAAGAGTATATTCCATCCTAGAACACAGCTGTAATTTCTCTGATGTTGTGGATGCCTGTAAACGGTGGTAATCACTTACTGTCAGGTGAGCGCGGCATGCACGTCTGCTGTTAGTTAAAAAAAAAAAGTAAAAACATTTAAATTTTAAATATATTTAAATAATAATCGCTCGTGGCGGTGGTTTGTACCGTCTCACCACGGTCCAATTCCCCCTGTAGTTTCGTGTTACCACGCAAACTTTCTGTCGTATTATTCGCACTACGTTACACATATCGAGTCTGCATCAAGTTAATGAACGTTAACGATAATCAACGGAATATAAAATCGTTATACCGCTCTTCGTTGTATTGATAATCATCACGAGTGTTTACTTTTTATCTTTTTTTGTATTATCGAGATACGTGGGTAATTATGATACAAATATTTAATTTTTTTTTTTATTTATTTATTTGTTTAAATTTTTAACATACGGAGATTAGTCGTGAAATGATTTTCTATTGTATTTAATATAAGCAGCAATTTGCTTGATACTGATAATTTGATTGGCAAATGCGAAATATGGTCTGGAAAAATTTAATATATATGTAATTGTATGACCCCATAATTGGACTCAGGATCGGTAGATTCACTAAATAAATTAATATATCATTATTGAGTGACGGGGTTGAATAGTTTATGTAATTTGAATACTTAGTTTATAAATATCTTTATTAATCTGTGCATTTACCTTGTCTGTCACTGTCACATGGATAAAATAGCGGGAACGCCATTTTGTCAACAGTAATTATTGTATTTTTATGACTTCCAAAAGGGCTCTCGAATTGTTTATATTTTTATGGCTTTTTTAAGTGATTGCATCGCCAATTCTGAACCGATATTTGTAGTTCTTACTGCAATAGATGGAGTTTATTTTAAATTCAATGACAATTTAATCCGCCATTTTGCTACAATAACATCTACTTGTGGACACACGATACCTTTTCAAACATTTTCCATCTATATTAGATGAAAAAGTTTTTTTTTTCCTGAAATTAGAAGTCTACGAAACAACGTTGTTATTGGCGTGTATTTTAAGGATATATTTTCTTTTGCAGAGTAAAATGTCAAGTGACTTTTTTTGGTTCTGTTATTTCATTAGTTAAAGAGGCCTTTGATTAAGGACAAAGCGTAGTTAGACCTTTAAAGCTCGTGTCTTTGTACACAATGAAACTGAATGTACTTAGTAGGGTTTATTCAAATACCTCGTCTCCGGTCATTAATAGTTGCAGCGAACGTTGGAAATTGCTTACCCTATATGGATAGGCTAGCTCGCCTATAGAAAATGTTAACAAGGCGAATCATACATTTCGCCAGCGTGTGATCCAGGAAACAGGTGTGCGGAATCTGGAATTCGCCCGTGGCACGACTGTGACGGTCGCCTATCTAGAACGTGGCTACCGTTGTTCCATAGTTCGTAACTTTATATGAACCAGATTGAAGTTTTTAACCAACTCTCGGTGTGCTATGATTTGAGCTGTTCTCAATTTGTAAATAAACTTTATTTTTATTACATAAGATATAATCTTAGATTATATATACAGAGCATAGAGCCTCAAAAACATTTTTATCTGAATTCTATATACTTACGCATAAAATATATCTTAACGCATTATTCATATAGAGTATTTACGGATTAAAAAGATGCAAAATTTATAAAACAAAATAAATATAGAAGTTATAAAGGAGTCACTCATATCTGTTTATCACACAAAATTGTATAAAAAACTTGACTTGCTTTTATCAAAGCATTTGTATGGAGAGACTTTATCTATATAATATAAGAATATAATATAAACAAACGGGCTTGCTTGAATGTTATGTTCACTTGTTGTAGTACTTTCAATACTATATCAAAAGTCTTGGTACCATTTCCCTGTCCCTAAATGCCTCTGAAATATAGAAATAAAAAAGCATTTTATAAAATACATTCTAAGGTCATTATCTTTGCGGAAGAAGATTTTAGAAACCAAAACCGAAAACACTAAATGCACTTACTGAAAATATCCTCAATAGTTTTATTTATAGCTAGCAACACTGTAGCTCGCTAATAATATAACTTTCTGTAGGCGAAATAATTTTTAAAATTGGTTAAATAGTTTTTGAGTTTATCCATTACAAACAAACAAAACTTAATGTTAAAAGCTTCGTAAGTATATTTTATAATGTAATAACTACTGGTTTAATCTAGGTGTAATTTTTCAAGAAAAATCGACTAGTTTCAAGACCATTCAGAACCCTTAATCCTGAGCGGCTGTATCATCCATGCGAGCTGTAGGCGTCACCGTCGCAGATTAGAAACATCTTATTTATGATGGTGCCGCGATGATAAATGCAAGGATCCTAAATGGTTCAAAAACTAGTCGAGCCATCTCGACCAAATTGCACGTTAGTTAAACCGGTAGTTATTATATTAAAAACATAACTTTACTCTTTATAATATTAGTAAAAAATAATTAAAAGAATATTAGAATTTCTGTTATTGCAGAATCAAATACGCAAGAAACGCATAGGTGTTCTTCAAAACATAAAACAGTCGTCTCCCCTGTTCCTACTTCAAGATAATCGCATTCAGGTTTTGGCAGCCCGCTTCGTGGGTTGGGCAGCAACTCAGGAGTTTCATTAGCTGCGGACACTAACTGCGTTTACAGCCTGTCAGACGGCGCTGAGTTACCTCTCGCGTTAGCCGTAACTAACGTGCAGTTTCTATATTTGTTCTTGCCTGTAATAACTTGTCGAAGAACGGCCGAGTTCGTTGGTACCGTATTCTTAATGCGAATGTCGAGGACTTGGTGTTGAGATGTTTTGTTTAGAAATTAATAGTAAATACCCTTGTATATATTATAGAATACTATAATTGGCATATATAAGATAATTTTCCTGGGAGAAGGGAGGCTGGACCCTTCAAAAGACGCTATATACTCTTTGATCGACATAGAATAGGCCAATTTTTTCCTTCCCGCTGGTCGTAAGAGGAGACTAAGAGAACTTAGTAGTTGAGGAATGAAGAGCAGCGCCCCTCTTAAAACATCGCCAAAGCCTAACTGCGGTTGCCAATCCGCATTCCAAGCGAAGCAACTTTTGCAAATCCCTCCCAGCCTAGATCTATGTTCAGGAGTGGATAATAAACGAATGACTTAGATATCTACTTTGTGCATAAAAGTTCTCGCTTGCATCTTGGTCCTGGTGTGGTTAAACCTTTGGAATGGAGCCTCTCCGAGTCCATTGCTCGACTTCAATCTTCGACTAGACCACAAGACCAGGTATTAACAAGACAACTTTAAGTACTGTCTAAAGCCACAAGTTTAATAATTGTAAACTGTAGAATTCTTTTTTTTTTATACAACTTAGAATGGCAAATAAGCTAACGGCCCACCTGATGGAAAGTGGTAACCGTCGCCTATAGACATGAGCAGTATCATGGACATAACAGAGTATACTGTTTCGCCCATGATACCCCCATGCGTTGCCATTCCTGAGTACTCAGGTGTTATTCCTCAGTACCCTGTAAATTCACGCCATATCCCACCCTTCAAACCGAAACACAGCCATGCAAACACAACTGCTTCACGGTTGAAACACGAATGGGATTTTGTACAAAGTTTCCCTCTGGTAAATTGTAATGATGTAGACAGAAACATTCAAAACAACATGATAATGCAACATTATTGGCGTGCATTCCAATTATCGAGAACTTATTTGCAAACATGAGGCGTGATAATGTCAATCATATTAACGTTTCATGCCGATAATTATGAATAAACAGCTTCACAACTAATTAATATACAGATATAATAAGTTAATTATCATTATGAGGGATGACCTGTGTTTTTTTTTCACTTTTTTATACAACTTAGAATGGCAAACAAGCTGACGGCCCACCTGATGGAAAGTAGTAACCGTCGCTTATAGACATGAGCAGTACCATGGACATAACAGAGTATACTATTTCGCCCATGATACCCCCCATGCGTTGCTTAGTTGTATAAAAAAAAATGTGACATACTAATTTGATCAAACCAAAATCGGTTCTCCTTGTGAAAGGATTAAATTATTTACGTGTCAGTTAAACGCTATTGCTTAATAGCATTAAATTATTTATGCACATTCTCTTAGCAACCTCGTTGTGTAGGTACCAAGGATTGATAATTTCCGCACTGGCCATGTTAATAAGTCGCCCACCCACTTCCTCTTCTTTAAAGGCATAGTTGACTTTGCGACATGCGATAAGTAGCTCTTTTACGTTCATATCTTACCAGTTTTAAACCATCGGTTTTTAGGGTTCCGTGCCTCCAAAGTTAAAATCGGAACCCTTATAGGTTCACTTCGTTGACCGTCAAGACATTCGTCAGTCTGTCAAGACCCTTTTTCTTAGGAACGCGTGGTGGTGTCAAGTTTAAATTAATGTCATATACTAAGGTCTGCAATATCTTAAAGTAGTGAAAAAATCAAGCTCCTAAATCGACGCAGTCGAAAGATACGACCGTTTATGTTCCATTTATATAACATATTTTGGCATTCGCGAAGGGAATCAAAACCTAAAGCGTTCCCGTTGACTGAGAATCATAAAATTTTACAAGAAACAATGTTATGTAACACAAGTGAAGTGAAAAATCCGAAAACCGTAAATTTGTAGTTAATCCACAAAAAAACTTGATGATTTCGTACGGAATCCTCGTTGCGCGAGTTCGACTCGCACTTGACCGGGTTTTTTATAATTATTTATACTATGAAACAAGCTTAAGAACTTGAACGGATGGATCCGTTGAATGTTGCCAGCCCTGAATCTTTCCCGTGCGAGATCTGCTGTTTTCAACTGAGTTTGGCGTGAATTTACAGGATACAGAGGAATAACACCTGAGTCCTCAGGAATGGCAACGCATGGGGGGTATCGTGGACGAAACAGTATACTCTGTTATTAGGAGTACAAATAAGTTTCCGCCGTTTTTTAACACAAATTAAATATTTATTATAGAAGAACGGTAATATAGATTTATATAAAATATTGCCCATCACTTGCAACCACTTTTTCCCATCTCTCAGGCAGCATTCGAATTCCACGTCTGAAGAACTCCTTGTCTTTTGAGGCTATCCACGAATCAACCCAATTTTTGGTATCCTCATAAGATGTAAACCGCTGCGTCGTCAGAGCATGTGCCATGGACCGAAACAGGTGATAATCGGACGGTGCAATGTCTGGTGAATACGGCGGGTGGGGTAACACTTCCCAATCAAGTGTTTCCAAGTACTTTTTTACGGGAGCCGCAACATGTGGACGAGCATTGTCATGCAGAAGAATATTTTTTTCGTGTCTAGAATAGTATTGAGGGCGTTTTTCTTTCAGAGCTCGGCTCAATCTCATCAATTGTGTTCGATAGAGGGCTCCAGTAATTGTTTCGCTCGGATTAAGCAACTCATAATACACTACACCTAGCTGATCCCACCAAATACACAGCATAAGTTTTTTTCCGTGAATATTCGGTTTTGCTGTTGATGTTGACGCGTGGCCAGGTAATCCCCATGATTTTTTTCTTTTTGGATTGTCATAATGTATCCACTTCTCATCACCAGTTACGATACGATGTAAAAAACCCTTTTTTTTATGTCTAGCTAGCAGCATTTCACTTAAGCATAATCGGCGTTCAATATCTCTCGGCTTTAATTCGTACGGAACCCAATTTCCTTGTTTATGAATCATTCCTAATGATTTTAAACGATGTGAGACTGCTTGCTGAGTGACTTCTAATGTTAGAGCAAGTTCTTTTTGTGTTTGAGATGAATCCTCCTCCAATAATTCCTCCAATTCTGCATCCTCGTAAATTTTTGGCCTTCCACTGCGATCTTTGTCTTCTACGTCGAAATCACCGTTTTTAAACTTTTGAAACCACTCTCGACACGTTCTCTCACTCAAAGCACCCTCACCATATGCTTCTACGAGCAATTGATGCGCCTTAGCAGCAGATTTCTTTAAATTAAAGAAGTAAATTAATATTTCCCGCAAATGACGCTTATTTGGCTCAAATTTTGACATTTTCAAGTTATAAAAATTATATTTTACCAATATCAAATCAATAATATTAATAGGTTATGTTGGTCTTGAATGTCGAAACTATTTTTTAAGCCGGTTATCATCTGCGAAAGCTAACCGAAACTCCGTGCCGCGCCATCCACAATAAAACGGCGGAAACTTATTTGTACTCCTAATATATCCATGCTACTGTTCATGTCTTTAGGCGACGGTTACCACTTTCCATCAGGTGGGCCGTCAGCTTGTTTGCCATTCTAAGTTGTATAAAAAAAAACGTACGAAGTAACTGATGAAAGCAATATTTTTAATAACAATATTAAGTGATATTTTAATGCTACTTAAAACACGTTCAGTACTTATTTATTGCTGGAAAATTATAGGCTTGCTGTGGGACAAATGCAAAGTAATCAGCATCATCGGATTAAAACATCAATACTACTAATTATACGCAGTAATTAGGTACTGGATTCTAATAAATATTGTTTCACGTCATTTTCCTAATACGAGTAAAATATCATAGTGGATGTAAATAATTGTCTGGCGAGCCCTGAGGACGTTTATTAATTACTTATAATTACTGTAGAGATATCTAATTTGTTTATTATTATTATATACCAGAGGGAGACTTTGTACAAAAGTCGATTGCTTGAGTACCTCTGTTTCATTCGTGTTTCAACTGTAAAGCAGTTGTGAAACAAAAACATGGCTGTGTTTCGGTTTGAAGGGTAGCGTGATTGATATGGCGTGAATTTACTGCGTACTGAGGAATAACACCCGAGTCCTCAGGAATAGCAACGCATGGGGAGTATCATGGGCGAAACAGTATACTCTGTTATGTCCATGGTTCTGCTCATGTCTATAGGCGACGGTTACCACTTACCATCAGGTCAGCTTGTTTGCCCTTCTAAGTTGTATAAAAAAAATATTAATTGAAAGAAATTGTTTGAATGTTAGTTACCTCAAGATAGTTCAGCATTCAGAATGCGATTTAATAATCGTGAGTGGCGCCCTCTGGTATCAGTATTCGTGTGTCATTTTAACCGTCTCACCACATCGGTGAGATATAATTTCAGTGACCCGGGGGTAGTTGACCCCGGACTTGAAGCTGGGTCAAAGTGGCTCGTCCGAGGCCTCCACGTAACCCTTCCGACAGGAGGAGAAGACTCCATTGATTCCTTTTCGTCGTTGCCCTTATCAGTTTACATCACGTGTTTCGCCATCGCCATGAAAATTGAAAACCGTTGCCAAATTTTTTTTATAAGTTAATGCGGCGCCCATGTGGTGTAACACTAGAGTTGCTCTCACGCATGTTTGGTTGCATCGATATTTTTTTTTTTTTTTATTTATTAAGGTTAACAAATGGGAGATAAAAAAGTAGGACAAAAATTACACAGTATACATATATAACAATAATTATAGTGCAACTATATAATCTTGGCCACCAATTACTATATTAACGATATTTTGAAATGGTAGTTGTTTTATATGTTGTATAAGGACATATGTATAATATTTAGGTATAAAGAACGAACTAGTACTTCTAAGGATTTAGCCTGACTCAGTTATTTTTTGCGGAAGTTCCGCCACCATGTATGTATAATGAAGAAGCTATACTCGTGTTACAATATCTGTATATTGGCGTAATAACGGATATATTAAATAGCGATTGTGCAATATATAATATATAAATTAGGCGGACGCCAGAAATAAATATAAATATCCGCCTGGTGGGAGCCATGTCGAAATTGGTGATGACATTTTATTCCACTTTCAAAGTTCTGTAGAATATATATATATATATATAGAAAAATCGTATTATCCCATACGATTTACGGTGCAAAAAAAAATTATTGTCTCTGTGTGTGTACCACAGTGGCGATGTATGTGTGTATGATGTTTTATTGTATGGATAATTTCATCTTTTATTAAATCGCTGTCCTTAGGGCCCATAATGCTGACCATCAGCGTCTGTTCATCGCCACAGAGGGATTACTTATTACAATCGATGTTTGTATTTATTTTTATTTTTGTCGACATTTCAAAAGAGTTTCACAATTAAACTGTTTTTTTTTTTTTTATATATATTATTTTACATCTATTAGTCTAGGTATCTAGGTAGTTAGCTGAACTGATTCTGAATTTATTTTGTTTTTAATTTAAATCTTGTTGATTCCCTTGTTGCTTGTTACACTTATTTTATCACAACTAAAGCAAGTTTTTTTTGTGTATAAAATTTTAAATTATTACTATTTCTTTTATTTTCCAAATTTTCTCAGTAATATCTCAGCATGTTAATTTTTTGTGTGCTCACCAGAAAAAAACAGGCTCTTTAGTGATAATAAAACAAACTATATTTCCTTTATTCAATAATGCACCGCTTATTTATTTCTCGGTTTGCCTAGTCCAGTCTCTACCAGTCAACCAGACTGGTAGAGAAGACCATCCGGTGTTTAGTGCACTAAAGTACATAGAGTTTAAATAAATAAATAATACAAATTGATGTGCGATGAGATGCTTCTTAGATACATTAGGTTGAAAATATATAAATTAAGTTCCTTCAGGGTCGGCAACGCGCGCGTAATGCCTCTGGTATTGCAGGTGTTCATAGGCTACGGTAACCACTTATTATCAGGTGGGCTGTATGCTTGTTTGCCACCTCTGTGGTAGATAGGAACAGTAATCATAATAAATTATAATAGTTTCTTCGCTATAATAATTAATCATTGCGTGTACATAGAATATACAGTGTCGCCCATTGTCACGACCATCAGTGAAGACGATAAGTTTCCATGGGAGAGAGAGTAATTCTAATTTCTTTTATCATCTTCATCATATCAGCTGTTATTAGTTCACTGCTGAACAGAGGCCTCCCCCTATTTGAAGGTTTTGCCAGTAGTTGCCACGCTTGGCAGGCGGATGGACAACCGCAGTTAGGTTTTGGTGATGTTTTAATAGGTACGTTGCTACAAGAATTCCCCTTCCTCTCGAACTATAACTGTTTCGTTACAACGTATCAAAAAAATTTGCCAAAATTGTATAACAACGGACCGATGGTGCGATTGATAACTGTACAAAATCATATGTCGTGATGAAAGGTGTTAGTTCGCTTCCTCGGCGCATCACGCAACGGTTTTTATAAGGTGAACAACACTGGGAAATCCGGTGTGTATTAGTTTCCTATATTACATGATATGATTGTATGATTATCCCGTTTTTATGGATGGAGTGAAGTGATTCTCAAAGTTGCGGATGCGATATTTTTTTTTATACAACTTAGAATGGCAAATAAGCTGACGGCCCATCTGATTGAAAGTGGTAACCGTCGCCTATAGACATGAGCAGTAGGACATAACAGAGTACACTGTTTCGCCCATGATACCCCCCATGCGTTGCCATTCCTGAGGACTCAGATGTTATTCCTCTGTACCCTGTAAATTCACGCCTCTGTCATATTCTTATAACTGGTGTGTACAATAAAGAATTAAGTACCACATCAGTTGTTAAATGTCCATTACTGTACATAGGTTTATAGCATAGGGGAGCTTATAGCACCATAGCCTTGGGGAGTTCCGATGGTTAGGTGGTGGTTTATATCACCTCGTCTCGTGAGTGTCTCGTCTCGTACTGTTAAAATAAAAAAAAATTAAATATTAATTACTTACTAGGAAACTTATTTTATTAAACATTTATATTTATACAAAGGAATAGCTATCAACGTGGCAATATAAAAGAGAACTAAGGTGCATTCTAGATATTTATGAATGAACATGTCTCAGTGTACAAGAATGTATTTATTGCATAAATACTGAATCTACTATTTATATGATTGCAAGCATGCACATTGACTGGCTGGGACTGAGAGTGGGACCACCGCGACTGACGCCCACGTTTGTCTCTACTAGGGTTGCCAATTGCCAGCTGATTTTTCGAATAGTTAAAATTACCAAATTAGTTTGTACTTATAGTAAATATTTTTTCAAAGTATTTTTTTAACTACGAAGTTCGCAGTTACTCGTACTATTTTTAATCTATGTACAGAGTAACCAATAAGATTAAAGATGGCTACTACAAAATAATAAAAAGTGCTTAACTATAATTTTTTTAATAATTTATATTTTAAGAACATTCTATTCCGAAATCTTTGTTTATTATACACGAGATAAGAAAATTTACCTGAGATCACTTCTGCTATAGATAAAGAATAATAACACCTGCGGGTCTCTATCTGTGACTTTGTCCATAGATAAAGATCTATCAACACCTACGAGTTTCATCCATAGATAAAGAAAAGCACCTCGTTTACAACTTAATCGATGCATTTCAATTTTCGCATTATAGTTAGCCAATTTTTTATATAATTACGCTGCTGTTAAAATGTGAATCTATTTAAAACAGTGATTACTCGCTCTGTTTTTTAAACATTAACAGCCCTATTGAAGAGCCGATGCGCGTGCGCAGTGACGCAGCTGTTTCAGTAAAACGGCCAACATTTGCTATGAACTCGTGTTATGACTGATTTGCGATCAAGTGGCATTTCATTACACTAACATAACTTATATGGATATATTATCAAAACAATTGCTTTTGCTGTGTGACATATTTATTATGTAGGAGGTACACCTATATCGTCATAGTCGTTCGTGGTTACAGAGGAATAACACCTGAGTCCTCAGGAATGGCAACGCATGGGAGGTATCATGGGCGAAACAGTATACTCTGTTATGTATGGTACATGGTACTGCTCATGTCTATAGGCGACGGTTATCACTTTCCATCAGGTGGGCCATCAGCTTGTTTGCCATTCTAAATTGTATAAAAAATAAAGACAGAAGTCACGGATAAAAGCTTGAATATAATATATGGCAAATGTTATTTTCAAACATTTTCAGCGTCTTAAAAATATGTGAAAGAAAAAATAAGTTTTCAATTTGTCTGATTGTTTAGTATTATGGTCTGTGACTACATTTCTGAATTTATTCTAAACTGATTTTCATAATTTCTTTTTCCAATTGATAAGATTTTGGTTTCATTTACATTTTATGAAGATTTAAATAATAAATTACTTGCATAAATTGAAAAAAAAAAACATTTGTAGACTCTGTTGTTATTATAGCAATGGCACGTTTAATTTTTATTTAAATTGAAAAGTTTGCTTCGTCTATCGTCCATGTATGTCTGTGGGCCGTTGTCACATATTAATGCGCACGCGCAGACACCGCGTGACAAAGCGGTGGCCAACAATTCGCGGCCGGCGGACGTGACGGGTCACGAACTGAAATGAATGATTCACATATAAGGTGTAATCCAAATCATTACTGTACCTTTTAGGGGGTGTTCTGCGAGTTGAATTTCATATTTATTCCAAACGACATGAGTTTATAAACGACAAAAAATGTTGAGTCTTTCATACTAAAAGAATCTCTTTCTTTTGCGAGGCGCGTAAACATTTAAAAACTCCTTAGGTACATTTTAATTTAAATTAATTTATTAAAAAGAGCAATTAATTAAATACTGAATAAAATTATTGATTTATTATTAATTAAATATTATATAATAGTAAACAATTTACTTATTTTTATAAAGAAATAATTACTTTCGATAAGTAAACTTAATTTTTCATTAAATATCGCCACTCTCTGGTTTCTCTTCTGGGAAATATATGGGAATGTATGACATTCCCATATATTTTCTATTTAATTCTCTTTAATTCTCTTGTTAAAAAAAAAATTATTTGTCGGTTCTTGGTGCCTTATAGGTTCAATAAATGTTTCATTTAAATTCTCTTTAATATTAAATTTAATAATAATTATTTTGCTCAGTTGTCTTTTATTTCTTCATGATCTTTCGACGTTGATTAGGTAGATTCGGCGTAGATTTAACGGGGTAAATCATTTAATTTGTTACCTCAGCAGACTGTTTTATGGTCGGAGCATTTAGTCGTTTGTTTACATTTCCATTAAATTCATTTAAAACAGATTGTAGGTTATGTTTTTGTCTCTGTCACACGGACACAGTTGTGGGGGCAACTAGTGACTTTATAAATGGTTTACCTCAAACAAAACCATAATTCAATTATGAAAAGAAAACAATAAGCCGACTTCCTATATAATATAAAAGATTTCACATCGCCGTTAAACGCTGCTCTTGGCTTTCCTTGCGGGCTGTATTGCAATTTTCCATTAGCCTCCTGGGAGGTATTTGCCACTTGTTGTGGTTAGTGACGTAGCCATCTTCTGTTCTACCGATGGATGTGAATTAAATTCAAAAGTAAACGTTTTACAACAAAAGAAAAAAGGTTAAACTTGCGATAGACATGTGTTCATTACATGTTTAGTCTTATTACTGCAAAAATGTGTTTAACACCTGTTTATCATCATCATGTTCCTAACTTTATCTCAATTATTATTTGTGGTCGGCGTAATATTTTTTTTTTTATTTCCATATTACAAAAAGTTTTACCTTATAGTTTTAAGACCGGCCGCCTGTCTGACGTCAACCCTCTTTGAACATCTGTTTATATCTAAACAAAAGAAAGTCTATGATATTAAAAATGAAAGGTAATAAATTATATTATTAAATAATAAAAATGCAATAAATTTGTTTACAATTTTCATAGATTTTGGTACATATAATAAAGATTCTGTTCGCAAAAAAAAAAAACTTTAATTGTGGCAAAACCGGTTAAATTTATTTAAAAACTAAACCACTAAATCGTTTTTTATAAAATTCGGTTTTAACAAACATCAAAAAATTACAACCGAATTGAGAACAACATTTCTTTTTGAAGTCGTTTCTAAATTACAAAAAAAAAAATATGCATATATTTAAATATTAAAATATCTAGTAGTAAAATTATTAAATAAAAAACTTTACAGTCAGTAAGTGATACATTAAATTTATTACTGTATCACTATAGACATTTGCATTACATTTCAATACGCTAGCGGCTCTACACTCTGTGTGCATTCGACAATAAACTGTAATATTTATATGTTACCAATTATCCAAATAGAGATATTGCATTTAAACATATCAGATGTATAGACGGCTTGTAAATATAACATTATAATAAGATTGGCGAAAGTTTATGACATTATATTTGAATAACAATGGTTGATACATAAAATGAATGAGTTAAACGCGATTGCTACTGTTGGCAGGAGCTACTGTTGAGACCTGTTCACACTCATCCGATATTATAATCCGTCATTAATAACGATTCGCAAAAAGACGGTAAGACTTTTGCACGTAATATCAACTTTATGCGTTTGAAAATAGAAAACAAGTTGGCCTATCTGTTAGGGTCGGCATATCTAACCATTACTTTTGTACATGAACAGCACCATGGACTTTCCAGTGTATACTGTAACGTACATGGTATCCTTTATGCGTTACCATTCCCAAGGATCAAGGTGTTTTACCTTCGTATACCCTATAGTTTTACTGTCATCATCCGATGTCACCTGAAACACAACCATGCAAACATAGGAACACAGCAGAAACAGGGGTTAAAGGGATTGTAAGCAATGGGAATGAATGACCCAATTTCTGGCAATATACCTTCGTTGGATCGACCTCTACGCGGTCCGGTAAATTAATCACGATGACTTACGATTAACTGACCGGCCTTCATCTGTCATCACTGACTGTTGTCCGTCAGTATATATGACTATTTTATTTTTATCGTATTAAAAAAAACAATATACAAGAATAGAATAAAGGTATCCACGCAGACAACTTTTGTATTGTTTCTCTGGTAATTAACTTTATGGACCATTGCAAGAAGAAAACGATTCGTATAAAATCCATGTATTGTGTGAATGAAGCTTTACAAATCGATTATTTAAACATACAAGGTGCGACATAAAACGATATGTCTGCACTGCCCTGTACTTGGAACAGTATTTCGTGTTAGTAAAATTTATTTCTTGGCGACTAAATTGAGACAATATTCCATTTTTTACTAGCCGTCCTCTACCTTTTTTTTATACAACTTAGAATAGCAAATTAGCTGACGGCCCACCTGATGGAAAATGGTAACCGTCGCCTATAGACATGAGCAGTACCATGGACATAACAGAGTATACTGTTTCACCCATGATACCATACCCTCCATGTGTTGCCATTCCTGAGGACTCAGGTGTTATTCCTCTGTACCCAGTAAATTCACGCCTTATCTCACCCTTCAAACCGAAACACAGCCATGCAAACACAACTGCTTTACGGTTGAAACACGAATGGGACAGAGGTACCCAAGCAAACAACTTTTGTCCAAAGTCTCCTTGTCAAGCTTGGTTTTATTTAAAAGTATCAAGTAGTTGTAGTTTAGTTTCTTAAATGATATTGGAAAGGAGGAGATTCTTATTTCATCTATTTTTTTATGTTACGCGATATCTTCGTCAATACTAAACCGATTTTGATTATTCTATTTATTATCAACAAAGTTTTTATTTGGACGTGCAATCCCTTCTGATTCCATGTTAATTGTATATCCACTATTTATATTTTTTCTTTTTTTTTCAGGTAAGTAATGCCGTCGAAAAATATTGTACACGTTCTTTTGTCGAATAGCATGTATGTACATAAAGTTTTATTCCTATTTGTCTATTCTGTCATTATGTGTGGTATAAACTGTGAAAATGAGCTGGCGCATCCTATTTTTAACTTCAGATGAATTTATATTCATTTATTTTTTTATTATTTACATTCGTTTTTCAAAAGAAGGTTGTGTATCAATATGTTCACAATTCAAGTTACTTCTTTTTTAGTGACTTCAAAAAGAAGGGGATCGGAGGGAAGGGATTGTTAGTAATAACGTAGATTTTCAATCCCTTTGCTAGCGATATACCCTGTCAAGTCGACCTCCATATGACCCCTCTAGAAAGCATCGTGCTAAATTCCAAGGCTGGCCACTATTGTTTTTTTTTTATTTTATTTTGTTTCCATTTTTCATTTATATTGTTCGAACAAATCTGTTTTCTTTCAATTAATATTTGAGTTGCGGTTAGACGCAATGTGTTTTCTTTATTTATCGTCCGTAAATTGGAAACTGGTGAACAGAGACGAGGCTGGGCTTAGACAATTAGCGCCGGAACACTAACTTGTTTAGCGGTGCGTGTGCGCATGTTGCATCAGTGCCATCCGCTACGCCATACGAGTTTCTAATGTTGCCATAAGTACCACCATAAAGGTTACTTGAGTTGTCAAGGATGGTGTCTTTCGCACGTCTTGTATGTTTCACCGCATCTGAGTTCATAGCTGAAGTGTCATATATACAGCACTGCATAGTATTTTTTTTTTATGAGTGAAAATGGTATGGTAACCCCGCCTGCGCTAACGGGATACGCTGGCGGAGCACCAGTGAAAGGTGATAGATGAGAATGAAAACGGGCCAGTTAGCCCATCATGATGAATTCATCAGGAATTAACCATGATAGTTTCCAGGGAGAACCGCGAGAAGGTCGACCTGGTTGCGTATATTGCTAGCAATAGGATTCTCAGTCTCCATTACTAACAATCCCTTTCCCCCTTTAAACGGATAGTATTGTCATAAGTTTAAATTTTTATATCACGATGGTACTCATTGCATCATAGGTACATTCATAGGAGTAATCTTAGCTGTTCTAAAGTAACATATAAAATGGCATCCCTAGGATTAACTGTATTACCTATATCGGTTTTATGATATATTATTTACTATTTGCTCCATAAGGAAGTCTATCTACTGAATAACTACGGCGTTGGTGAAAATAATTTTCTCAAATGTTATTTAGTGGTTTGCAAATATCGTAATGCAAGAGACAACAATGTTTGTCCGCCGAATATGGCTTACGTGTGGCGTTTACAACGTTGCGCTTGCGCCGGTGGGGAAACGCTTGGCGAAGTGTACTCTAGGTATGGCTTATGCAAGAAAGAACCAGTTCTGCCACCCTAGATAAGAGGCAATCGATTCTATAGATAGATAAGTTACCGCGTCCATATGAAATCTAGACGCTAAGTATTGTTGTCTCGTTCTATCTCGTGCATCATCAGCGTCATAACAGGCATTAACTGTCCATCCTTGAACATAAAACTTCCTCGTAAAAGAAGTTTTACCAGTAGATACCACGATTGACAGGCGGGTTGGCAGCTGATTTTAATAATGTTTTAAGAGGGACGTTGCTGTCCATCTTCCTACTATTAAATTCCCTTAGTGACCTCTTATGACACTCAGGAATCTGTCTCATGCATATAGCAGACATGTTTCCGTTAGCCTATGCATGGGAAAAAAGAAAAGGATAAACGCTTTTTGTCTCAAGAAGACAAACTGTATCGTGTTAATATATAGATTCGTAAGTCACTTGTTTAAAGAAGCTAGTTGGTTGGTTGAGAATTGTCGTCGTTGTTGTGTTATGTGTAGTTCTAGACATAACATACAGCGCCATCTAGAGTTAAACTAATAAACAATTTTATTCGATTCGAAAAAAATCATAATGTCTTGGCTTGGTTTGAATAATACCATCCCGAACTGTGCTCGACTCCGTCCCGAAGGGTGTTACCTTGTCCTATGCTTCTTACCGACATGGCTCTTACGACCAAAGCAGTCAACCGGCTGACCTCTCGTAAGATATTTTGTCAACAACACCTCCATGTCCTATCGTTACTCGCGACACTGTCGCACGCGCAGCCAGCTTTATGATTTTCGCGCGTTCATATTTTCTGCGCGTGCGCCGACTAACGGTCCGGCTAGGGTTGTCAGCTATAGCATTACAATTTATGGGACAGCTTAATTTACGTCGGGCTTCGTTTGGACCTCATTATTATTAGCTGGGGGTTATCTTATTATTGTTTTATGGGCCATTCGCTTTCGTGACATAATCACGATTTAATTTACTGTTAAGATCTGTTAGCGACAGAAACGGCCATCAATGTCTGGGCTTAAGTGAAAGCTTTATGAACTTACGGTAATTATTTTATGCTGTACTATTTTTCTTGTATACAGTGTATCATTTATATAATTCCAATATCATATGTTTTCTTGAGTTTTTAAGGTTATAAATACAAATTCTATTAAAAATATTGATTTAGTAATTCTTTTGTAGGAAAGAATTTGATACTTGATTAGAGATGAATATTATTAGCTTTTTTCTTCTTATTGTGTCTATATTCTGATTTACGTAATTGAATACAATAATATAATAATAAATCTCTTTATTTTCGGGTATATACCCATAATTTACAGTTACATTCTTAATTATACAAACTATTATTATTATTTTTAAACATTAGTTACAAAATACAAATTTAAATTATTTCATTATAAAATCTTTTGTCGTCAGGTATGCAGTGAGGAATACAGTCTTTACAATAACACAATGTATATATATTTTTAATATCATAATATCCTCCATAAGTTTCAAGACTTATAATCAAATGCATTGAATAACTTATATGTAGTATTTGTTCAAATAAAAAGACATACCCGTATCATATTTTTATGAGGATATAACTTTTATAGAGTTAACTAAAAATATATTTTCTAATTTACGTATTGTACTTAAACCCCTTTATTCATAAAAAAAACATCTCTTTCTGTCTCATAAACCTATTTTAGCTATAGAAATGTTTTGTCTCTTTTTTTGCACTAAATTTGCAACAAAACAGTGTGAAGCTAAAGATTAGATTTGTACATTTTAGTTTTTATAAATAAATGGGTAAGAGTTTTAAAAAAATGTAAGCTTTGGTATTAATTTCTAACAATGATAAATGTATTTCCGAGATCATTGATTGTGACACTCAACTATTCGTGTTTAGTTCGAAATCGAAAACGTCGTCATAAATCCCTGTTGATTTTATTGCAAGTGACCACTTTGTAGGGGGCGTGGTCGGGTCTATCAGCTCATTAATTTAAATTAATTAAGGTGCAGTGCAAATATGGTTAACGACACGAGTTTAGATCAGGTGTTATCTAAGTTATCTGTTTTTATATGTAAATATAATTAATTAAACACTTTTTCGTTGACTTTTTTTTAATAATGAATGGTCTTTTTAAGCGACTTCTAAAAGAACGAAGTTCTAAATGATTTTTTGTGACTTTGTAGGTAATTACGATCCTAATTCTGCGTCGTATTCTGATAAATCTTTTTATTAGTATTTTATTAATCTCATTGGAGTTACTCTCGTGTTATTTTTATATTAATATTGTGACAAATAATACCGTTTTTATTTATAATTAAAATTAGTCACATCACTTCGTTCATCGGCGCGTTTTATAACAATTGATGCTGCATTTTTTTTTGCGTTATAACCTGTCATTACATTGAAATTGTCTGTATTTCCGTTATACAAATTCCAAAACCAAATTTGTACAATCACGAGTCCGTCACATACACTTCGCTATTTGTACCCTACGGCGACAATTTTGAGCCAATGGAATATTTTATCTGTGAATCATTTGCGAAAATACACCATTGAACAATTTCTCTCTTCTTTTTTTATATAATAATTTTTTTTTTAATATAAGCTTACTCCTAAATGTTAGGACACTTGATACGACAATACAAACTTATGAACATTATAATAAAAAGTAAGATAGAAGGGCTACTCCCTTGAAGAGGGAGACCAAGGCATAGTTACATCAGACGGATCAAGGAAAAAGTTGGTGTCGTTTCGTATCAAGAGGTGAAGAGACTCGTAGTAAATCGTAGAGTGGCAAGAGCTCCACCGAGATAGATAAATAGAAGTTTACTCGATGCCGTAAGCTAATGGGTAAAACCTACCTAATAATAAAAAAAAAATCCAATTGCTGGAAAAATATAAGGAACCAACAAATGTAGAGGCATAAAACAATTCTATTTACAAATGAAAAAAAAAATATCCACATCCCTAAAATGACATTTAATATTTCGACGAATAGCGTATCTCCGATCGCGTAAAAAAGCATCGACGCCATCTTGATTGTTGTGCGTAAATCACGCGCAACACTATTAGCTGGACAAATGCTGCGCCCGCGCAGTCGATTTGCATTTTATCCGGGAACGTATTGGAGATCTTTCAGATATATATTATTACCACGCAACAAGCTGTGGAATTCAATATTGATATCCGTGGCCATCTTCCCATCTCAGCGTTGGCGACACACCATTCATATTTCATTCCATAGTGTTTACCACTGCGTAAATTTATAAAGTACTAGCTGTTGCCCGCGGCTTTGCATACGTTGTGTCATGTTTCCGATTCAAATTGATTTTTTTTACAAAATCCTGTCATAGGAGATGCTTCCATTATAAAATAAGCCTACATTCCAAATTTCAGCTTTCTAGACTTAGTAGTTTTTGCCGTGCATTGATAGTCATCAGGACAAATTATTTTATAAGTATAGGTCAGTAATATTTCTTTCCTTGTTAATTTCTGTTACCCAATATCTACTAGCTGTTTAGGTCCCGGCATAGAATAGGCCACCCTTTCCTTTCCCGTGGGTGTTGTAAGAGGTAACTAAGAGAATTTATGGTAGAAGGATGGGCAGCAGCGTTCCTCTTAAAATATCACCAAAAGCCAAACTGCGGTTGCCAAACCGCCTGCCAAGCGTGGCAAGCAAAACGCCCCCTCATGGGGAAGGCTATATTCAGCAGTGGACACTTGACAGCTGTTAACAATATCTACTAGAGGTTTTTTTTTAGCGGACACAATATGAAAGGTGCTTCTTGGAACGAAATTCTCAGTTGGTCTGTATTTTTTTTTTTGCTTGTCACAATATTTCAATTATTCTGCACACACTTGTTAACTTTTGCACATCATTAGGATTGTTCCCTCTTGTTTACAGGAGGATAAAGAATGATAAATAGATCTATTCCTTCGTACCTTTAAAATGGCTGCGATCAGATTGGACTCTAGAGCACAGTCAAGCGTTGTTCGACGAAGTTGTCATTGCTTCATGCAGCAAAATAAGAAGCAATGCAGACAGTGTACAACAATTATATATATATAAATAAATCATGCTATCATACTTTATACCAGTGTTTTTCAAACTTTTTCACGGCGCGACCACCTTAGGTCTCCTCTGGGGTTCTGAGCCTGTATGTATTTTATTATATTACAAATATCAAATCCGAACTTTTCTTTTTTATTTCTATAGTTACGTATAAGTTAAATACAAGAAGTAAATAAACAGAGAAATCGTCTAAATTTAGAAAACGATTTAATTTGTAATGTAGCAAAAATGGATCCGCGTTGGAAATAATTGGTTAACACAAAACAAGCGCACGCTTTACATTAATGTGACTCATGATTATTTTTATTTTGTTAATTTATATTACAATAAATGCCCTTTGATGAACATTTTCTTAATAAGAATATCATTTTACAAGCTTTTTTTACTTTTTTGGCTTTTTTCGTTTCGCGAACTTACGTGTCTCCCTTGTAGAGACTTGGTGACCCCCAGGGGATCGCGACCTGTACTTTGACAAACACTGCTTCATATAAATGCCACACAATCTAAAGTAATTCTTACATCGTCGACGTGGTCCGAACACTTGCGTGACCTACTCACTTTTTTCATTGATACGACCGCTATGCGTAATCTCGTTCATTTGGCGTGTTGGCGACGAGTTATATTACCACAGACAGGTTCCATGCAGGTCATGGGACTTGTCCAATTGTGCAGCCAAATGAGGGTAATGTTTTGACCACTGTCTTGTGGAATAAAGGAGTGGAGCTTTATTTTTACATTAATGAAACAAGCCAAATTATCGCTTGGCATCTGAATCAATGCTTATTTATAATAAATGTCTTTTATAATGCTGAAAATTAGGCATGGGTAATGGATATCGATCTGATATCTATATATTGGGTTCCTCTAGACTCTAGACATTAATGGCTAAAAAAAAAGGTTAATACCCATTTTGATGTCGGTTATATCTATTTTCGAATACGTTAAAAGTCTTCTATCTAATATTATTTTTTGGATAAAAGACTTAACATATTGGTTATTGGACCAGTATATAGTTATTGCTATATATAATATTACCCACTACTAGTAAATGAGCACGTGTGTTATAAAAAAAGATTGGCTAGGAGAGAATATTATTTAATATTAAATTTGTCAGGTGGCCGGTCGTAAAACTAAAAACCGAGTCTTTTTGTAATATGGACAAAATCATATTACGCCGACTCCAAATTATTGGGAGAAGATGATGATTAAATTTGTCCAACGCCCAAATAGTAACTGTTGGTCGTAACGAAACCATTTAATGGGACAAACATTTAAACTAAAACTCGCCTTTTGCTTTTTTTAAACAAGAGGATTTGGTGTGAAGACGTCATAAAATTACAGGGTATAGCCTTGTAAGTTCGATGTCCACTCGGTTCCGCCTGGAAACCGCGATGGTTAATTACAGATGTATTTGTCACAATGGGCTAATGGAGCTCTTTGTCCTCACCTATTACATTTTACTGGTTTATCGCCAGTGTATACCGATAATACTTACGTGGTTACCATTCCATTTTCACCCTTTAAAAAAACTGATGGCTTGATCCTGTTGAATTGTGTACCAGGTTTTGCTTTTCCAATTTGTTTTATCGTAACATGACGAGTTATTTAAAAAAATATCCATGGTGCTGTTCATATCTATAGATAATGGTTACCACTTTCCATCAGGCAGTGAAGTATGCAATTGCAAATTGCATTAAAAGCTTAAAAATCAATACAATTACAGTTTACAATTACAGTTACACAAGTTAAATACAATTATTAGGCCACCTGATAAATCAGTCAGAATTAATGGATTTATTTAGTCGCATTCCTTTATGCCGAACTTTCGTCATAATCTGTCCAGTTATCAGAAGGAGACTTTGTACAAAAGTTGTTTATTTACTTCTAACGGTACTTCTGTCCCATTAGTGTTTCTACCGTGAAGCAGTTGTGTTTGCATGGCTGTGTTTCAATTTGAAGGATGATATATGGCAGCGAAATTACAGGGTACAGAGGCGTAACACCTTAATCCTCACAAATAGTAAAGCATAAAGAGTATCATGGGCGATACATTATACTCTATTATATCCATGACTATAGGCGACAGTTACCATTTTCCATCAAGTGGGCCGTCAGTTCATTTCTCAATCTGAATTGCATAAAAAAATATTTTATTATCAATACACAGACACACAAAAGCCTAACAGTTTAATTATATATGTAGATGTAATAATTGGAGATAAGCTTTCTAATCCAAAGGTTACACAACGATATTCAGCTGTGTAACATTGTCCCAACAAACGATATGTCAGAACTCAGTTTGGTGTCTACCCAAACATGACGTTGGATCATGGTGTAAGTTGAATAAGCCATAATCTCTTAAAGTAATAAGTTAAATTTATGTAAATGGTTGCAGATTAAGCCATTTGTATAACAAAATGGTTACGGCGGACATGTAAAGACATTTCGTCAAGATACTCCTACCAGAATTGTTATTATGGCAATGAGATGCTAATTTTGTACGCAAACTACTAAAAAACGTATGGTTTACAAATAATGGGAAAACTGTATTGTGTAGATAACTTTTTTACAAGCTCTTATTGAATTTTGCTTGTTAGTATATTTGGGTCAAGCAATGCTTGCAAGTGTGTCGGAAGAGAACTAGTTCTCTGTCGGGTTTGGCTTGAATTTTGTATAGATTTATAATAAATTCTTCGATAATGTAGTCTTTATTAATATTATAAATGTGAAAGCTTGTTTGTTTGTTACTTGTTGTTACAGTCTTAACGACTCAATCAAACCTCTTGAAATTTGGTGTAGAAGTATTATTTATGATTTAGAGGGATGGACTTGGGCTACTTTTTATTCCAAGTTGTATCAGTGATTGATAAGAGGATAAGAAAAGGAAAAATGATTTAATATAGGCAAAATATGTTGAAAGAATAATTTACGATTATGTCCCATTAATTAAAAAAATAGCTTTAATAGTGATAAAATCGCTAGAGCATACTGCTGACTAAATCCCACGGTATTACGCATCTTCGCTTCGATTACAAGTTTACGGGTTCGATTTATTTTAGAAAATACCCATTTCTTAGGTATATAACCAATTACATATCTATAAGATTTAGTTGTGATACCTGGAAATATCCGAAAAGCCCACTATAATTACGTTACGCCAGCGCGAGCAAACCGGGGACAGTTTCAAATTAGTTGTGCAAATCTGTAATCAACTTGTAGCAATATTAGTCCCAAGACCACTTGTCAAATAGAGGATTATAAATTTGCATATTGCTTAGTGATTTAGAGCGGCTAGTGCTGGCCCGTACAGCTCAGGTGTACTCTGTGATGTCTTGATCAAAAGTTTTTTTTATGCAACCTAAAATGGCAAACAAGGTGACGGTCCACCTGATGGAAAGTGGTAATCGTCGCCTATAGACATGAGCAGTACCATGGACATAACAGAGTATACTGTTTCGCCCATGATACTCCCCATGCGTTGCCATTCCTGAGGACTCAGGTGTTATTCCTCTGTACCCAGTAATTTCACGCCATATCCCACCCTTCAAACCGAAACACAGCTATGCAAACACAACTGCTTCACGGCTGAAACACGAATGGGACAGAGGTACCCAAGCAATCGACTTTTGTACAAAGTCTCCCTCTAGTAGACATGTTTGCTAAACATCCTTTCACACTTATTTACAACAGAACAGTGGTAATTTAATTATTGTTTCGTATTATTTTGACTTCATTCGGCAATTTTCTTCAAGGTGAGTACAGTGCGTCTCACCTCTACGGACTGCGAGCTGCAGTTTGCAGAGGAAAAATAGTATCCTATCATACTGTTCTCAGTGGTGAATCATAGACAATTATCAGTATAATCCACGATGGACGAGTTTGTACGAACGATTGATTGAAAAAATTGACGCCGTTATTAAGCGGAGTGCGTGTGTAATTTCACATCGTAATACTTAACTTGCCAGTCAAACCAGAATGATTTCAACGATCGGTAATACTCTAGCCCGTAATCAATGGTTTCATATCGACTTAGAGATTTTACTTCACACTAGTGGATCAATTCTCGTAGTGAATTGACGCGGTATCACTACTGCGTAGTTCAATTGTCAAAATCGTTCATTTTTATGCAACTTAGAATGGCAAACAAACCGATGGCCCACCTGATGGAAAGTGGTAACTGTCGCCTGTAGACATGAGCTGTACCATGGACATAACAGAGTATACCGTTGCGCCCATTATACCACCCATGCGTTGCTATTCCTGAGGAATCAGGTGTTATTCCTCTGTACCCAGTACATTCTTTTTTTAAAAAGCGCCGATTCTGAATTCGTTCATTTGTAATTGCATCCTGCAGATAAAATTAAATAAAAATAACGCAAAATACACAGAAACATAGCGAGAAAATTGGAGGGAGATCTTTATGGCAATCTACAGAGGGGCCTATGTTCAGCAGTGGACACATAATGGTTGAGATGATGATGAGGATAGCAGGAAAAATTACTTATTTCTCGGCCTACAAGTCATTTGTTATGTACCTAATAATACTTTGGAAAGGATTTCAATCAAAAGATATCTCAATTATATCGATTTATTTTTATGAGAATCGAGTCGATTTCGATTCGATACATCCATTTCGCTTTTTTTTTTATTTAACAAATTCCTCTTGTCAGGACGACTAATTCATTCCATTAGTTACTATTTATAAGATTGTAGTGCAGTAGTTCTGCGCTTTCTGCACCTTAATTCAAGAGACTGATGTTGTACCCTTCCAGAAATCTCTTTGGCCTTCTACCAGTATTGATACGGCTGCTGCTTCATATCAATATAGTATCTATTACAATTAACATAAAATCTCTAATAGTATAATAATAATCGGAAACCCAGTGATTTGTCAACGATGCTGTGTTTACTGTTCGTACCTTTATTTACAATATTTACGCAATATAATTCTGAGAGCTGATGCGTCAGAATGAGTACGTTTACATATAACGATAAAAAAATAATATCTTAAAATTAATTTACATTACATTTAATAATTGACATAAAATTCCAATTAATTTTCCTTATACGAATGCTTTATAATGATAATAATGTTAATTTAATTTTCCGTCTTTACAATGGAAATTTATTTACAAATGTACCTATAATGTATTTCTGATAAATCGCATGAAACTATTTACTTGTAGCAATGATGTTACTTTTGAATTGTAATAATTATAATAATACTATTTTCAAAATTGCATATTGTAAATTGTAACTCTAAAAAAATTTACAGATTTTTTTATGTAACTTAAAATAGCAAGCAAGCTGACAGCCCACTTGATGAAAAGTGGTAAGCATTTGCATCATTACCATTGTTAAGGACAAAAACACACGTAAGGCAATTCGGTTATTATATTTGCAATAAAATATAATTTGTACAGATTGTTCAAGTTAACATGGCACGCTCCTTCAACTTTTTACTTCAATGTGTGTGACCATATACACACATGGTACTATGTTTGTGTTTGTGAGTAGCGGTCTGGCCAGCGGAATATTATATTCCTTAGTTGAAATCTTGTAAGTACTTTTATTCACACATTGTTAATTCTTCGTATTATGATGGAACGTGCTATGTTACTATGGACTACGAAACTTTTAACAATAAAACAAATTGACAATCAAAACTGTTACTATATCTAAGTTACATGATTTCAGTTACCTTCTGATAAACGGCTAATGAAGCACGCTTCATCCGCACTCAAATGGGAAAGAACAAGATACTGGGCAACACACCATTTCATTCTATCTTATAGACTCGTTAGCGATAACCAAAATCGATGATCGATGAATTTGTATGTCGCATATTTAGGGAGGCCTCACATCGTGCCCACCTCGTTGTCGTCACGTCGTCGAATCGTAATATGTAAATAAACGATAACGTACTCATGAACTTAAATTACTAAATATTGCAAATGTAATATTAGTCCGGCAGGTGTATTAATTTCTTTGATTCTCGCTCCTCCGGTCGGACAAGTGCCATTTCAGAAGTGCCAAATGGTGTCGTAATATCCATTAAATATGGTATTAAAAGATGACGTTAAAATTTAAATTCACTTTTCTATACCAATTAAGTC
Organism: Galleria mellonella; assembly: GCF_026898425.1. NCBI lineage: Eukaryota > Metazoa > Arthropoda > Insecta > Lepidoptera > Pyralidae > Galleria > Galleria mellonella. The sequence goes on from NW_026442151.1 coordinate 6,956,466, forward strand.
TACTATTTAAATAAATAATATTATTATAAATTCTTTATTGCACTAAAACATACAGTAACAACAATAAGTTAATAACAATGTTAGCAAAGGCGAACTTATCTCTAGAAGAGATCTCTTCCAGTCAACCTAACGCAGTGGCATAGGAAGTAGTGGTATTGGTATTTTTAAACTTTCTTATACGTTTATGTTTTTTTTTCTTTACGTTTCTTTTTTTTGAATATTAGTAAGACAAATAGGTGTATTAAAAGTAGATGCAAGATACTACCAATGGGATACCATTTCGCTATAAGCAGTCACACGTGAGCTGACCATCCCTCGACCATCAAGTTTCCCTAATCGCCTCCTACACCCACGAGGAAGGAAGATATACTTCCAGCAGCAGTATTTCTGAACCGATACGACATCATAACCTTCAAGAAAAGAGCATATTCCTTTTTAAAAGGCTTTTAAATGTTGTGGGCGATTATGGGCGACGGTAGTCACTTACCATCAGGTGAGCCGCATGCTCGTGTGCCCCCTGTGCTGTAAAAAAAGTGGCCCATTCTATGGTGGCAGCTTCATGGCCAAAGCTAAGCCAAAATCTAAGATCAATGTATACGCTCCATTGCTATCAGCTAAGTTGTTATTGTGTTGAGATTTCGTGTCCATTTGTTACGAACAAGAACTATTATCACTATTCTATCATATTTCTGTTACGCAGTAAAAAGTTTAATATAATTGGTAAAAACGTAACTTGTATAGGCAACGCTTTATCACAACGGTTACGGTAATTTCGCTGTCACCCAAAAGTCGTGTAGAACGGTATTCGCGGAAATGTTCTTTTCGAAAGTTCATTTTTTTTCCAGAATCAACCTTTTTTTATATTCGAGTATTTTTATTTTCGATATTCACAGTTCTTTTTTAAACGTACCTATAAACATTTGAAAGGCCGGCAACGCACAAACAACTCCTCTCATGTTGCGGATGTACATGGGTGACGATAGCCGCTTCCCATCAGGTGGACAGTCTACTCGTTTGCCTCCCTAACAAAAAAAAAAAAACTTTTTAATAAAATGTTAGTAGTTTCAATTTAAGAGATATTTAATTTTTTTTACAATGATCATGGAATGTTAATTCGCCAAAGTTCCAAATTCTCCCCTTCTCCGAATAATTTACTAATGTCGTTTTTCATATTATTATTTTAAAAAATATTTAAAATTTGTTTATATACCACATAGTTTCTCTTGTTTGTACATATGTCACGTAATAAATGACCAGATCAAGTGGCTGTCACTGTCAGCCTGTTAATAGATTAGTTATAATCTGATAATAAACCTTCAGTGATAAACTCCATCATCAAAAAAAATGTCTAAAACTAAAATGTAAACTAACCGTCTTTCAAAAAAAAAAACGTTCATACTCACTTTTTTACTTTATCCGAGCAGTAAGAATTTTATATTATTGCTCATTTCCGTGTAGAATATAGTATATGTCATATATGTATAAGTATATTTGTTATTTATATATATATTTATTCGTTTATATATGTAATTTTAGTATGTATGTATGTCTATCAATAATTACTAGTACCGCATTCGAGTATTCCGACACTTCCCTATGGTTGACTGGGAGATAATGCTTTTAGCATTAAGTCCGCCATGTACACATATATGTACTAATGAATAAATAAATATTATAAATAATACTCGATACCATAATATTAAAAAATGGCAACGCATGTGAGATATAATGGGTCACACAGTATACTCCGTTATGTCCATGGTACTACTCATGTCTATAGGCGACGGTTACCGCTTTGCATCAGGTGGACCGTCAGCTTGTTTGCCATTCTAAGTTGCATAAAAACTACTAATAAATAATGCATAGTAATTAATACATACTTATTTATTGTGCCCAGAAATTCTTCAAACATTGAAAGGTAGAATTTGACCTCTGTCTCCGCGTAACTACGTCTCACCTTCGACACACAGGTCAAACGACTTCGACATATGTACACAGTTACCATAAGAAGTACATAATTCATGATGACACTGGACAGTTACTTAATAAATCTTCCAAGTGGTTAACCCTGCAGTCAGAAATATTGTTATTAGTATCGGGATTGGTATAAAGGGGATATTTTTTTATACAACTTAGAATGGCAAACAAGCTGACGGCCCACCTGATGGAAAGTGGTCGTCGCCTATAGACATGAGCAGTATCATGGACATAACAGAGTACACTGTTTCGCCCATGATACCCCCCATGCGTTGCCATTCCTGAGTACTCAGGTGTTATTCCTCTGTAATCTGTAAATTCACGCCATATCCCATCTTTCAGACCGAAACACAGCCATGCAAACACAACTGTTTCACGGTAGAAACACGAATGAGACAGAGGTACCCAAGCAATCGACTTTTGTATAAAGCCTTCCTCTGGTAATACTCAACCCGCTTCGAAATTATTTCAATCACTGAAAAGTTGATTTTGCTTCGAAAAAAAATTACTTCAAATGTGGTAAAATTTGTAGTGACTGTTTTTTTTTTCTATTATAATATTAAGTCTAATAAAAGACAAAAAAAAGTTGGTTTTATCACTTCTCATTTTACTATATATATATTATTTTTTTTACTTGTGAATTTGTGAATTTTTTGTGTAAAAGATGATATGGCCATAAATACGTCAAGATACGTCGCGTGCGTAAGTTTATAGAACACTAATAAAAAAACTTAGCTGTCAAAAAGTTGACCCGTTTTTGAGACTCGATACTCTATCTACATAATCTAAGGATGTTACATATAAAAAGCGTAAGTATATATTTCGCCAAACATAATCATTTAAATGTTGGGTCCATACAATTTTATTTTTATTTACATTAATTATTTAATTATGTTATTTAAATATGTCAGTATTAATTTAATAATTTATTCGCTCCATTATATTCATTAATATTTGAACAATAGCAATACATACAATATTCAATACACCAATCAATCGATTATATTAAATTTATCATTTCATTTCATCATACATGGAATATCAGCATGGGGTTCTTTAGAAGGGGGGTAAAGAGGTTTCTTCAGGGTCGGCAACGCACGCGTAATACCTCTGGTATTGCAGGTGTTCATAGGCTACGGTAACCACTTACCATTAGGTGGGCCGTACGCTTGTTTGCCACCTCAGTGGTATAAAAAAAAAAAGTAAATAAAAAAAAAATACTTCATATACTGATTGACGTAAGTGAAGCCGCGGGATAAAGGTAGTATTATCTATAAATATCACTCGCCATGTCTTATCATAACCTATCATATTAAATGATTGAATTATTGTGATTACACACTATCAGTGACGTCTATTGAGATCAGGTATGCGATTGTATGTAAGTTATATGTAGGTATGTATTTTTTTTATGTATAATTAAAAAACATTGTTCAGGAGAATGCAGTTTAACTAATCGTGTAAGCGCCCCTTTATGAGTAAATGAACAAAAACTTAATTGTTTCCTTCAAAAAAATTATACAGATTATAAAAATTAAGAATTTGTTTACAAAAAATTGAAATTAATTTACTAATAAAAAGCAAGATAAAAAGACAACAATGTAGGTTAACTTTCTAGAACTATATTTATTTATTTCTTTATAGCTAGTGCTATAAATTTAATAACTGTCATTGTATTTAACTTGTCAGTCCGATCTTTCCTTTTTATAATATAATTAGTTTATTAGTTTTGTTTTTAACACTTTATTGTACAGTAAAGTTTTAAATTATAGGATACAGAGTTCTTAGGAAAAGAATGATTATAACGGTGGAGTTATCCCATAAATAACTAGTACATACAAAGCTATTTCTCACAGTTATTTCTCTTTATATATTAAAAAAATTATATACATATATATATATATATATATATATATATATATATATATATATATATATATATATATATATATATATATATATATATATATATATATATATATATATATATATATATATATATATATATATATATATATATCGTTTCTTTTTTAATTATTTTATCCGTTAACTGTCCACTGCTGGACCAGTTTTGCCAGTAATTATGTCCATGGTACTGCTCATGTTTATAGGCGATGGTTACCACTTTCCATCAGATGGGCCGTCAGCTTGTTTGCCGTTCTAAGTTGTATAAGAAAAGTTACCACGCTTGGCAGGCTGGTTGACAAACGCAGATAGGCTTTTAGAGATGTTTTAAGAGGGACGTTGCTGCCCATTCTTCGCTCTCTCTTAGTCGCCTCTTACGAAATCCACGGGAAAGGTAAGGGCGTTGCTAGGGTAAAGGGCGGGCTATTCTATGCTGGGGCACATACCATGATGTGTATGTATCGTATGTATGTGTTAAATTAGGATATAAGCTACCCGTGTACTAAATTTCTTTCAAATCCATTCAGTAGTTTTTTGGTAAAAGAGAAACAAATATTCATACGTTCATCGTTACATACTTTCGAATTTATTATACCAATGGGATCATTGAGGAAAATTCAATATTTTTTTGACAACTATTACAAACATATTTTATTGTTTCAGGCCCTGCACGCCCGCGCAGAACAGGCGGTACTCGAAAATGAAACGAGGAACATAAAATCGCATTATATTATAAGTATCTTTTGGCTGACATAAGTGAAAAATTTAAACGCTGCCCGTCCCACTTGGCCTGTGAAACGCCTGTGCACAGAGAATCGCCTTATTTGTTTTAAAGGCTCATAAATTTTGGGTACCGTGTGAAATTTTAAAGAAAAAAGAAAGATATGTCTTTGTTTCAATGTATGTATACACGTATTCGAATGTCACCTTTGTATTGTTTGGGTTTTATTTCAATATTTTGATTTCTCTAAAACGAATACGCTGTATGTAGTGGAAAGAATAATAGAATTTGAAGTACATAGTTGACCTTTTAATATACTTTTTTATTTTTTTTTTGAAAAAAAAAATTGGATTATACAATTCAGAATGGCAAACTGACGGTTCGCCTGACGAAAAGTGGTGACCGTCGCCTATAGACATGAGCAGGACCTTGGACTTAACAGAATATACTGGGGAGGAAAGGAATCGTTAGTAATGCGGACTATCAGACCCATTGGTAGCAATATACCCTCTCAGGTTGACCTCTACGTAGAACCACCCTGGAAACCATCATGCTGAATTCCAGGTGTGTTCATCACGGTGGGTTAACTGACCTGCCCTTTCATCTCACCTATCGTCCCTCACTGGTGTTCCACCAGTATATACCAATAGCGCAGGCGAGGTTATTAAATTTTTCATCGTGCCTCCCACCAAATTGTTTATAATTACTCCTCTCCATCCAAAGGTTGCCTGGAAGATAACGCTCTTTGCGATAGGGTCGCCCATTGTTTTCTCATTGTGATTATTTCTTGTAATTGTTTATATTTATAATAAGTTTCCTATTGCAATCTTTTGGAGGAAACAAAGAGTATCTATCAATCTATCTATTCCATTATCCAATAAATACAGAGTATACTGTACCATCCATGATACACTTTATGCGTTTCCATTCCTGAGGATTAAGATGTTATGCCTGTGTACCCCATAATTTCACTGTTATATTTCACAACTATGGAAATTTCTACAACAATGACTAATATGAAAGGTTGTAGAACTTCTAGTAGTAATAAAGTGTAAATAAAAAAAGTGGCCAATCTTCTAGTGTTGGCAGTCACACACATAATGGTAGCGGAATTAAACGAAATAATTCTAAACAAATAATCTTTGTAAACTTTCACATTAACAATGTTCATAAGATTTATTGGACTAGAAAGATATTCAGGCGGCTTCACTTGTACCTATCCAATTTCTAAACATGACGAGATCTAGTATCGAGTTTAGTTCCAATTATACACTGGTATAAGTACTCGGAAATTGTTCCTCAATCGCGGCATCGATTGTAAAGGGAACATTGATCTCACACATCGATCTCGATCGCCGATCGGGCATTATAGCGGCGGCGGCGGCACGCGCAGGCGCAGCGCGGCGCGGCGGGCTCACAGCGTAGGCAAATCGATGGCTAATTGCAGCCCGCGGCTTGGATGCCTCGAAAAAATTAAGTTAAACGTTTTCCATTGTCACACGCGACACGATAATATCCACACGTTGTAAATATTGAAATTTAGCAAGAATATCATAATAACAAACTACATATTTGTAAGCGATCTTCTTATTATCTAAGACATTATATTTTTTTTAATGACTGATAAGTTATTTCTATAATCCACAACTTAGGCGACCGTTACCACTTTCTATCAGGTGGGTCGTCAGCTTGTTTGCCATTCTACGTTGTATAAAAAAAAAAAAACTTAAGCTAAAAGTAATAAAGGCATCGCACAAGCCGCTCCTGTCGTGTTGCAGGTGTTCATGAGCGACGGTAGCCGCTTTCCATTAGTATTACAATAACATAACAAAAAATCACAAATATGTTTTAACAAAGGCTAGTTGAATTTCGATCAGTGTTATGAAAATAAAAAGTATGCTAATTCAGCGTAAAGATTTCTGCATTTTCCTGCAATGACAAACACATGCTATTTTAATTCTTATTCTATTAGTCATACCATCTCATTTGGATGTAATATTACTAATTCGTGTCAGAATGTTACCCTCGAATACCTACAGTTTCTAGGCAAACTTTGTTATACGAAAGTCTGGCTTGTGTTACTGATCATTGGGTTTAAGTTTTGCTATATCATAAAACAAACGTCTACATTTTTAATGACACATAAACACGAAAACTCCTAAGATTGTGTTCCATTAAAACTCAATTTTAATTGTGACAAACCCAGTCATTTTGATTTCAAAACAACTGAATCGATTATGATACAATTTGTATTAAATTAATCTGTAAATATATTTCTTTATGATGGAAAAAATATCTAAATCGGTTTACAACTGATGGAGTTACAATGTAACATAAAAAAAATAACCGAATTGAGATTCTTCTTTTCTAAATCAGTCGAAAAAGTGACTAAACCGTGTAAGAGCGTGTAATGGAAACGCGCATCACTCACGACTAATTTCGGGTTAAGATTACGCACGCAAGTCGAACCATAATTCCCTGGACTCCCTTCGTCCGTTCCTGAGGTAAATTTTTTTGGTAATTTTCTATAGTTAGCCAGAAGATATATATAGGTAATTGTATTGTGTAATCACAAGAATAATGGTATTCTTATGGTGTAAACTCGACCATAAATTATGTAGATATGGGTAAATATAATCTAAAGACTTTCTATTCAGAAACATTTAATTTAATTATATTAGAATGAAAATTATTATCGAATCTCTTAGTATATATTTAAATTATATTATTTTTGAAGCCTTTTTAATTGTTATGTTATCTCTTCTTTCTTTCTTTCACGTAGATTGTTTGTTGATAAAAATTTCTATTTTAATACTGATGAGCTATTCAGTTGTCTTAATTAATTATAGAAACCTCTTTGATCTTCGTCATACTAGCGACGGCGTTCCATTTTCGGACTTCAACAAAAAAAAATACTATAACAATATTTACTAACAGTGGGAAAGGCAAAGGAATTAAGCTATACAGCCTGATTTTTAGTAAAGAAATTGTTAAACACAAATTATTGGTTAATTTCAAATGATCTCATTTTATAATGGCCAGTATCGAACTCGCAACCTACCTCACAACCAACTCTTATTAACTACAGATAATAACGAAGCCAGCAATACGCTTGATAAATAAAAACATGAAATGAAATATAAATGCAGTCTCTAAACACGGTGCAGTGTAACCACAAAAACTCGACGCGCAACAATTTTACGTAATTCTCAAGCTTTAATTATGAAGTTACGCCACGGCCGGCCGGCGTAACATATTTTTTTTTTAATACTAAACACATGTGACTGTAATCGGCAAGCGTAAGTCGTTCGCGGAATCGTGGCTCCGCACCCATTGCGAGTTAAACGGCGTAATCTTTATAAAACCACATTCTTCGCAACCGTCGACAATACTATCACTCATGCCTATGTACCTATTACGTAAACATTCTGAAAACTATTTCTTTTTTTATTGAAGGAAAGCCAACAGTTTCGCTACAAAAAAAGAGAGCCAATTACAGATTGTTACAGGTTAAAAAAAAATTAACAAAATGCATACGAATATGACTTCGCAATTACACACAATTAACAATAGATTCATACATATATTGTTATATAGTAGAATCTCTATTAACCGAACATCGATTATCCGGAAAAGACAGGACGAATCGGATTCCATAGAGCCGTTACAACGCATTAACGCCGCACCGAAAGACGACGTAGCGACAAAAATCGAAAAAGGAATGTTGCGTTGGTTTGGTCATTTGGAGAGGATGGATGAATGAAGAATTACGAAAGAGATTTATGAAGCAAGAATGAATGGAGATGTCGATAGGGGCCGCCCTAGACGGACGTATATCGACCAAATAGGCGACGTGCTGAAGAAGGGCCAAATTAAAAGTACCCGTAACCGGCGAGCGTGTATGAAAATATTGATGAATGTGGAAGAAGCGAAAGAGGTGTGTTTGAATCGAAGCATTTGGCGTTCCATTGTTTCTGCCTACCCTAATGGGAGACAGGCGTGACAGATATGTATGTATGAAAAGATGTGATTTATTACGTCAAAGATTAATAACTACTTATTTTCAACAAAATTTTTAATTTAATCTATTTTCTTTATAGCCCGTAATTTTAATTACGTACTGTCTAAATGACGTATATATGTGTAAACTCTTTACATTATAAAAAAAATATATTAAATCGTAATTATTGTTTGATTTGACTTTGAGGAAATCGATTATCCGGATTTTCGATTATACGGAAAAAACCTGGTTTTATTTGATTCGGATAATCGAGATTCGACTTGTTTAATTACGATAAGAAATTATGTTCAGATACTATAGACCATTGCGATATAATTAATTGAAAATTTACTATTAATATACCTGGCCATAAAACATTTTGCTTATGTCAAACGGCTCATTGGTTAGATTAAAAAAAAAAACTTTTAATGTAAAAGATTCGGAAATTGCGTACGTAGGAACGTGCATGCAAATACATGTACACGCACGTGCACGAAACTAATTTCAAGGTCAGAATATATGAAACTAATGTACTGTGACAGCCCTATTTACATCTTATTAGTTTCACTTTGTATTTTGACGACGAAATTTCGTTGCATGACACTACTTGTATAAAAAAAAAGAAACACGCATTATTAAAAAATTTGCGAAGCACTCTTTTAGTTTCATGCAACTAATGCATGAATTATGAAACATGTGAAATGTCATGAAACTTGTTTCATGTCACTAACTTTATAATGCACGCTAGGCTTTACGGTGTGCAACCTTTTAACACCTAGCGTCTTGTTTCTGTTTTGAACAACTAAATAGGTTTATCGGTGGACTTAACACTGTTGTTTATATGTCATGTCGGCCATAAGCGGAACTGGTGGCCGTTTCAATGGACACTGGCGATCCTTTTACGACGCGCACTAGCGGCACATCTGATTGAAAGCTGCCATGAATCACCTACCCTATCTATGCAACTAATAATAAAACTGCGGAGAATTTATGTCTGTCAGTCCGCCGGTGCGCACACAAGGAAGTACTAGATTTTGATGACATTTTACATAGTTGTAACTAGTGCTTCAACGTTTAGTTCATAGTATAATATCGTGACTTAGTAAATAAGGGATCAATACAAAAAGAAAACAGTATTAGAGGCATGATATATTGCGTGACATATACACAAAAAATTCTATGGCAATTTACATTCAAAAGAAACTAAAATTTTATTTATCTATAGTAATAATTTATTATTTGTTATATTATTTTTTGCACCATGTATGTTATGCTTTATATACAAACCCTATAGACACTTTCTCCTTTCGGGTTCTCAAGGTTGACTGGAAGAAATTCCTTTAAGGGATAAGTCCACCTGTGTACGTCTTTGCTATAATCTAATATCTATATTGTAAGTGTATGTACAAAAGCATATAAATATATAAATACGAATTAATTGGTATATTAATTAAATAGTTTTTAAACTAGATTATCATAGAGATTGGTAATATATAGCAATACCTATACATTGTCCCAATAAAGAGTATAATAAATATATATGAAATGAAACACCCAAAATTAATATAAATAACCGACTAGTATTATCGATATCGAAATGGGTGATGACCTTTTTACCGCCATCAATGTCTAGAAAAACCCATTGAAGCACTACCGATCTTATTCATGCTTACATTGTAATAAGAAACGGATACCTTTAGAAGAATTCAAGGAACGAAAAAAATTACAAGTGAAATGAAAATGTCATATAAATATATTCCATTTTGAATTAATTAAAAGCAGATTATCTTAATATAAATCACAAAATTAATATATAATATATCGATATCGAAATGGATGATGACCTTTTTACCGCCATCAATGTCTGTCTGTCCGTATGTATGTATCTTTAGATTCGAAAAAAATTACAAGTGAAATGAAAATGTCTTCCATTTTGAATTAAAAGCAGCTTAAATAAATCACTATATAATATGGATTTTGACTGTCCGTAGTATGCTTAGATCTTTTTTTTTTTTTTTAATAGATTGATTCAAGAGGAAGGTTTATATGTACTGCTCGTGTCTATAGGCGACGGTTACCACTTTCCATCTGGTGGGCCGTCAGCTTGTTTGCCATTCTAAGTTGTATAAAAAAAAATGTATAATATAGTAGAGAAACACTGATAATTTTAGATCTTTCTAATGTGATGTCGTAAATACATTTTTTGCGCTTACATTGCAATCGCTGGCTAAACTCTATAAGATGGATCCAAATAATGTACTACAGTATTATACACCTTAAGAAGGTTTACAAAAATGTCCATGGCATATGTCTATCTCTTAGAGATAACCCACAATAACCATTTTTTTATCCTTTTTTACGAGAATTTATGGCTTATTTACGAAGCGATTTTAAGCAATACAGCATTAATCCTTGTCCGATTAAGTACCTTAAATACATTGTGCATTTAATATAGATCTATATGGCCCTTTGCAGCATGTAATTTAAATGAATATTTCCGAAGATATTACAGATTTAAAATGCAGGGACATAGCGGTTGCGGCATCTACGTAGCCGTGCGATTTTACAATCGTCGCGTTATCTAGGTATTTAAGTTTTGTGTATGACTAAATATGTACTTATCATATTTTATCAGTGTCTGGAACCAAATCAGTACTTGTCAATTCAGAACGTTGTCTATGTGTAATTATATTATTATAACAATGCGTAATGTTCGTATGACTGCATGACCAATGTATTTAATACCAAAGACAGTCTTTGTCGTCTCGTTTGGATACCTTTGCCCTATCCGGGTGTCTGCCGTGAACCAGCTGTGCTTGCATAACAGTTTTTGTTTTAAGGATATGACAGTGAAGTTTCAGAGTACGGAGTCATATTACTATAGTCCCCAGGAATGGCAACCCGTAGGGCTCGCACTGTGATCGATGTCTTCTGGAATGTCTATGGTTCTGGTTATGTCTATAGGTGATGGTTACTTTTTGTATGGGTCGTCAGTTTGTTTGCCATTTATATTTGATTTAATACTTGTATATAAATTTGTAACCAATACGAACACACGTATATTTATATAATATCGGACGATACAGTTCCAAATTCAAATTCAAAAATCCAATTTTGTCTGGGAAATTTTTAATGTATTATTATGTAGTATTTTTAATGTAAGTAAATTTTTAATAATACTTGCAACACTGAAAAAATGACTTGTTTTGTTTTTATTCAAAAAGTTATGGGTCGAATTGAGTCAGCCAAATGTCAAGCCGACACTTTTTTGACACTTGGTAATCTATAATCTAAGATTATATCATACAAAAATATTTCCACTATTTTTGGGCTAATGGGTCGTTTTTGTTTGCTTTACTATCAAACGGTGTGACACGTATTTCCTATCAGCTATAAAGAAAAAATCAACTTTACAATTTATTTACTGTATAAATAATATAACAAATATAAAATACTAAGGGTCTCGCTCTCATGTCTAAAGTTTATGACCCGGAGAGTAATAACACATATAAAATTACAATTAAATGCCCCCTGGTGCTATTTTTAATAAATTATTCTTATTTTTCCTGTTAACAATAAGGTTAAGGAATATAAGCATTCTGCTTGATAATTACTTGACCTGGTAATTGTGATTCCAAGAAACAGGACTGTAAATAATAAATATTTATTTAGAGTTTGACTCATCCAATAGCAAATACTTAGCAAATAACATGGTTGATATATGATTCAATTTTTACTGCCGTTTAGTTTATGGCTGTCGTTTGTGAGGCCAAATGGTTTGGTCTTGATTCTACAATTTGAGAAAATAAACTGTGTTCAGTATATACTAAGTCTATGGTTCAGGACGATGTATTTTTTGTATTTACAAAAAAAGTTTGATTTCGTATGACAAAAAAAAAACGAGATATTATTTAATATTTAAACTATCTAAATATATTCATTCAATATGGATAATTTAGTAAGACATAAAAAAAAGCATAGACACTGGATTAAGACCTTTTTTGTAGGAAATTTAAATAAGCGTCAAATTCTTTTTGAATTTTTTTTTATTAATTTAATATTTTACTGAAATATAAATATCAAATTATATATTTTTCTGTATCCAAACGATTGTGGTTAATAGAAAACTGTAAAATCTTTTCAATAATATTGTCCGCACAATTTTTGCAAATGTGTCAAGAATGTATTCATAGATGCAAATAGTTGTTACCCTAGATTCTAACATTTTTACTAAGATGCTCATAAATATATTCATGAACAAATTATAATGAACATGCCTTTACTTCTTCTGTCTATGGTATTTCCATAAACAACCTCTCACAATGCTGTGACTTTAAAAAAGATATTTTGAATATCGAACGCAAAATGGCGCATGAAAGTGGCGGCAAACGGTCGCGTTGCGTATCGTAGTAGGCCACAAAGCATTCCTACATATGATTTCATTGTCAGCTATTTAAACAAGCGGTGAAAATCAGTGAAGCTAGCTTTTAACTATCCTCGAGCTCTCAATATTCATAACGGGTTCTCCATTGTTTCCCGCGTTCTGGAACGTCACGTATGAAAGGCGCCATCTTTAAAGGGACGTGCTGTAACGCGACCAAAAATATTAGACCCACAAACAATCGAAACGATAGAACTCTTGCTTAAAATAGTGTAACTATTGGGGTTCTACACTTAATGGCGTTTTTCATGACCCAGAGAAAATTATAAATGTATGCTTGAAGGTATTGCGGTGCATAGAAATGAAGTAGCCACACACATTGGAAACAAATTAATAATTTTTGTAGGTCGCAATGGATATCTTGTTACGTGACTAACGTTCGTGTTGTTATTTCAGTCACAGATTCTTTTAATGACTCAGTAAAAAGCAATGGGCCATTCTAAAAAAGCATTTGTATGAATGATTTTGTGTACATAGTTTGTAAGCTGCTAAGATAGAATTGTAATAGCTTTTTTAATGACAGTAAAATAAACAATAAACAATATTCTAAAATATTTTACATATTTATATATTTTAGTTCTTCACTTTGTTGGAGTGAAAATTATATTCCGGTCCTTATGCATAATAACGTAAAATCTCTCGCATACTCATATTTTAAATATTAACCCTCCTTATTCGGTGGGAAGGGATTGTTAGCAATGCAGACTACCAGTCCCATTGCTCAGGTCGACCTCCACGAGGTCCCCCCTGGAAACCATTATGATGAATTCACCTGGAATTGGCTAACTGACCTGCCTTTTCATTCTCACTTATCACCCTTCACTGGTGCTCCGCCAGCGTATATCGTTAGCGCAGGCGGGGCTACCATTCCATCATCATCTATTAAAATTCTTCTTATTCATAAAAACATTAAACCTCCCATAAAACCTATTTTAGCTATTGAAGTGTTTTGTCTCTTTCTTTTGTGCTAAATTCTCAAATTAAAAGAAAGTGACAAAACAGTCTAATAGAGGAAATAGGTAGTTTTTAGTTTTTATTGATAAAGGGGCTAGTGTATTCTGACACTTAAAATTTTAACTCAAAAGATACAAACGTTTCTATAGATAAAAATAAAAACTATTGGACATTTTTTACGATTTTTTTATTTTTTTGCCATAGTGATAACTTTATCCTACTGTATTTTAATTGAATTTTCTCAATGCCATTGTATATTTTTATGTATTAAATGCAATAAATAATAAATAAATTTACTAGGTATTTGTTACTTCTATTTGTACTAGGTCATTCGTATATATAGCCTTAAAAATTTAATAGACAGACCACGAACATAATTTGTAATATAACAAAAAAATTTTTTTTCTTTCTGTTTCTTTTCGTGTCTACATATTACATGTATTTACGATTATTACCTAATTTTTTTCTTATATAAAATATTATTATGACAAATATTGCATGACACAATAAGGTCTAACATCGTCCGATCAATTTACAAAAGTGCTTAAACTCAGTCGCCACATTAAACGTGATTTATGGCAGATGAATAATTGTATTTTTTTATGAATGCATAAAAACTCATGGTTATTGTATGTAATGATGTTATTTACGATCGATACGTCGCGTTCATCATCACCAAATTGGATTTTGTGCCGTGACTCAACAGGACGACATAAAACCGGGTTAAGTGTACTAAGTGTTGGTACGCGTATTTAGTATTTACTCGGTTTTATGCGCTTGCGCTGTTGTGATTCCCGGTTTATGAAAGTACTGCTTCACTCAAGTGTGTTACCATCAAATTGTTTACATTTGTGTAGATAATTGATTAATTAAATTTAATTTAAATAAGTAGTACATCTTTGAAACAATTAATTGTATTGTATATCACACCTGCAATAAATTTGATGTTGTGGGTGATCATGGGCGGCGGTAGTCACTTACCATCAGGTGAGCCGTATGCTTGTTTGCCCCCTGTGTTGTAAACATAAAATATCAAAAATCAATAATTATTTTATTAGTAATAACCCTACAATACAAAAAAAAAAAAAACATTGCTTTGTTTAGCACCGGTGACGTTTCGGTAAACAGTCAATAACAGATAGTGACTGTTTAAATCAAGATATAGTACCTAATTCCTGTACAGGCCTTCTTCATAATGGGGGGTTTTTCCAGTAGTTGCCACGCTTGGCAGGCGGTCGCAGTTAGACTTTAGTGACATTTTAAAAAGGGCATTGCTGCCCATCTCTCGACCGTTAAGCCCCCTTAGTCCTTACGACACCCACGGGAAAGGTAGAGGTGGCCTATTCTTTGTCGGAACCATACGGCTAGCCTCCGCCATAAATAACCAGAATGATACGACCTAAACAACTTTAATCAATCTCTTCTGCAAATATTTAGTATGTCAAAAGATATCACTCGATATCCGACGGTATGACCACCGGTAGAAAGTCGAGACGTTGTAACAACCGGTAAATTACGCAATATCTCACTTGACCATTTCCACGGTTAAAAAACCTTAAAATTTCTAATGGCTCGTGTAAATTCGCATTACGTAAAAAGTTTCCCGTCGCAACTCAACTACGAGTATTAATAAATCATCTGATTGTCGAGAACGGATTAAATCGAGTTGCGAGTTATAACGATTGATCAATCGGACACCAGTTCGCGTGATACATTCATCGATTCGGCGTAAAATTCGTATCACGCACCACAACACACGGCCAAGAAATATCCGATTATGACAGGTTGTTTTATAAAACAACTTTTTCTGACAATACAATTTACAATTTTTTTAAACTTCGCCCGATAGGCAAGGACGGTAATTTTAGAAATGAGTGCCAAGATTTCTGGAAGTAATATAAGTTGAGACCGAAATATCCATATGCCTTTTACAAAGACCGAGTTTAAATATACTTCAACAAAAATTGCATAACTGTTTTTTAATGATATCATCATCATCACCATCATCATCATATCAGCCTTTAATTGTCCATTGCTGAACATAAGCCTCCATTTTTGGGGCTGGGGGGGGTGGCTTTGCCAGTAGTTGGACTTTGGAGATGTTTCAACAGAAACGCTACTACCCCATCACTCGCCCTTAATCGGTTCTTACGACACTCAAGGAAACGGAAGGGGTGGCCTATTCTATGCCGGGACCACACGGTTAAATGGTATGTTTTTTTGGAAAGTATAAAACTGTATTCATCTAAAAATTCATGCCTTTTTATATCTATTACATTTATCAATACTAGGTATATGTTAAAATTTTTGTACAGTACCTATAAAAACATGTTAGTTAACAGTTGGCTGACCGTTTTCGGGTAGTTTTTTGTCACTCGCTCCATCTATATGGTCTAGTTGTTACCTTGTTATAACCAAGCACATGCCATAATTCGGACACAAGTCGTCTTCTATCGTTCGTATCTATTATATCAACTTCAAAATCGGCTCATACTTACAGAACCTGTTCTCGTGCTATGGAATTTTAATGCTATTTTTTGTTGGTAAACGTATGTTACTATGCCGCTTAAGTTATTCGTAACTTAATGAAAATTACATTTATTCACAGTACAAAAAAATGTTTATGGTGAAAGAAATTTATCTATGCGTATGATTTCATGGCAACTTTACGATAGTATTCGTTCGGGTAATAATTTGTCTCATTTTTATTTAGTTCCTCGTCCAGTGGTTGAAATTCGACTGTAACATATTTTGTAATAAATGAACTTATTATGGTTATGTTTGACATTTAGTAAGACTATAGACAAATAATATTAAAGACAAACAATATTAATCTATTCTCAATTTGACCACAGACTTTTACTGTAAAGAGTACCTATATACGCGTGTGTATATCAAAAACATGGTAGTTTTATGCATGATTTTAAAAAATATTGTCATTTTAGACTCCTTCTGTATAGAAACTATAAGTATGCCAATTTACATACTCCTCCGTCGGCGAAATTTTCGTAAAAAGGGGTACAAAGTTTTTGATTCACGTATTAACATATCTTAACTTTATTAACCAAAAAGAAATATGGTACAAAAGATGAACTTAATGTTAGAAGCATTCTCTACCACTCAACCTTTTGGGATGAACTGTGAATCACGAATACGATACCTCATTATTAATATAAGTAATGATAATAACACTTTATAAATAGTGAATTCATTTTATATTGTAATCTGGACTCGACTATACTCTGCTTTTTTTTTAATCTATCTCAACAATCATGACTTTACATATTCAGCTTTCTTAAAGCACATTTACTTTAGTTGTTGCATTTAGTTTATTCCGCAGACATTACCATGTAAGGAGTCTAAAGTTAACTGCACCAATCTAAATATGACCAAACCGTTTATCTTTTTAAAAAGTGGTATGCCACGGAACGCTACCTGATTGCATGCGTTTGTGTGCACATCGCGTCGCCAGTAAAAAATGCGCGCATTACTGCGTTGCATACCGCATGCACGGTAGATACGTTTGGCCATTAAAATTCTCGCCGCACCGTTTACTATTTAGAGCAATAATAGACCACTAACGACCTGTTTAGGGCTGCCGTTAATTGTTATAAGGATATATCCGTCGTTAATCTCAAGATCCTGGGTACAGTTAATGCTGCATCTAAGCACGAAGTGCAGTTTATCCTTAGATGGCAATCCGTGAGAACAAAACTCATCCGTTAGGATAAAACTTTAGCACTACAACAAATGCTCGTCTTTAGAATCCTGAAACTTTAATAAATATATGTGATGGCTACAACTATAATAGGATAGTTGGAGGTATTTGTCATCTAATTGTTATTGTGGTAAAAACTCAACTTGCTCATACCACTTTTTTTTGGCGGCAAACAAGCATACGTCCATCAAGCCTGTCTAATGGTAAATGATCACTGTAGCCTATGGTCATCTGCAACGCTAGAGGTATTACATACCCATTGCCGACTCTCTAGAAACCTTAATATATCCTTTTTGAAGAACCGCATACTGTAGCCTTTAGGGAAAACCCCCGGCAGGGAACTCAATCTACAGTCTTTTCAAATTCATATGTTGTCGAGCCTAATAGCCTAAATGATTCATTTCTAGCTATATAAATATGTTTATATTTGCAGATGGCATACACAAAGTTAAAGTTGAAGGCAATTATTAATTATTTTAGTTAATTATTTCTCACCCATCCTTAGCGGCGTTGAAAAAACGCGTCTGCTACGAGCCGCTATGAATTCCTTGATCCGAGATTTAGTGGGATTCTGTACGACCCTATGATTATAGAGCGATCAGTGTTACCCCACGATGGCTGATAATGACAGGTTCCTATCTCACACCTACTCAAACAAAAGTCCCACGCGGTAATTCCACATCTATCAACGTTACACGAAGCAAGAATGAGATTGTATGAGATAACGTAAGATAATTGCGAAGTATGTTTGTTTGCTCAAAACCAACAAGGTAGATAACGTTGAAAAACATCCTATTATTACGCAAGACTCATAATTTCCGCAGTACGTCTTCTATTTTTGAGGCACATTAATCGTTCTTTTCAACCTTGTATAAATTTGATGTCACTCGGTCACACCAAACGTCCTATTCGACTGGTCTTCGAGTTAGGCAACTTAAAACACCCAAACCCAAAGAAAATTTAGAAAAGTTCAGTTCCGATATTGGCCCGATGGAGAATTGAACCCAGAAACCCATTACGCAAAGCAATACACTTGCCGCTGTACCACAGAGGTTGGATTATTTCCAAGAAACATTCTTTAGAGAATA
Organism: Galleria mellonella; assembly: GCF_026898425.1. Lineage (NCBI taxonomy): Eukaryota > Metazoa > Arthropoda > Insecta > Lepidoptera > Pyralidae > Galleria > Galleria mellonella. The sequence goes on from NW_026442151.1 coordinate 6,975,270, forward strand.
CTTCGACCAATTGCTTAATTCACTGCGAATAATTACCGCCCCAATTTTGTATTGTCAGTTTAAAATGTCGTCCAATCTACTTTTTAAAGACGGATTGATCCATTTATAGGGCAGTTGAAAGTTTATATGAGCCTTTAATGAGAATTTTATTGCCTTCTTGCGAATATTTTGGACGACTTTTTATATATACCTATATCTTGATGATATATTTCTTGGAAGTCTTGAAAGAAACGCGGCACGTGGGGTTGATGACTTTAGATTTGTACACCTGAACTTGACCTTCTTTTGTTTTTTTAAGAGTTCAAGAAAGGCTTCTGTTTTAGTTAACTTTATGTGTATCGGAGTGCACTCAGGAACGAAAATTGTCGAATGTTTTGTACTAGATAGATAACTGTTTTGTTGACATAAAAATTGTACACATTATTTTAATAATTTGCCAAGATATTCGCTGCTTATTATCTATTACGGGTATTATTATATTTAAATAAAAAATAATATTTGGATAATTATAATTTTTCCAAACCTGTTTTTTTTTGTACCAGTTTTGTTTTGTGATGTCCTTGATTTATATATATACAGAATTTATACGTAGTGTATTTCAATTGTCGTATTTTGCAGCCCATATGGAACTAACATGATGCAGTTAATGGATATTGCTTAGGACTTTCCATAAACAAGTTAACACCTAGCGCATTACCCTTCTTAAGTGAGACAATGGGCAATTACGTCTCTAGCCTAATGGCCGACGGGAGTTACAAAAGAAACCGATTGACAATACTTCGCTTCGGCCAATTACAATCGGCAGTTGGCAAAGCTCTTGTCTCCAAGCAATAAAGATTAGATTCCAATGGGAATAGCATAGAAATTATGGCTGTAGTCAATAGTTTCTATCAGTATAGAAAGTGAGCGAAGTGGCTTGTTCCCAACAATTGTTAGTGGAAAGCGAGTTGTTTGCCGAGGAAAACCTAGCTTGAGTGAAAACCTGGTAATTGCAGGCAATCATCAGCTATGATGTCACACTGATTGACGGCCTACTTTGGTTTTGCACTTGCTTCGCAGCTCAAGACCTACTTTCCACCTTAAGACTTCCTTAAATAGATGTTCCTAAAGATATTTTGTATCTGAAATAACAATTCCGAGTATGTATCTGACTCGAGAATTCTAAATTCGTGAATTCTAAACTTTGACTTATCTAGTAGTTTTTATACTTGTAAATGATTTAAAAATTTATAAGTATTAATTAAACAGCCTAAACAGTTTTATGCGTTTATTGAAACGTACGTCCTTATTGCCTTGCTTGTATCCCATTTATCTACAGTTGGTTCGTATGTATTTCTCTTCCGTTGATGTTTATCATCCGTCATACTTAGACTCTATTCTCTTCTAAACATTCTTTTACACAATATATTTACCTTTTCTCTGGTCGCCTGTTTTTTCCACATCTATGTTTCTATTAAATGTCTTAAAAATAGCTTTTGTTTTAATAATAAATACGTGGAGGTCATTTGAAGCTTATAAAACCAAAAACCACAATGCGGTACGGTAAACTGCACAGTACCAGGCTATTCTTGGTATAAAAGTCATTGCTGCATCACCAACGCATTCATTACGTGGCTGACTGAATCGACCTTCACAACTAGTTACGCTGGTTACTATAAATGCAGTCCGGAGGTGCGAAAATTGGTAATAATAGCAATGAGGTCACCCGTGCCTCCATCCAGTACTGTCTGTGCTCTGTATTAACTGACCTTTCCACTTAGGGTCAGATCGCATATCGTCCAGATGTCTATGAATAGAATTTTCAATGTTTATAATACTATGTTGTGAACGTCGAATTTAAAACAATTAACGGTTGAGAAATATGCGGTATGATGAGGATTTGAAAGTGATTTTTAAGTGTCCTTTTTAATTTTATCTATGCAATCATTGTTCTTTTCTTAAACTTTTGAAATACAACCTTTTAAATTATAAATGTCATCCACACTAATCTCTTAATTCAGTATCTTTTTTCATCTTTTTTTTTATTATTGGAAACTAAAATAACTGCTACTTATTATAATGGACAATTAACATTAGCGAATAAATAATTTGAACCGCCCGCGCGGTTGTTGCCACGCTTTTGCGCCGGCGCACCGTCGTCGCCGGTGGGTGTGACAATTTATCCGCAGTAATGGCGAAAGTGTCTTTCATGTCGGCGTCTTTGAACCCTCTAACAATGTTAATTAATCACTCACAAAGCTGATCCAATAGTGTTATTTGTTGTTAAAGGAAAGCTGGCACTAATGTTATGTTTTCACGTTTCCACTTCACTGCATCTTTGAATACGACATCATATTAATATTTTTATTTTCTATAAATTTCTTTGATTTGATATTACTGATATTTGTTTCCCATATCGGAAGCTGTATCATTTTCTATTTTATTATTGCTTGTTAATTTTAACTGAAGTTCAAAAGCTTTTTATATATATATATATATATATATATATATATATATATATATATATATATACGATGTGCCCTAATTATTAACCGATTTTTGTAATCAATTTTGTATATCATAGCGCATAGTTTTATGTTAATCTCGTATTAATTTTATCATGAATGAATCTTATGTTCATTTTGAAATAAAATCAAATAGATACTAACAAATTTGGAAGCTAAAGTACGCACACATTTGTAGACGAGTCACAAGTGAAACCTATCAATTCGCCATACATACAAATGGTGATCATAAAATACTTCGTACACGTAATAAAACATCCAAATATAGAAGCGTCCATTTGACCGCGTCCAGCCACCCTACAGGTGAAGTTGCCAGCTTCCGCGACAGTCCATTTTATTAATGTCCGTTATCCGCCTCTACCACGGATAGCACTTATCTATTCAAGACAAGTATGGAGTGTCGCGTCTGAGACTTTTTATGGCTCCGGCCGGTATTACGTTGCGGTAGCCGATCTCGTATAATTGTAGTGCTTTTGTAAATGCTTCCTTGAAAGCATTCGAGTGTTCCTCGCCGTTTGAAACTGTCATTGATCGATCACTCTTGCATCTGGGAATCTTGCTAATCTTCTATGCTATCAAAATCCTGTAATAGATACAAATCAATAGAAAAATAAAAAGTGAAGTTGAAATAATAACATCAAATCTTAATCCAAAATTGATGATAAGTCACAAAATTATTGACACAGTCTAATATTTTATAGTAACAATTTTTAGAGAAGTATGAACAAAAAACGAAAAGGGAATTTTGCATTGGTTTGGCCATTTGGAGAGGATGGATGAAAGAAGAATTACGAAAGAGATTTATGGAGCAAGAATGAATGGAGATGTCGGTAGGGGCCACCCTAGACGGACGTATGTTGACCAAATAGGCGACGTGCTGAAGAAGGGCCAAATTAAAAGTACCCGTAACCGGCGAGCGTGTATGAAAAGATTAAAGAATGTAGAAGAAGCGAAAGAGGTTTGTTTGAATCGAAGCATTTGGCGTTCCATTGTTTCTGCCTACCCTAATGGGAGACAGGCGTGATAGCCATATTACCAGAGGGAGACTTTGTACAAAAGTTGATTGCTTGGGTACCTCTATTCCATTCGTGTTTTTACCGTGAAGCAGTTGTGTTTGCATGGCTGTATTTCGGTTTGGAGGATGGGATATGGCGTGAATTTATAGGGTACAGAGGAATAACATCTGAGTCCTGAGAAATGGCAACGCATGGGGGGTATCATGAGCGAAACAGTATACTCTGTTATGTCCATGGTACTGCTCATGTCTACAGGCGACGGTTACCACTTTCCATCAGATGGGCCGTCAGCTTGTTTGCCATTCTAAGTTGTATAAAAAAAACATATATGTATGTATGTAACAATTTCTATTTGTGACATTTAATCAGTATATAGCCAAAACTAAATTGGAATTGAATAAAAGCAAGATTTAAACATCATTATTAAATACATAATTGAACCACCGTGTTCTAATCGTTAGAATGTCAGCCATTAATGTTTATGTAACTATTCTCATTATATTTGTATTATTCGAAAATACATGATTTGTAAATAATGATAATAAATGTATTACAAGTGTATTGCAATCTCTGACGTAATAGTACTGCAGGTCTTAAGTATAAAAATATGTAACACAGTTATAGGTTATGTTTTGGTACAAATTATGTAGATATTATCGCATAAAACGGATAATCTGGTGGTATTGTTTTATTGTTACCTTATTCCCTTTGGCCGTAACAGAATATCAGTGCTTTGCTCTTTTGGGGGCGAAGCAATAAACTGAGTTGCGGCCATTTTGTATTGCTATGGCACACTCACAAACGAAAATTGTATTCAGTGTATTTTTTTTTATCATTTATGTTATCTCGCTTTTTTTGTATATGTATGTTGTAATTTGTGTGCTGTAAGTAATGCAAATAAATTATCTATCTATGTATCTATCTATCTAAAACATAAAAATATTGTGATACATTTTGATAATAGTGTTTATATTTGTTTTATAACATAATTCTGCTTATAATGCTGTATTGATATTGCGAGCGTGTATGAAAAGACTGATGAATGTGGAAGAAGCGAAAGAGGTTTGTTTGAATCGAAGCATTTGGCGTTCCATTGGGAGACATGCGTGACAGTTATGTATGTATATATGTATGATGTAACTAGGTAATGTTTTTAAATACTAAGAATGCTAAGTTACGTTATAGTACAATTATTGTCTCTCCAACTCGGTTAAAACTGCTTTTTGAAGTTACTTTTTTACTTGATAAATTTAATTATTTGAAACAGATTTACAATTAATAAATTTTTGTTTTTATAAAATATAATGATGAAGTAATAAAAAATGTAAACAGTTCTACCTAGACTACTTATTCATCAGCATTTGAGGTTTGTTTGTTGTCACTGCGTTTGCCCGTGCGTGGTCGCCACTCAAGACCCTTTCTTCCCCATCGGTTGTCTGTTCTTCGAGCTATGTAACTAGCCTATGCCACTTCATCTTGCTTATCCTTCGACTACTAATTGTGACGGAGGCAACCAAAGCAAGTTGTCGATAATGGGTAAAAGTTATTTATTATAAATCATCATATATCAGCCTTTAACTGTCCACTGCTGAACACAAGCCTCCTCCTGGGGTTTGGCAGTAGTTACCCCGCTTGGCAGGCGAACTGGCAACCGCAGTCAGGTTTTAGAGATGTTTTAAGAGAAATGCTGCTGCCCATCTCTCGCCCTTCTTTAGTCATCTCTTACGACACCCATGGGAAAGGAAGGGGTGGCCTATTCTATGACGGGACCACACGGTCCTGTAGATTATAAATACTATAGTATAATAAACTGCACTAGTACTAAAAGCTATTAAGAATAATAAATGGTCAAATGCAAATTGAACATAATAAATTGAGTAAATTTAATTTATTATTGGCACATAAGCGAAACAAAAACCTGTTGATAAGTACTGTCAGTACGTATAAAGTAAATCAGCGTACAACAAATCAGGGTCATATGTCAAAATGGTCACATAAAACTTAAAGAGTCAGTCATGCAAACATTAATTAAATCACAATTTGATACATTAATCAAAACTATGGAACAAGGCATTCGTCTAAAAATAAAAATGTATAATAAACTAAGAACAAGGAATTACATAGAAGGAATGATAAAATAAAAACTGTAAATCATATGGTTGCCTCCTTTCTTCTTATGCAAATATAATTAGTAAAAAGAGGACGAAAGATACACCATCAGATATGTCAATTATTTGTCAATGACAAATTTTACATTACTAGATTATATATTGGACACAGTTTATGTAGAAAGTATGCAATCAGGTTGTATCTGAATTTGGTTGGATTATACGGTTGTATAACATTTTCTATACACTAACCTGCTATGAATTGACAATTCTATGTAATTCCTTGTTCTTAGATAATAAATTACCCAAAACACTAACATAATTGCCGAGAAATACATTTAAAATACATTTATAATGGGTCAACTTATTGTCGTCAACTATTCGTCAAATTAGCTTATTAGTTTTTTTGTCAGTGTTCTATATACTTAACACACAATGCCTCTTTACGTATCTATATTTAATTATTTATTAAATAAAATAGTTATTACGCATTAAATAGATACAAAAATTATAAAACAAAATAAATATAGAAGTTATAAAAAATTGTATGAAAAAGTTGACCCGCTTTTCTCGAAACATTTGTATGGAGACACTGTATCTATACAATCTAAGATAAAAATATACATAAGTTTTCATATGGATAATTATTTTCTTCGATGTCGCTACACGCTGATCACTCGTCTGAATCTACCAGTCTAAATAGGAAACAATAAAAAAAAAAGAACGGTGACCGATGTCTCAATCGGATTGCAACCGCGATACTTCTGCTAAATGGTCTGTCATTAGTTGCGTGCTCGCCTATGCGCATGCGCCTTTGTATCTCAATGGCTCGTCATGATCCACTATTGAGATGTACACAATGAGATACTATCTCACTTGAAAGTGTGTTGATGTTTTTAAAAAGAATTGTATGTAAAATGACTTGTTATCAAGATAAACGATGTTCATCATTAAATATTTAAATTTGTATGATTTATTATTGCTTTACAAACTTCGCCATCGTCTCCTTGTTACATAACCTGTCTGGTTACGGTAATTAAATTTCTGATAACGAATGCATCAAAAGTTAGTTATTTACGTTAACTTTACTATTCGTCTATTAAAATCAATAACGGTCTCGTTAATTGTTAAAAGATTTGTGGAATGTTTACAGAAATCGTTAGAAAGCGAAATGAGCGTTCACAATTAACAGCTTTTAAAGGGTTTCCTCGTAAATCTTGATAATGAAATGTTCACTGACTCAATGTGTACTTCACATTTCGACAATATACTTTATTGCACTCTTCAATGAGTCCGTTTTCGTTTGCGTCTGTCACGAAGGCAACTCTTTGGAAAGTGAAATTGGGGCGCACCTGACGTTGCTTTCTTTACGTCTCGGAGTTCTTTTTGCTTCAGTGAGAGTGGTCTAGATTCGATAATTGTGTCGGTAGCGAGTCCGTGACGAGTTCGGTTCAACCTCCCGGTGTTTCGACTACCACTGGTTGTCGAAACATCTCCTATTTTGGATGACGATCGATCGGTATCGAGGACTGACTAATTACTTTGATTTATATGTTTGTTTCTTCGCTAACTATCGCTGTGATGGCTAGTTAAAGCCAATTTCTATCTCCTATTAAATATTGCAATGCAAATAAACTTTTTTTTATATCTTTTTTTTTACGAGCATATCGTTTAATCGCAAAGTGGATCAATATATTTCGTTAGTGTCCCTTTGGTTGGATTGAGTTTCAAATCTTGATATCTGTTTTAAACGAGCCTTTCGTATCTCCATTCTTGGGCGAAAACCATTTGTAGCAGCAGTATTTATTTGTCTTTTGTCGACTGTTTGTTGAAATTCGTGATTGTATCACTGTCGATAGAGAGTTTTTGCTCCGAGTCCACTTTGATAGTGCATTGTAATTTTTTGGCTCGATAGAAAGCGACAATTTTGTAGTCCAATTTTGTTATCCTCTTTTATTTCGCAACACGTTTTTGTAGTTTTCTTACTGGATATTAAAAACGCATTTGTAAATTCCGATTTAATAACATTATTTCGAATGACATTGTCCATAACAAAATCCTCCGTTCCGCGAGTTTTTCGCGGCACTTTCATGCTCTTTGGTAGAAACTTTCACCGGGTCCTCGGACCGTATAAGGATTGTTCAGATCGATGATTAATCCGTAGCTGGGAGCTCGTGCGCAGACTCCGCGGCGCCTTCCACGCTATCGAGCATCAGCAGCGCGCGCGCCGACGAAAGTGCAAGTCGCCCAGTTCCCACGACCCTCCCCCCTCGCCCCCCACTACGCCGACTCGAGAAACTATCGATTATTTTAATTCGAATTATTTACACTTTCGAGCTGGCGAATTAGATCGTTAATGCCGATATTAAATACCGTGTTTGGTCTTACCGAGTGCGGGCAGTTTTAAATAAAAGGTTTATATTTTTAAGTAACGCCCAAAAGGATAAGTTTCTCAATTTGTCTATACGCAATTACGTCGCGAATTCTGGACCGATTTTTATAATTCTTTTTGCCGTCTACTTTTGTATAATGTTTACTTCTATATTGGTACCATATTCACTTTATGATGATTAAGAGTATTTAGAATGTTTCTCTGTTTGTCTGTATGTTTGGTCCGGCATCACGCAGAACCTATGCACCAAATTAAATGAGACTTCAGGTGTCTCTGAACTTGTTATATTTAAAAGCGGGTACCTACATCCAAATTCCACACATGGGAAGTTACGGGGAAAAGACAGTATGAATAATATAAATTGAACTACAACTATTTTTGGGGGGAAAGGGATTGTTAGTAATGGAGTTTGATAGCCCCATTGCTAGCAATATGCCTTATTAGGTCGACCACGTGGTTCCTCCTGGAAACCATCGTATACCGTATCCATCGTATACGGGTGGGGTTACCATTTCATTATCATCTACTAAAAAAAAAAACTACAACTATTTTGTCCGCTTAGTTCTGAACTGAATAGGAGCCCTTATTCATGAGCGCCGTTCACTTCAGCGTGCTGTTTGTCGGCGCATGCAATATAAAACGTGAGAAAAGAAAAGCCGACACAAATAATTACAATACAGTATGACTCACGATAGTTATTATTCTACAACTATTTTAATTAGTGTTCATATATAGTGATACTTTACATATAAAGAAAGCTAGCAATTATACAAATGGCAGTTCGACAGCCACACGGAAGTTGCGATAAATTTATTGTATTAAATGATAGATTTAGTGCCGAATTGGCGAATAAAATGTTTGTTGCCAAAATGTTTAAATGTCCACGCCTAAGGAGTTTTTGAGATATGTATTAGAAAAGAGAAAGCCGAACGATTCCAATGAATTTCTTCTAATGGCCGCCGTTACTTAATTTCTGTTATTTCTAATTATATTTTAGTCTTCAAAATGCAATTAATCGAAACATTCCTTTATGCCTGTAATATATATTATATATTGTGTCCCACAGAAAAACCGACATCAATTGTGACAAAAACATTTATTTTGATTTAAAAATTAAAGTACTGAACCGATATTGATAAAATCTTTATGGGACTAAACTGTAAGTATATTCCTTCAGATAAAAAAGAATTTCCCAAATCGATTTCTAACTAACGAAGTTATGAGGTAATAAACACAAACAAGTTACCAGAGGGAAATTTGTACAAAAGTCGATTGCTTGGGTACCTCTGTCCCATTCCCACGGTAGAAACACTTCTACCGTGAAGCAGTTGTGTTTGCATGGCTGTGTTTCGGTTTGAAGGGTGGGATATGGCGTGAATTTACTGGGTACAGAGGAATAACATCTGTGTCCTCAGGAATGGCAACGCATGGGGGGTATCATGGGCGAAACAATATACTCTGTTATGTCCATGGTACTGCTCATGTCTATAGGCGACGGTTACCACTTTCCATCAGGTGGGCCGTCAGCTTGTTTGCCATTCTAAGTTGTATAAAAAAAAACTAATTAGTTAGTTTTTTTTTGAAGTCGGTTGATAAATATATGTAGCAGCAGGTGTATAAAATGAATTAATATACCCTGGAAGTGTATTGCAAGTATGGCGTCAGAATCTCATTGTCGCATTCCCAACCCACGCAGCCGATCTTGACACACGATCAGCTATATAATTCCGCTTGTATGATTAATTGGTTTCATCTAAATATAGAAATGATATGTAAATAAACAAACATACAAGCGTTTGCTGACGATCATGTTAATGATAAATCAGAAGCAGACTTGGTACAAAAGACACTCGTGCTTTGCCCGGCAAACAACTATTTTTGCTTGGGGGGGGGGCATCTAAGAGTATATATTGCTTATATATACTCTTAGATGCGTCTTTGTGAAGATTCGTTCGCAACTACGTGGTGGACGGAACAACTAGTCCCATTGCTAGCAATATACCTTATCAGGTCGACTTCCACGTGGTCCCCCCCGGAAATTGTGTATTGCTATCAATGGGTTCATTAGACCCCATTACTAACAATCCCTTTCCCCCTAACAACCCCGTTAGTTTGGTGTACGAATAGTACCAAATATCCATAAACTATTCCTGTCCAGTGTCCAAAAGGAGCTACTACGCACCATAGCTAATTAAGAACCTCATAAATGGATAAGGAAGATTAATGAAGTGATATGTCACCATAATGTTGGTTTATATGAGCGTTAGTTGGAATAAATTTTATTATTGAACTTGGGCATTCACCAATGTAGGGTGTAAGTTATGAGCGAAAGCGGATTAGAAGGACGGACGTATCTTTGAATATGTTCAAGAAATTATTGTACCCAGTATTTTTAATTCTCATAACCACACATATAAAAAAAAAAGTTTATTACAATAGTAGTAAGCAAAAGGAAAGTAAAAAATATATCTAGTAATAAATAATTGAAAATTTTGTCACACAAAAAAAAAAACATCAACTTCAACTTATTTTAATTAAAAAACTAACTGTTCTAAAAGTATTCAGATGAAAAAAGAGATTTCTGTAATCGATTTATAAACGACGGAGTTATAAGGTAATAAACAAAAATTTATACAGCAAAATTGTAAACCTCCTCCTTTTTTGAAGTCGGTTGATAAATACAAAAAAGTACTGTGAAATAAAAAAAATAATGTATTTAAATACACTTTCATTGCGTTAAGTCCCGAAAATGTATTTAAATATGTGTAAAGAACGAGAAAGTTTAAAATTATTTAATATTAAGGTAGATAAAAAGGCGCACGAGTTCTTACAACATCGCGGCATAGGCGATCATTTCTGTATTCTCAAATGCGCTCTCCTCCAGTAACTTGTACCAAACACCAGAAGGATAACCGTAAATTATACCATATGATCCCGTGCTCCAGTGGTTTTACGCGTGTCACACGACAAATTTATGGTCGCCATGGGCAAAAGTATTAGCTTCACAAGTTATGGGTGCTGTGATTTTATTGTATTCCGAATAGAATTAAGACATTAATGATGGTAATAAAATATACCTACATTCTAGACTTATTTAACTGATTTTTCATATCTACTTCAAGTTTCAAAAATTACATTCATTTGATCATTATATCAACATCAATTTTATCATCATCATCATATCCAATGCTGCACATAAGCTTTCCCCATACGAAGAGATTTGCTAGTAGTTGCCACGGTTGGCAGAGGCGGGTTGGAAACCCCAGTTAATATTTGGTGATGTTTTAAGAGGGACGCTGTTGCCCATCCCTTGACCATTAAGTTCCCTTAGTTACCTCTTACGACACCCACGAGAAAAGAAGAGGTGGCCCATTCCATGCCGGCACCACAAAGATACTCTAATACAATCCAAATAACACCTACTTTTACGCAAAAAAGCGCTTAAATACATCTGTTTTTTTCACTCAAAACTGTATAAAAACTTTTCAATATAACCGATTTATTGCAACGTTCCAATATAACGGACGGCTATTCTAGGTCGATGTAAATTAAAAATGGCGTCCGCGTCACGGTGTCACCTATATTTATTGATGGATCTACGCAATAATGCGTGCCTCATAACTATTTTTGTGTTTTGTTTTCTATTTTATATTTTTTTTATACCACTTAGAATGGCAAACAAGCTGACGGTCCACCTGATGGAAAGTGGTAACCGTCGCCAATAGACATGAGCAGTACCATGGACATAACAGAGTGTACTGTTTCGCCCATGATACCATGCGTTGCCATTCCTGAGGACTCAGGTGTTATTCCTCTGTACCTTGTAAATTCACGCCATATCCCACCCTTCAAACTGAAACACAGCCATGCAAACACAACTGCTTTACGGTAGAAACACGAATGGGACAGAGGTACCCAAGCAAACGACTTTTGTACTAAGTCTCCCTCTGGTCTTGATTATATCAGCCGTTAACTGAGCACTGCTGAACATGGGCCTCCCAACTAAGGGAGGTTTTGCCAGTAGTTGCCACGCTTCGCAGGCTGATTGGCAGGAGTTAGGCTCTAGTGAGTAGTTTTAAGAGGGACGCTGCTGCTCATCTCCCGCCCTACGTTAGTCGCCTCTTACGACACCCACGGGAAAAGAAGGGGGTGGCTTATTGTATACCGGGATCACATGGTAACTAACTAAATACTTTTCTTTGTTATTACTGTTTTTTAGCTGCGACTTCGTTCGCGTAACCGACATATCTACATTTGTTAAAATCCGATTAGCTTTTTAAGCACGATTGGATAACAAAAAACAAACGTCCAAATATTTTTACAAACTTTCGTATTCTTAATATTAGTAGGACAGGCCACAAGCCCTAATGACATCATCATCTTTTCAGCCATTATCCGTCCATTGCGGGACATTGGCCTCTCCCATAGATAGCCGTAAGGAACAGTCCTGAGCCACCTGCAGCCTAAGCCTTAATGTAGTTATTGTTAAATTCAAGGAATCATCAGGAAGGAAAAAAGCCTTCGTGAATATCGCAAATCTCCTTCCGGGATGATGGGAAAACCAATCCAGGACGTTTGCCCTCCCCCCACCTCCCTGGTGGTTTCATCCGTCGAGTACGGTGATACTCGGGTCACATTCACACGGGAGACATTATAGTGGAGATTCTTCTAAATCTGCTGATGTTTTCTACGCCGGTGTCGGTTCATTTTGCGCGGACTTCGCCTGCCGGTGAAACCCCGTGAGGAGAGGCCCGGCAAACTGCAAATGAGTGCCAATTATACCTGAATACATACATACATACATATTTGTCACGCCTGTCTCCCATTAGAGTAGGCAGAAACAATGAAACGCCAAATGCTTCGATTCAAACACACCTCTTTCGCTTCTTCCACATTCATCAATCTTTTCATACACGCACGCCGGTTACGGGTACTTTTAATTTGGCCCTTCTTCAGCACGTCGCCTATTTGGTTGACATACGTCCATCTAGGGCGGCCCCTACCGACATCTCCATTCATTCTTGCTCGATAAATATCTATCGTAATTCTTCTTTCATGCATCCTCTCCAAATGGCCAAACCAACGCAACATTCCTTTTTCGATTTTTGTCACTACATCGGCTTTCAGTCCACACTTCTCTCTAATCACACTATTTCTTACTATATCTACCTGGATATTTATACTTATACCAGTACTCAATACCTATGTGCGGTGTGAAGTAATAATTGATATAGATAGCTGTGGTTGAGGTGGAACAGCCATATACGGAGTTCAGCGCGATATGCATCTAGTTTGACAGTAAAACGATTTGAAATGCCTGAGTCTAATTGTGTAATCTATGCAACTACAGCTTTGTTCACGTGAATTAGGCGTTTTAATAGATGACAATGGAACGGTAACCCCACCTGCGTTAACGATGATGAATACATCTGGAATTGGGGGTAAAGGGATTGTTAGTAATGGAGAGTGAGAATCCCATTGCTAGCAATATACCCAACCAGGTCGACCTCGCGGTTTTCCCTGAAAACTATCATGGTTAATTCCTGATGTATTCATCATGATGGGCTAACTGGCCTGTTTTCATTCTCATCTATCACCCTTCACTGGTGCTCCGCCAGCGTATTCCGTTAGCGCAGGCGGGGTTACCATACCATTTTCACTCATAAAAAAAAACATCTGGAATTCAGCAGTTTCGAGAGGGAACCACGTGCAACGCTCGACCTGATGTGCTATATTGCTAGCAACATTATAATAAATAAGTATTAATTTTATATGTATACATATTTTTTATAATATGTATACAAATACAGAATAGAATACGAGCTGAGTTTCTTGTCAGTTCTTCTCGTCTCGAAAACATTCCGAACTGACGGTGGATTTGACATATCATAAGAGTCTGTAATAGACCTACATGAATAACTGTGAAAGCAGTTCATCATCTTCATCATCATCACTTTTGATCTCTATTGTTGTTTATTTATGTTATCGTATATAATCTATAAGTATGTAGGTATTTTTATTATTATATATATTTATATTTGTATGTATGTATTTGTATTACATATTTGTATATTTTTGTAATATTTGTTTAATGTATTCATGTATGTATGTATACTTATATAATCATAATGTGCAGTAGTTCTCTATTGTATGTGTTGTAATTTTTTCACCGCATAATAAAATTTTTGTTTAGCCAAAGGTTGACTGGGAGAGACCCAGACCCAGACCTTTTGTACCAGACTTTTTTTTGTAACGTGGTCAATAAAGAATAAATAATTAAAAATAAATAAAATAAAGATATTTTGAATTAGAATTTGTATCATTCTTTAAAAGGAACAATAAAGAGTTTTCATTCATTCATTCATTCCCTATTTGCCCAGAAAATGTCACCCAGAAGAACAGACTTTTATGACTCCGCCCCCCTACCCCCTACTAGTGAAGTCGAATAAATAATATTGTTATTGTATTTCACCATATTTAGCTTTATTAGGGTTGTGTAAGTTTGTTCCCCTGGCCGTTGTATCAAGATCATATCTCCGATTGTCATCTGAGCGAATCACGCGCAGCCGCATTCGGCACGCTCCGGCGCATTGTCGCCCTAATAGCGTAGCGGTATTGCCGTTTGACGGTCCGGTGTACCGTTCGTCTATGATACACACACACACACACACATACACACATAGTGCGATCTGTGACGTAACTATCACAGCTGCGCCGGTTTTTATGCGATTTTTGTCTACAAGTAGGTTAAATGATATGAGTATCATTTTAAACGCGTGGTGGCTTTGTTCGTTTGATTTTTCTATGGTGATCTCGAGGGCAGTAACTCTAGGCCGTATGTGATAGATGTCCAAAGTGCAATTCCATTTATTATGATTTTTTTTTAATATTTGGGAAGAAATGGACTTCCAGTCCAGCCGGGTAAAGGGTTACTCCGCCAGTGTATACCGATAGCGCAGGCGGGGTTACCATTCCATTATCACCCATTAAGAAAAAGTCCGGTCAAGGTACATCATATATAAAATAGCAAATATTTTCGGATCAACAAACACCTTTAAAGGTCGCTTTATTTTCTAGTACGAATTTGTTAATATTTTTTTTATTATATACATTATTTAAAAATGTACATTTAAATTACACGAGACGTGAACTAATAATAAATAAATAGAAAATAAATAACTTTAAAAAATAACCCAAAATATGTTTGTGCCAATAAACTGCTTAGTAAATTACTACTTTTTTTTTTATTTTCCAGATAATTATTGATTTTTTTTAAATGTTTCGGATGATGTACAATGACTGAGCTAAAAAGAGAACATGTTCCTTATTATTAAAGTAATCACCATGCATTCATCTCAAATCTGCAAAATATGGCAATTTTCGAATTGAATGGAACAATATCGCATCATAATGAGGCCCACAACTGTCACAAGATAAATTATAAACGAATAACTTACATTACACAACATTCCATATGACAAGGGCCATTGACCTGTCAACGGTGACGTCACAATGATTTACAGTTAGCGAAATGCCGGCATAAAAAGTTAGCAACTTTTTTGGCGCGAGAGCAAGCACAGCCAACAAAAAGTACAGTGATAAATGTCATAGTTCTAACATTGACAGCTGGTAGCTTCGTAATAGGCATTTGTTCTGATTGCTCTGATATTGTAATGCAAAAAATATCTTAATTTATCATTCCATATGAGTACATACTCAACATACAAAACTCATTTGTGACTATGTTTCGTATTACGCTTTTTCTCTATCTACGTTTCGAATCAGGATTTAAAAAAAAAACTTGAACAATCTATGGTAAATTTAATATTCGGTAATCTATGGTAAGTTTGAACGAAGTCTTATACGGTTACATGAAAATGTGTTATTTTGACGTACAAAAATGTACGTTTGTATGTATTCGCGGGCTTGAGATAAATTTAAGACTTACTGTACTAACATGTGTTGTGTTTTAAGGGGGAAAGGGATTGTTAGTAATGGGGTCTAACTGACCCTTTGCTAGCAATACATCCTATTAAGTCGACCTCCACGCAGTTCTCCCTGAAAACCATCGTGGTTAATTCTAGTGGAATTCATCACGATAGGCTAATTGGCCTGCTTTCATGTTCACCTATCATCCCTCACTTGTGCCTCGCCAGCGTATACCGATAGCGCGGGCGGGGTTACCATACCTTTATCACCCATAAAAAAAAAAACGAAAATGTACGCTGAGACTAGACCAAAGGGAGACTTTGTACAAAAGTCGATTGCTTGAGTACCTCTGTCCCATTCGTGTTTTAACCGTGAAGCAGTTGTGTTTGCATGGCTGTCTTTCGGTGGGATATGGCGTAAATTTACAGGATACAGAGAAATAACACCTGAGTCCTCAGGAATGGCAACGCATGGGGGGTATCATGGGCGAAACAATATACTCTGTTATGTCCATGGTACTGCTCATGTCTATAGGCGGCCGTTACCACTTTCCATCAGGTGGGCCGTCAGCTTGTTTGCCATTCTGTGTTGTATAAAAAAAAGACCATCTCTGTGCTTTCTTTAAATGTTATTTTAGACAGTATAAAAAAATAGGTAATATAAAATTGGTTGAACATTTCCTGAATTTGTACTATATTGATGAAGTTATAGTCTTCTAATCTTAAATTTGATTTAAAACATTTTGACTTTTAAAAACATATGAGCAAGTTTTATTTTCAACCGACTTCAAAAAGAAGGAAGTTCTCATATCGATAATTTTTTTTTATTTGTTACCAAATAATTGGTTTTGGAAAATTCTTTAATTTATCTGAAAATATATACTTAATCATAAATAATAATAATAAACTCTTTATTGCGCACAGTGGAGATGTGTACAAGAAGTATATATACGGAATGTGCATATACAAAAGGCGGCCTTATTGCTAAAAGCATTCTCTTACAGACAACCTGGACTTTATTTACAAGATTGGTCCCATGGAAATTTTATCAAAATGGGTTAATTGTTTTAGTTTTTAAATCAAAATAACTCGTTTTGCCACTACTGTATTAGGATTTTATGTCGGCCATAATCTTATAATTATTTCGTTTAACGTTAAAAAAATAACCATTTAAATAATTTCCGTCAAAAAATAGCGCAAGTTCCAAAGTGAAATTAATTAAAACTGTTATAAACGTAAAAAAATTATTATACTTATTATAATTTTCAACCTTTAGTTTCGATAACAACTAGCTATTAACGAATTCAAGAATAAAATCATCAATTATTTCGCCTGTATTACTTACACAAGCAAGTGCATACTTTGGGATCGTGCTTATCTCCGCCCAGTGCATAAACGCAATTAAAAATAATTAGTTTCTCTGAACAAAGTGATTTCTAATACAATATTTAAGATTATTTATTCTGTGGTTTCGTTTATTTACAATGAATATAAATTTAGGAAGGAATAGCAATACATGAGGGGTAGGTATCATGGGTGGTATGCACTCTGTTATCTTCACAGTACAGTTCTTGTCTGTAGGCGAGGATTACCGCTTTCCATCAGGTGGGGTGTTAGCTCGTTTGCCATTATAAGTTACATAAGAAAAAAATATGTATACTTTTTCTATATTTTGGGCTAAAGTACGTCGATCTAAGTCGAGGTTCGAGCCTCCAGAGCGTCCAACGTCATAATCCATCGTGTTGAAGTGGACCTTCAGCTACTCCGGTCGTCCGAAGAAGATCTTCAGGTTTAGTGGTCCCTCAGGAGTTACTGACTACATATGTTTGATGAAAATGTGTCTGTTCACGGTAAATAATCCTATTAATATAAAAAATGTGAAAGTTTGTAACGATGGATGGATGAATTCATGTTTGTTACTCTTTCACGCAAAAACTACTGAATCCATTTGAATGAAATTTGGTATAATTACGGGATATAGCTGGTATTTTATGTATCTAAATTACAAGAAAATTTTAATAGTACAGCGTCATCAATGAATGTCAAAGTCTACTATTTATAAGGCCAATAAAATCACTGTTATAATCAAATGGCCGTACGTTGATCGCAACACAAAGAGTTTAGATGATATTGTGTAAAATAACACCGGAACGCCATTGTTTTATTGTTCGAAATGTCAACGTACCCGATGATACACGTGGAATATATATATATATATATGATTGGTCACGCTGATTCCAAAATGATGATTTTTTTTTCAAGCGTATTTTTGAATCGTGAACACATTCCCACTGAACGAATAACTAAACGTGTTGTCGACGCGTTTCGTTTTACATTTGTTTTTTTTTTTTATAACGAACTAATACGCGCAATTCTATAACGCACCTGTTATATATATATATATATATATATATATATATATATATATATATATATATATATATATATATATATTGTAGTTATAAAATATCTATATATATATTGGCCCAATAACAGATGTATTAACTATTGGTTAAAAAATATAATATCTAAAAGAAGAACGCGCTCGTGAGCTTAAATATATGTATAGATATCCGACTGGTATGAGCGATATTGCAACGGGTGGTCATCAATATCCTAAAGAACTGAATATATAGATATCAGATATTACCTATCCATCTATATCCGTTACGCTATTGTACAATTTAAAATTGTGTTCCACAGAAAAAAAATACAATTTCAAGTGTGACAAAACTATTTATTATTATTTTTATTTAAAAACTATTATTTATTTAAAAACTTTTTTTTTTAACACTTACACTATAGTACCCACTTTGATAAAACTTATATGAGACGAATATAAAAGCATATCCTTTCAGATAAAAAAAAAATTCCATATCAGTTAATAACCGATGGTAGTTAAGATATAAGAAATATAAAAAAACATAGTATTATTATATTTTAAGATAGTTGTAACCTGATAACTATCTATATATATGATATTAAAATGGAACGTATAAAATATTTAACATGAATGTCTAACAGCTCCATTGCTAGCAATACACTCTATCAGGTCGACCGCCACATGGCTCTCCCTGGAAACCAGCCTTTGGGTTAATTGGCCTGCTTCTATCCTCATCTATCATCCCTTACTGATGCCCCGCTAGCATACACCGATAGCACAGGCGGGATTACCATTCCGTTATAACCATAAATTGTTATTATATTGCGTATTTAATATAATAAATAAATATTTTAATTGAAACAATATACATATAATTAGGTAACTACAATAATTAAAATAAAACGCTAGTAAATTAAACAAATTTTGTTCAAAATTTACTTAAAGGAAAAGGTATTCGTAAATTAATTTAATTATTCCCTTATCTCCCATCTTGCGTACAAAATTTCCGTTTTATCTTTTTAAGAAATTTATTTACACCATGTTGGAGATAAAAAAAAAAGAAACTAAATTTTGAACTCGTGTTTTACATTACAATATTAATAACGCCAGACTCTTGCAGCACGACTAACGCGTCAGATCTTCGCGTTAACAACACCTTCCATTTTTTTTTTTTTTTTTGTAAAAAATAAACAAATTCATTTAACTCGGGCCGTTTTCACTTTACACCATGAGGGGTTTACGAATTACGTTAAATGATTGCTCGATTTAGTATGATGGGGTAATATGTTATGAGGAATGCTGTTTTGTCTTTTTTTTTTAAGGAATAAAGCTTAATTTTTATGAATTTGGAGTCAGACATTTTTGTTCAAGATGAAACATTAATTTAGGTACCGAGTGAGATATCTTATTCAGTTATTCTTTTTATAATCTTGATATTTACCTCGAATAATTTAATTTCTTAGCGTTTAAAGAATAAAACGCTTAGACGATCTTAGTTAAATCAAAAATAAATTCATTATTTCCAGAGCGAGACTTTGTACAAGTGCATAGGCACCTCTGCCCACTCTCTGCTCACTCACTGCTCTCCACTATAATTGGATCGGATCAAATAGAGAATCTGTAAAGTCTTTAATTTCGCTTCATTTACATAACTCTTCTCACGAAAAGTTATAAAAATAAAGCAAAAGTTAACCTTCAGAACCGAGAGACATTTTTAAAATATTTAACTTGCCCCTTAGACTGTACGAATAAACTATATGAAATACTTCTATACTTAATATATATATATTTCTTGTCCGCAGGCAAGTCGAAAGGTATCCAAATGCGGGTATCTGTTCGTTGCACCAGGCTGGGACTTCTCCAATCCGCTCTACAGAACAAAGGTGAGTTTTGTGTCTATAATCTTAACTACCAATCTTAAATGCCATTGACAAGCAAAAAGTTTCCATAAAAAAAGCATATTAGCTTACCACCTTGACAAAGAGCTCTGGATACTTTCATTAAAGAACGTACCAAAATGAGGATTCTTAATTCATATATAAAAGAAATCTGAGCAAATTTTGATAATCATTTTTGCAGTCGGTAATTTATTAATGATTGAAGCCATCTTTTGATGAGGAATATCTTATTGATAATCAAACTCTTCAATGCATGCCGTAATTCAATGAATGCAGGTGGCAATTACGGCACGGCTTAGGACCGTTCCTTATGGCTGTTTAGTCTTTGGTCAGAACATCACGTAAAAAGAGCTGACAAAGTGTATTTTTTCCAAATGTCTTCCCCCTGATATTTGTCGGCAGTGAAACCATGCTATAAGTAGAACGCACAAGAGCACTTGCCTCATTACCATTAATACCGTGTCACCATACACAGTTTATGTTAATGCCGCCATTTCTCTGTCGCACTTCAATTGTTCGACTGCGCGCTCGCACTAGCGCCCTCTAATTACTTTCCAGAAACTTATTTTCATACCTCGAATACTGTTATGTTTGCAGTACTTCGTTTGGTACTAGCATATGAATTGTTTCTTTGCTGCAACTTTCTAACTGTAGATGTATCATGTATTTGTAAGTGTAGTCAAGAACACCCGAATTAATTTACGTGTATTTTAGTCGAGAACGCTCGACTAGTTTCGGTATTTAGTCGAGAATTCTCGACTCAAATACCTGTAAGTTAATCTGGTAGTTCTTACATTAAAACATAATCTGTGCTTATGAAAGTTTAAAAAAAAATGACCTATACTCGACTCGATTACCGTTCTTCTGTGGTTTTCTATTTACTTTTAGCATATTTCCGAGAGGATCCCTTTTGTGATTATTAAGTATTTATTTGTTTCCTTTGTTTATGTTATCTTTGTAACATATTTTTTTTATTTTATTTCGTTATTATTTTAAAGATTGTGTTACAGTATTAATAATGACAGCCATTTTGTGTCAATGTGTTTTAATACACTCTAGATCTAGTCCGGATCTCAAATCAATACAGATGTACTTAAGTCCAGAATGCAGCTAAAGCATAGAGGTATTTTTCCCTGTCTAAAAAAAGTCGTTAAAGTTGGGTTTGAGCCTCAAACCAGCTCGGGTTTAATCGAGACTCGATCCCTTGATATTGTATACTAAAAGCAACATGCTTATCCACCACTAAAAAGGCCGTCAATCAATCATATCCAAACCTTTAAGGTTCATATTAAACTTCACACGTCAAAATCTACTTAAAGCTTTCATTCTTATCAAATTTTGTATTCTAAATTAATTTCGACGTCATCCGATCCCTGATAAATGAATTGATAACAATTTTGATGTATGATTTAATAAAAATTCACGCTGTAAAGCGGTTTCGGTGTAGTTTTTTTTTGTGCTTTTTGGCGCCAAAACACGGACCCCTGCAGTTTCTTATCGTCCTCCAGTCTGGGTTATCTTTTTTCGACTGTTTGCATAATAATCATACATCTTCGGAGTCTTATCGCCGGAGAACTGGGCAATAAAACGACTATACTTAATGCTAAGGATTCGAACATGAATGAAGGGGACAAGGCTGATGGAAGACTCCTTGGTTGATTTTAGGGTTCCGGAGATAAAAGGCCTCATTGAGCAATCGCTACTATGTATGTTTATTCAAAAAATGAATGAGTTAGAAAGGAAAAAATGAGTTAAATGTAAAATAATAAAACTTGTGAACCCTATTTTAGCATATGAATAATTAGATTTTGTAAATAAGAATAGTTCAGTTTTCTTAAAAAG
Source organism: Galleria mellonella (assembly GCF_026898425.1). Taxonomy (NCBI): domain Eukaryota; kingdom Metazoa; phylum Arthropoda; class Insecta; order Lepidoptera; family Pyralidae; genus Galleria; species Galleria mellonella. The sequence continues at coordinate 6,997,341 of NW_026442151.1, forward strand.
TATGTAAAATTGTTTTTAAATGACCTATATAAATTTTGTCTACATGTATAACTATATGGAACAGGTAAAGAAAACACTAGGTGTCATGTCGTATAAGGAGGTCAAAAATATTGCCTGGAATAGAGCTGGCTGGAAGAAAATATTTTTTTGTATGCAATTTCGAATGGCAAATAAGCTGACGATTCACCTCACGGAGAGTGGTAACTGTCGCCTATAGATGTACCGCAGTACCATAGAAATAACAGAGTATATTGTTTCGCCCATGATACCCCCATGCGTTGCCATTCCTGAGGACTCAGGTGTTATTCCTCTGTACCCAGTAAATACACTGCCATATCCCACGAAAGATAGAAACACGAAATGGACATAGGTGCCCAAGCAAACGATTTTTGTACAAAGTCTGTCTCTAAGCATGAATTAGTTGCACCGATAAGAGGAAACTCTTAAATGAAAAGAGAACATTATGTATATTTTTCAAGACGTAAAAAATTGCGTAAAATGTTAGAAGAACATAAGATAGATATTAGATATTCTTTAGATAGTGTTTCTTTGAGTTTGTAACTAATAAAAAAAAATTGTCAATCGTGTTGACATGAAAATTTCATGTGTTTTTTTAAGCTTCAAATTAAGTTCGAAAATTTTCCATCCTTCTTATAAACATAACCATAAAATCTGTACCTTCCTTACTTACATTTTTCATAACGGTCGTCCGTTTCTTGATTAATATTAATTATGGTATACTTTTGACATACGCTTCAACAAATCGGCATATTGCAAAAATATTATTTATTATTCGAACATCGATTGTATTGTAACGCAATAAGATTTATATTCCCGTTTCATATTGACTACAAGGGTCAAATATTTAAAGTATAAATGTACCAAAATTCCGTCCGTAGCTTTTGTGTTGCATTCGAAAAATCCTCACCGCTGAGATCTGGCGATAAATAATCGATACTTTATTCTTTGCGTCGATTCATATCGATACATATTTATAGGAAAGTGTGCAGGTAATAAATATGAGGGTTCCGCGAAACACGATTAGGGTCTAATGTGTTAAAAAAGGATATAAGTCAATGTGACTTTGTTATTTCGATGTTAAGGACGTCACTTTTTTGTGGCTTTAGCAATATTAGGTTTCCGAATACGAGGTTGTGAAATATGAACTCGGAGAGGTGAGGCCGATGGAGATTATAATAATATATTTATAGGAATCAAATGTTGTCTGTATGTATCTATATGTATAATAGTTTTTTTTTATACCACTGAGTTGGCAAACAAGCATATAGATCTTCTAATGGTAAGCGGTTACCGTAGCCTATGAACGCCTGCAGTATCAGGGGTATTACGCGCGCGTAGCGGCCTTGAAGGAACATCTTTATCTCTTTTTTAAAGAACCTCATGCTGTAGTCTCTTGGAAAAATTTCGACATACGACTATATGAACAATGTCGTATCCGACAATTGTTTCGGCTTCATTCTGGAAGTCCTCTTCAGGATGAGTACGTCGTTTTGTGTCACAGCGTTAAAAAATGGATATAATATTTAAAAATTTATTTTATTTTCAACCGACTTTCAAATAAAGAAAGTTTTCAATTCGGTTGTATTTTTTTTTGTATGTTTATTACCTCATATCTCCGTCAGTTGTATACCTATTTGGAAAATTATTTTTTTAAATGAAAGGATATAATTACATATTGGTCCTATAGAAATTTTATCAAAATCGGTTCTACTGAACTTCTGCCCTGGTACTCTACTACTCTCTACTATTTCTACTTCACTGGTGCCCCGCCGGTGTATACCGATAGCGCGGGTGGCGTTACCATTCCATATCATTCATTATAAAAAAAAACCCTCGACCATTAAACTCCCTAAGTCGCCTCATACGAAAGCCACGCGAAAGGAAGGGGTGGCCCTTTCTATGGCGGGATCAAACGGCGATATATATATTGATAGTAAATCAAATTCCAGACATGACCCGGCTTTCTAGTCGTGCCTAACACTGTCCGCCTCGGTTATCAACTAGTGCATACGTCACGCACTGCTGACTCAGCAGCTATCATTTCAACTTGCATTGTTTTGTGTAATATTAGTTTTACTATATTAATCATGTAATTTAACATATAATTTTGGATATACATATAGAAAAATAGCAATATTACCGTACTGGTATTATAAATTTGAAAATAAAATTTGTGACCTTAAAGACTTATCTAATAGCTTGAAGTTTGGCATAAACTTTCTCGTAATAGGTATATGGTGCGGAGATTGGCTTAAACTATACATATATTGTATAATTATTTCAGTATGTTGCTGTTAATTATGTCGTATACCAGAGGGAGACTTTGTACAAAAGTCGATTGCTTGGGTGCACACACACACACACACACACACACACACACACACACACACACACACACACACGCACACGCACACGCACACGCACGCGCACGCGCACGCGCACGCGCACGCGCACGCGCACGCGCACGCGCACGCGCACGCGCACGCGCACGCGCACACGCACACGCACACGCACACGCACACGCACACACACACACACACACACACACACACACACACACACACACACACACAGCTTTCCCGTGAGTGTTGTTAGCGACAATTGAATGCATCTAATGGTCAAAGGATGGGCAGAAGCGTTCTTTTTAAAACATCGCTAATGCGATTGCTCTTGTTAGACAATTTCTTAACCGTGAGAGAAGTGGGGAGGGATTGTTAGTAATGGAGACTGAGGGTCCTATTGCTAGCAATATATCCAACCTGGTCGATTTCCCCGTGGTCCCCTCTGGAAACTGGGCTAATTAACCTGCTTTTTTCATTCTCGACTACCATCCCTTACTGGTGCTCCGCCAGCGTATACCGTTAGCGCAGGCGGGATTACCATTCCACTGTCATCCATTAAAAAAAAACCGTGAGAGAAGTAGTTTAAACAATTAAACATACTTTTTGTTTGTTTAAAACCATCAACGGAAGGAGAGCACTTTTGGGACTGGTGCAGCGTGACGAAACCGTCCAAGTCATTGTTTAACTTTTTCGGAAACGACTACCTCGAGTTCAATTTATCCTACCGAGATTAGATCCCACCGAAACTAATTCCCCACTACAACTAACATCTGTTGCTCTTAAGTGATTTTTAATAGCAACTTACTTTGTTGTGTCCGCTTGAATTTTTATTATAATTTAATGGGCTTGAATAATGCGTTCTTGGTTCAACAAAAAATGCATACGTTATTTATCTACGTATTAGAAATGCATCTGTTTTATTTTTCCAACACAACATTTGTAATTTGTCTCCAATAATGATGATATTAATTTTAAGATTATAAAAATATGAATTTCTATATCTTTAGAGTAATGGAAGGCACTTGTTTCGAGGCAGATATAATCTTGAAATATGACAAGTGTGACATTATTAAGTCATCCACGTATTTGTACATTAAGTAGAATTTATTTATTCATGACTAGCTTTTTACACGCTACTTTGTACAAGTAGAGTTCTGAAGTAGGAATATTAATGAAATAGTCGTTTGCTTGGGACCTCTGTCCCATTTGTGTTTCAACCGTAAAGCAGTTGTGTCTGCATGGCTGTGTTTCGGTTTGAAGGGTGGGATATGGTGTGAATTTACAGGTTACAGAGGAATAACATCTGAGTACTCAGGAATGGCAACGTATGGGGGTATCATGGGCGAAACAGTATACTCTGTTATGTGCATGGTACTGCTCATGTCTATAGGTGACGGTTACCATTTTCCATCAGGTGGGCCGTCAGCTTGTTTGCCATTCTAAGTTGTATAAAAAAAAACAATGCAGCAGCTTTTAAATTAGATTATCAGGAATACACCTGTAAAAATTGCATGCAATTTGTTGTAACTGAAACTGCGTAGAAATGTTGCATCTCTATGCATTTTTTATCGATTATATCATGGGAAATGTTTTGAACAATTGTAAGGATAAATATCTGATCCTGATTTTTATAATCGTACAACCCGCCACAAACTAAAGTTTCATCCCAACCATCTGGACGAGTGGCGGTCTTCCACCGTGCGTTTTTCAAGGCACTTTCTCCCACGCATAACCACTCTTTGGCATCAACTTCCAGCAGCAGTATTTCCGAACCGATACGACAACATAACCTTCAAGAAAAAAATATATTCCTTTATAAAAGGCCGGCACGCCTGCAATACCGCTGGTGTGGTGATCATGGGCGGCGGTAGTCACTTACCATCAGGTGAGTCGCATGCTCGTTTGCCCCCTGTGTTGTAAAAAAAAAATATTAAGATTCATATCTATTTTGTTCAAATATTTCTCGTGTACAGACATCGACTTAAAATTTTATTATAATAGTAAGGTAATGAAGATACGCCATTGAACAAATGGTCCACGTTAAATTATATGTAAATTTGCTGTATTTTTTTAATTGAAAAAATAAGTAGCAAATAGTTAGACAGCGTGTCTGATGTTAAGAGGCATGTCTTGTTTAGTTTTAATAAAACTCAGAACTCGATTCTTGACAGTTTTAATTAAACCGTAGCGATCTGATGTTTAAACATTTTTTTTTTATAGATTTGCGTTAGTTTAAATCGGTTTAGCAGAGAAAGTGAAAAATTTTATTCGCTTTAACAGCCATTTGAAAACATTAATTATAAATTAATAATTAAATTAATTAATTAACTATATAGAAGAAAGAAAGAAAGAAATATTTTAATAGTCATTTTCAACCGACTTTAAAAAAAGGAGATTCTCAATTCGGTTGTATTTTTTTATGTCGAAAAGGATATACTTACAGATTGGTCCCATAGAAACTTTTTCAAAATCGGTTTAACAGTTTAGTTTTTAGATCATAATATCTGGTTTTGTCACAGTTAAAGTTATTTTTTTTTATAGAACACAATCTTTAATTCTCCATGCGGTTCCGGCATAGAAAAGGTCAGTTCTTCCTTTCCCTTGAACCTCGTAAGAGGTGAATAAGAGAGGGCGAGGGATGGGCAGCAACGTTTCCTCTTAAAACATCTCCTAAGCCTAACTGCGATTGCCAAGCGCGGCAAATACTGGCAAAACCCCCTAAGAGGGAGGCTTATGTTCAGCAGTGAACAGTTAAAGGCTGATATGATGATGATGATGATGATGATGCTCTTTAATTAGTATTTTTTATTCTACCGAGGCTATGGCTCACTATACGTTTTGGAAGACTGTAAGTGTGGTAAGTAATTTATAAATAAATAAGTAAATAAATTCGCAAAGCAGTTTTAGTTAAAAAGAACGGGCAAGAAACTCAACTTGTTCAAAAGTTGCTTTTTCAAAAACCTCAATTACATAAATTATGAATTTGTGTAAATACAAACTACTAAGAAGTATCAAATCGTAAAAAATATTATACACACGTTATATCCTAATTTAAAACTCGGGATACTGTATATCTAATATATAAAATTCTCGTGTCGCGGTGTTTGTTACCAAACTCCTCCGAAGCGGCTTTACCGATTTTTATGAAATTTTGTATGCATATTGGGCAGGTCTGAAAATCGGTTAACATTTATTTTTCATACCCTTCAATGATAAGGGTGACCCACCCCTAAATATTTATTTTTATATTTTTGAGATTTTTCTTTTATTTTTACTTTATTATGATATTTATAATAGCATTGCAAAATACATACAAACTCATATTTTCTTAGATTAGATTAGATTATTATATGCCGCAATAGACTTGCAAAATGGCCATCGAATGTAATAATTGTAGTAGGATACATTTTTATCTATAGTGGTCGAAACAACGTATATGGTAAAACAACGTTTGCCGAGTCAGCTAGTAGTTATATAGGATTTTTCCGCGGGTGAAGCCACGGGATGTAGCTAGTTAACTAGTATAATCACGACTTATTGTCACAACCTATTAAAAAATATATAAAAAGCAACGGTTTTCTATCTGAAAGTAAGGTTAAAAATAGTTTTGAACTTTTCTGTGAGTAATCCGTTACGCGATGCGATAATAGTTGTTCGAGTTACGCAGTCCCGTCGTGGGTCACGGGTCACTCGGTCTATTTAGTGCTAGAATGTTATAGTAGCTTGCAATTTATCAATGACGCCTTTGATTTGGCACCTAAATCCTTTATGTTTTCTTATTTTTTGCGTGAATTTACTGGGTACAGAGGTATAACGCCTAAGTCCTCAGGAATGGCAACGCATGGGTGAAACAGTATACTCTGTTATGTCCATGGTACTGCTCATGTCTATAGGCGACGGTTACCACTTTCCATCAGGTGAACCGTCAGCTTGTTTGTCATTCTAAGTTGTATAAAAAGAATATAGCGAATTGATCGTTCCCTTTAATGCCTTTCTCTTTAAATTGTATAAAAAAAAATTAATTCTCGTTTTTAAAAAAATGAAAGGCATCGTTATTACTATTTTAAAAATAGTTATTCTATTATCTTATTTCAACCGTAAACTGTCCACTGCTAAATATAAGCCTTCCCCATAAGGGGAATTTAGCCAGTAGTTGCCACGCTTAGCAGGCGTGTTGGCAACCGCAGTTAGGCTTTTACAGATGTTCTAAGGGGGACGCTACTGCCATCACTCGACCATTAAGTTCCCTTAATCTCCTTTTACAATAACCACGGGAAAGGAAGGGGTGGCCTATTTTTTTTTTTGATGGGTGAAAATGGTATGGTAGCCCCGCCTGCGCTAACGGGATACGCTGGCGATGCACCAGTGAAGGGTGATAGATGAGAATGAAAACAGGCCAGTTAGCCCATCATGATGAATTCATCAGGAATTAACCATGATAGTTTCCAGGGGGAACCACGAGGGGGTCGACCTGGTTGGGTATATTGCTAGCAATGGGATTCTCTGTCTCCATTACTAACAATCCCTTTCCACAGGGGTGGACTATTCTATGCCGGGACCACACGGCTTTCTCGTATGCATACCAATAGAAACATACTACACAGTGGAAATGGGAAGCTATTGGTCAAAATCAAAAATGGAAAAGAAAGTTAGTAACTAATAGTACTAGTAATAAAACTAGTTGTTAAAAGAATAATAACAATAGTACTGTTTCTTTGAAGTAAACATTAAATAAAAGTTATTGAATAAATTCAGTCATTATCATAAAAATCTCTTTTATAATACTATTGTAAATATTAAGTAATACTCCGGACAGAATTGAAATTTTTGTTAAAAATGGTGGTCATTCACAGATACACAGATAATATAATCTATTGTAAAGTGATACTGTGGCAGTTGTTACGTCACGCCTATAGCTACTCTACCCACTCGTGCACTACTGTTATTCGCTAAAAAAAAAGTAAGGCTGTTTAACTAATTCTCCACAGTTAAATTTACGTAAATCAAATTTTTTGTGTTGCCAGCTAATCTCTGTTAAGTTTTAGTATTTATTTATTTAAAAATTACTCACCACACTTACAGTCTCCCAAAACGTGTAGTGAGCCATAGGTTTATTTTACAAACTTACAAATTTTGTACAACATTTTAAAAATATATCTATTTTGTCATTAAATATATCAATATCTTGCTGCTGAGCAATCAGAGAATTGGGCAGAAAAATAGCCTGATAAGTGGGAGCAAACTGAGCAGTACAGGTGCGAACCGGCGGTGCCGATAGGAATCGACAAGCACACAATCGCATGCAGCGTTGGGGTGCGTACAAAGATCAACGGCTAAGAGTTGCAGGATTGTCTATTCTATATTATATATTAGTATATTATAGTATGGCGGTGGCAGAATTGAATAAAGTTGTCAAACTTTATTCAATTCTGCCACAAGTTGTCAAACTTATTTTTTTTTATTCAACTAAAATGACAATAAAAGCAGACGGCTCATCTGATGAAAGTTGTAACCGTCGTCTATAGACATGAAAAGTACCATGGACATAACAGAATATATTGTGTCGTCCATGATACCCCCCATGCGTTGCCATTCCTGAGTACTAAGGTATTATTCCTCTGTACCCTGTAAATTCACTGCCATATACCACCCTTCAAACCGAAACACCCTCACCCCCGAGGAACCTAAGCAAACCACTTTTGTGCAAAGTTGTAATTTAAAAATTTATTTACTGAACTTTATTCAGTTTATACATAACGAGGTAGCTTCCTGTGATGACGAAGTAAAATACAATAGGCAAATATTAATAATTGATACAGGCAAATGCAGTTTAGGATGACCACCACTAGATGGAGCGATTCCCTCAAATATATTGTAAGGAGTCAGTGAATGCAGGTGGCTTAGGACCATTCTTTATGGCAATCTATGAGATAATAAACAGTGGAAAATAAACAACTGAAATTGTGATTATTACGATTCTTACTTTTGGCGATACATGTGAAATGACTGAAATTAGCGTTTTTTTTTTTTATTTATAGCTTTTTTCTTAAATTAAGAGCTGGCAACACTAAATTCCCGGTTACACCGCCGCGCGTTTATTACACAAAATAAGCCGTTGAACGAGCCGTTTCGTCACAGTGTAATTGAATCTGTCAATGCGCAGATTTATTGTTGCGTTTTTATTGTTAGTTATCGTTTTATAATGGCGGTTAGCAAAAACTATTGCTTCTAGTTGCCAACTTATATATTTTTATGTTCTTTACGTGCGAGTGGTCAGTTTCATAATTTGGACCGTTATGTTTCCGTACAATGATGGAGTTTTTTTTTTTTTTTAATAAATGTCAATAGAGTGGTAACCCCGCCTGCGCTAACGGTATACACTGGCGGGGCACCAATGAGAGATGATAGGTGAGAATGAAAAGGCAGGTTAGTAAGCTCATCGTAATGACGACTTGAAATTCAACCCGATGGTTTCCAGGGGAGACCACGTGGAGGTCGACCTGATAGGATATGTGACTCGTAGTCCGCATTACTAACAATTAATTTTAATATGATATAATAACTGTCATACAAACTACGCTTTGTATGTTATTATATATTATTAAAATCAACTTCCAGCAGCAGTGTTTTTTTTTTATACAACTTAGAATGGCAAACAAGCTGACGGCCCACCTGATGGAAAGTGGTAACCGTCGCCTATAGACATGAGTAGTACCATGGACATAACAGAGTATACTATTTCGCCCATGATACCCCCCATGCGTTGCCATTCCTGAGGACTCAGGTGTTATTCCTCTGTACCCTGTAAATTCACGCCATATCCCACCCTTCAAACCGAAACACAGCCATGCAAACACAACTGCTTCACGGTAGAAACACGAATGGGACAGAGGTATCCAAGTTTGTTTCGGAATCGAATTTTTATTTAACATATTTATTCGGTAGTCACTTACCATTAAGTGAGCCGCATAGTAGCTCGCCATCTATATTATAAAAAAAGAACTTAGAACCCCAATTAGGCATCTTGCACCTTCAAGCATTGAGATTGAAGATATGCGGTAATTTCGAGGTGGGTGCGCACCGCGACTTCCAGTCACGACTCGCGTGATGTTAAAATTTGCTTATTTTCCAACTCCTGTGCGTTGAGTAACTTAGGGTGTGGTGTAGACGCCGTAAGCCTGGGAACACAATTGAAACATAATAGCAACTATACCAGTATAAAACGCTAGTAGCCCGCCTCGGCTTCGTACGTTTTTTCATTAAACCTGTGTTACTCGCTGATAATACAGCTTTCTAGGTGAACGAATTTTTAAAATTGTTACAAGTAGTTTTTTCGTTTATCCTTTACAAATAGACTTACAAAAAAAGAAATTTTTCCTCTTTATAATATTAGTTCAGTCTACTTGGCTTCTATTTTTGCCCAAAGCTGGCTGGAAGACAATGCCAACAAAGTTGTAAATACTGAAGACTTGAACAAAACACCTGATTATTCACTGCAGCAGATAGGGAATCACAATCTGTGATCTGACGAAATATGTATATTTTCTTAATCTTTTGTATAATTCTTTCATATTACGTGGGTCTCTGAATCTGTTAAATAAATTTTAATATATTTGAACAAAAGTAAAGCATAACTCTCTCAGGAACCGAATATAACGGATTCGTGCAACAAAGCCGCGCCAAACAATTTGTACACACGAAATAAGAGAAAACAAGTTGCAAAATCACCAATCATTTCCATCAAGATTGTATTTGATATAATAAGAAAACATTTGCAAGGAACCACCAAATCGCTGGGCGACCATTTGATTGCAGGGCGTTATGGGGCAACGAATGTTGTGTAATTTGTATCGACCAGGTATTTATTTATGAGAACTAGGTTATACAGATCGAGGGTTATCAGAGCAATGACTTCATTATGTTCGTAACACGAACCAGGGTTTAACGTCAGACGAAATTCCGAAATTTCTAAACCGAATTTCGTGATTACATTAACACTAGTTTCCGAAGAACTTTCGGTTTTGGTTTCAAAGCAAATTAGTAGTTTTCAATAGTAATTAGTATTAATAGTAGTAATCCGCTTTCAAGAATACTTTCGAGAACTTCTCGATTCTTCTGTGCCAGTTAGAATGTTTAGTTGTTCTGGCGTAGTCACACTAATGAAATAAGAATTATGAAATCACATCTTTCTAATAATAAAATTGTAATTAGACGATGCTTATACATGGGAGATATTTAAGAAAAAAATAAATATGAGCAATAGATGACAAAACTGTTTTTTTTTTTTACTTTATCTGGCTGCCTGTGTATTTGTTCAGGCATTACACAACAAATACTGTTCCTGAATATCTAACTTAAAATCTGGTGTATGTTTTATCTTGAATATATGTGAAATAAAGAAAACTGTTTACAATTTGACCAAATCAACTTTACTCATATTAACTATATCAAAAATAAAAGCACCGACAAACACTCTGTGTGATATACCATCTAGAAGAAGTCTATTCCATTAATTTTCTCACTTCTGAAATCCATACGTACGAAGCAGCGAAAAAAAAGGTATTTCTTAATTTTTTTTTTGCAACTTAAAATGACAAACAAACTGACGGCCCACCTGATGGAAAGTGTTAACTGACGCCTATAGACATGAGCAGTACCATGCACATAACAGAGTATACTGTTTCACCCATGATACCCCCCATGCGTTGCCATTCCTGAGGACTCAAGTGTTAATTCTCTGTACCCTGTAAATTTACTGCCATATCTCACCCTTCAAACCGAAACACAGCCGTACAAACACAACTGCTTCACAGCAGAAACACGAATGGTACAGAGGTGTCCAACCAAACGATTTTTGTGCAAAGTCTCCCTCTGGCTATACTAATCTCTTCAGTTCATTTTACAGTTACAAACCGTAATGGCTTGCGTAATACGACACAAAATATTGTCCTTTCTTGCGCACATGAACGATGCAACCACCCGGGTCATCGACAAGCATGATGCGGTTTTAATGACGTCCTTAAATGCGTAAATAATGTGCAACGTAAATGCGATAACGGATCAGATACGCGTTGTACTAACCACGGTGATTATGGTTTATAAAAACCCTTATGGTGTTTAGTCAAGTTAATGTACAGTTAGATAAAATACATTGCTAAATTTTGGTTGGTATTTAACTTTATTATTAATTGCCATGTGGTCCTAACATATGTTAAAATTGGCCACCCTTCCTTTCCCATGGGTTGAACTTAATAGTCGAGGAATAAATAGCAGCGTCCCTCTTAAAACATTACCAAGGCCTAACTACGGTTGCCAATACACCTACCAAGCATGGCTACTATTGGCAATACCCCCAAATTGGGAAGGCCTATGTATATACGCTTTTGGTGAAGTTTTAAGAGAGAAGCTGCTGCCTATCTCTCGACCATTAAGTTACTTTAGTCGCCTCTTACGTCATCCACGGGAAAGGAAGGGGTGGCCTATTCTGTCGGGACCACACGGCTCATGCAGAACAAAAACGTAATAATTAAAATAGGTTTGTTGAACGTTTAAATTTTTATGAATAAGGAGATACATAGCGCTTGCCAAGTTTGGCAACTACTGGTAAAACCCCCCAATAGGAAGCGGCTTATATGATAATGATGAGATACGCTACAAAATAACGCTAAAAGTTTGCAATCTTGATGTAAACCATCACAACATCCATTCCAATATCAGTATTGAATCTCGAAATGAAATAGGGAAAGCCGTACTCAACTATAGTAATTCTGAACATAACCAATCCCTGGAAATTTTATCGGTTATCGATTTCTAAGTTATTAACTTAACTCGTGGGTCGTTTAATTTATAACCTGGCTGGCTGGCTCCCATGATGGGTTTAACTTCAAAGCGTTGATCAGTTAAGAGCCTATTAAGCTCATCTTTATAGTTTTTATGATCTATTTCCAGATCAGCATCACGACTTAAGTCGTCACTTGAACTTTTTTATGTTTACCTACTGTTTATCGATTTTTTGTCATAATTATTCTATTATCAGTATTTTGCTTTTTTGTTGTCTCTGTTGGATTATTAACTGGCTTCTTAAAAAAGAGTTCGGCATTCGGCAACACCTTTATTGTTGTTACTTCCAAATTACGTGCAAATTTGTGAAGATTGATTGCATTTTTAGAAAAAACAAATTACATTATCTTTTAGTTTATTATTAATTACAATAAAATAAATATATATCCAACTATAATTCAGAATAAAGTTGAAAATGGTAACAATCATCTTTTTAAGTTTATACACGAGCGAGTTAAACAGGCTGGCAATAACTTAACTATAATACTTATAAAACTTAGCATTAACTTAATGACTTTTAGAGTAAACGATTTTTTTTATCTATATTTTACCTATTTGATAAAGTTCATTCCTATCTCCTAAAGACTATAAAATTATTACTATTAACTTGAAATTTTAAGATAACGTTTAACATCTAGAGCGTGTGGTCCCGACATTGAATACGCCTCTCTTCCTTTCCTGTGGGTGTCGTAAGAGACGATTAAGAGAGGAAGAGGGATGGGCGTCCCTCTTAAAGTATTACTAAATCCTAATTGCGGTTGCCAATCCGACTGCCAAACATAGCAGCTCCTAGCAAAACTCCCCCAAGGATGCTTATGTTCAGCAGTGGACAGTTCACGGCTGATATGATGATGACGACGACATTAATATCTTGTCATTTAGAAACGATTTGTCTTTATTAACTTTAAGACATTCGCGTTAGTTTATGGTTTATAAGAGACAGAAGTTATTGCGGTAATTAAAGTAAACTATGGTACTTTATTTATTATTTATCTACATTTCAATGTCTGCTACATCCTTACTCTTGCAGTGCTGAATCATTTTGGACGTAAACAGTACATTAAGGCGAAAGATCAATTTAAAATGTGGCGTTTCATTTCACACGGCAACGTGAACAAACCTTTTACGCGCGATGTTACAGTAGCATTTTCACGGTAGCGTAACGGAATGCACTTACATTTACTGCTTCATTTACTCCACACGTATGGCATTAACCACACACAAAGCTATTATTGTCAATATTTCAGCGTCAATAATTCAAATAGCATTAATAGAAAGTGGAGCATAGTTAATTTGCATGGCAACACTGTGAAACGTACGATTGAAGGAACATGTAGGTGTATTGACGTCGTTCTAGTCTAATAACGACGTGTTACACTGTACGCCCGGTTCTTTAATGGTTAAGTGTTGCCATAGTACATAGGCTTTCCGAACAATTAGGGGAATTTTGTCAATAGTTGCCACGCTTGGCAGGCGGGTTGCCAACCGCAGTTTGGCCTTTGGTTTTAGGAGAGACGCTGCTGCCCATCCTTCGACCATAAGTTGCCTTAGTCGCCTCTTACGACACCCAAAAGAAAGAAAAAGAAATGGGTGGCCTAAATAAATAATTTATCTACTGTAACATCTACAAATCATTAAAAATTTGCCGATTATTACTATTCCTTTCATGGTATAACCGGAGACACATTTAGCTTGAATAACAAAGAGATATAGATTCGAATCCTATGGGATCGAATCATCGTAAGATTTTTTATTTTTTAGTAAATTTAGGTTTAATCGTGACAATGAATGCAAAATCGAATCACAATTGGTAAAAATATCAACTAACACCGTTGGAAAGGGGTTTTTAGTAATGGAGAGATTAGTCTCATTGCTAGCATTAAGCAATATACAATATCAAGTCGATTTCCACACGGAGTCCTCTGGATACCATCGACGTCAGTTCTTAGTGAATTAGTCACGAGGGGCTAATTGACTTCAACCACATCATTTCATCCTCCACTGGTGTTCCGCCATTTTAAACCGGGTGGTTTGGATGGGATGGTGCACCATTCCATCTTTAGATTTGTTTTTACATTTTGCATTTACATTTTACAAAATGTGACATTTACATGCTATTCTGTAAATGGCAAAATAGGCACGAAACTTTATGTAATGTAAGACCACCGATACCTACCCTATTTAATGCAAATAAATTTATTATTATTAGGCATTGAAAAAAGTAACCTAACACACACACACACACACACAAAAATACAATTGAAACCGCAATACATATGATACACGGATTTTTAGATATTTATTTATTTTATTTATTAGACACATATAACATAAAAAAAAAAACTTATGTAGTAGTTACATTCGGCTAGGTTACAATCCAATTACATTATATGCACAGCTTGAGTTATTCATGTAAAGCAAACATGTAAAATAAAGAAAATATATAAAATGCTACATAAATATAAAACTATATAAAAAAATCATATGCTCAATAATTAATATTTTCATATTATATAATATTTTGAATTCTCCCAACATTTGTAAACACACTAGCCGACTATGTAATTAAAAAAGGAAGTCTGTTTAACAACACATAATAGCATTTTAAACAAAGCTTCCTATCAATTTGATCGGCAACTAAAAAAACAAAGATACATAGATAAACAAATTTGCCATTCTTTTTGTGCGTGTCTGCGGCGCACGCGCAATGCGGAAGCTGCGGTCAGCCCGCTGCCAACTGACGGGGCGAAGTGCATAAATTGCTATCTAGGTTAGCTATTCTGAGATGAAATAATATTTGAATTGTCCTGTCTTGTACTTTAGATCAGCGGTTCCTAAAGTGGGTTCCGCAGAACCTAGGGGTTCCGTAAAAAAGTTATCAGGATTCCGCGTATACATTTATACAGTGAAACAATTTCATTCTTCGCATTAAAAGTTAAAGGAAAGTATAAAGATTTATACTTTTAAAATACGTCTTATAAAAGCTTTTGTTTTTATTTAAACAGTGTTTTAGTTTTGTAATCGTTTGGTATTGAGTTCTATAAAATAAAATTTATTTGGTGGGCGTTTCGTTATCTTAAAAGTTTAAGAACCCCTGCTCTACAAACAAACAAACAAACTCGCTTTCACATCAATATACATAATAAAATCGTAACTGGTAGTTGTCTGTACGAAAAACTATTATAAGGTAGCTTTATAAACGTAATAGAACCCAAAACAATGTATTTTTTTAGAATTTTCGTCTATTTGTCTGTACGTTTGTGCACGCTAATCTCAGAAACGGCATAACTGATTTGAATGCGGTTTCCACTAAAGCGGTTTGCGCCACTTAACATTTAGTGTTTGTTTTATTTCAATCGATTCATTAATAAAAAAAGTTATATCAATCTAAAGAATCACATATAAAATACTATAAAATAATTGATGGATGGATATTTCTTACTCGATCACTGTCAAAAACTATTTAGAACAGATTTGGTACACGGGTAGATTTTATCCCTATTTAGCATATACTATATGCTAAATTAATTATACTTTATGTACTTACTCACGTGAGTAAAATCGCGGGATACAGCTAGTTTACAATATTAGTAAGGCTATAAAAATGTTTAGTCAACACAAATAAACAAAATAAACATAATTCAATTTGTGTTACATTTCTCATAACAAAGTAATCAACTTATAACCAAATGTAATTCGATATCCGATAACAATGCGGATTGTTAGATAAACATAAATTGCGCAATCGGAGTCGTGTCCAGTGATTGATTGTTTGCCGGATACGTCAAGGAACTGATAAGGCAATAGATTGTAAAAAGTACATACACATCGATCTATTATTAAGTCGTGCAGATCCCGGCTTAGAATTGGCCATCTCTGGTGAGTGTTGTACTCGTAAGAGAGGCGACTAAGGGAACTTAATGGTCGAGGGATGGATAGCAACGACCATCTTAAAACATCACCAAAATCCTAACTGCGATTGGCAAACTGCCTGCCAAGCGTGGCAAACACTGGCAAACCCCTTCCCCAATCCCTTCATCAAAAAAATAAAATCAGTATATTAATTATGAGGCAAAAAAGATTAAAAAGAATACAACCGAATCGAGATTTGTCCTCCATTTTTAATGTTAGTTGATTTTAATTTTTAACATTTGAAAATATTAGTTGAATACGTTTTGCCACGATTGAAATCTCTGTTGTTGTTTTTTTGCGCGGCAATATCTATTCGCCTGGAACATTCACATTAACATCTGTCATTGTATCATATTTATTAGGAATTTCATTCCCATTCCCGCGCCTTTCCATTTGTAAATAAGCCCGCGAGTCGCGACGCTAAGAGAAGATGCTAATGGCTTTTTTCTGAGACTATGTAATTCAACTGGTTGCCACGAACCCGTCACTTCCTATTATGGTCAGTAGGAAGTACAGTACCCTTGATTACCACGAAGAAATGGGAGTACTGCAGCTACAAGGCACACCGGCAGGACATTCCGTGAACTGGCTCATAAAACTAGACAAACTTGTTCCTGGGAATTGTTATTAAATTAAAGGTACGAGATTGTTAACTCGTTTTAAGTTTTGTCGATCAATTCTCGTCTTTTTTTTTCTTATGATTTCCGACTAAGGAATGTTTACTTTTATTAATCTCTTTTCATTCATCATTTGTTATTTATGTCCTTTTAAAGTACCTTGCAAAAAGGTCTACAGTCTTTAGATTTTATGTCAGCAGAAATGTATTTACATGTTGGGTATTAACTCTTATCGTAACTAAAAATTAATGTTCAAAACATTTTATTTAAATCATTTATCTCATTATGTCATCTAATTAAACAATTGTTATTATCATTCTATTAAGTTTCAACTAGATTATAGAATAATCACAATATCTGCGTATGCGCAAGTAATACTAAATCCGCACGAATTAGCATGCATGCACACGTCACAGCTTGTCTCCGTTATGGCACCGAGATTAGTCGAGTCTCTCGTTTATTCTACAAGAAAATAATTTATTTATAACAAGACTCATAGTTCAGTTTATTTGACGCGCGAACAAGATTGGATATCCTTCTTTATGTAGATTATTATTCTTCAATTAGTATTTATCTTTTGACCGAGTTTTTTGGTATATTTTTTTTAAATCATCGATAAGTTATGGTCAGTTTACAAGTTGAAAGAGATTTAGGGTGAATGATTATGCATTATATCGCAGTCTGAACTCCAACATACTTTAGATCCATCTTTCTCTATTAAATGCTAAGTTTGCTTAGAAGATATTCCTATTTAGCGATAAGGCCACCTACCGGTGCTTCTTTACCTTGCTCCTTGTAATTAAGAGTTTTTGTGTGCATATTGTTAATATTATCTGTGTCATTCTTTGAGGAGAACAATAAAGAGTTTTTAATTCATTCGTTCATTCCTTTCTAACTTATTTTTTCATCCTTTCATAATGATTCTATGTTATTTCTATCTATATCATTTTGATGCTACCATTGTATTTTCAAGATGGCTTATGTGTAAGCTTTCAACTACCATCTTGGTGAAATGTTTTTATAATCATTTAAAGATTGAGAATTGCGCAAAATTTTGTGGATTTTGCAATATGTCATACGTGAAGCATATTTTCATGCAACTAATATTGAAATGGTACAAGAATAGATAAAATATACTAGTTCTAAGTATTAAACTGTTCCATCTTTGATCCGATCTCGATTAATAAGTATATGCTGACCAGGTTTGTCCGTAATTTTTAGCATCTTTAAACTGTACTACAGTTATAATGATGATTGTAAATAATGACCGTAACAATAAAGGAGGTCTATTTTATTCAGTCAGATAACTTTAACCTCTCATAAAACCAAACAACTGGAGGTCGTCGCCCTCTCTAATTGCTTGTAATTTTTACTTCTCGATCGAAATGCGCAGGAACACGTCTGGATGTGGAATGCAGAGTTGTGTGCACGGCTTTCTGTTATAATTATAACATACGGTATTTCATATGTTTGTGACGTAGAATCAAGGAATTTTGTATTATTAATGAGTACGAAAAAATTCCTAATAAACTTCCGTAGCACAGTGATAAAAGATTTGACGCAAGTTTTGCTGTAGGTAGTTAATTTAAGGAATGATTTAATTGATTGGGGTTTTTAAGTTTTGCATTGGTGTTATTTTTTTTTATCTAATAGATTGATATTTTCTTTATATGTTGCAATTTTGTCATATCTTTTCCTTAGAATACAACTTTAGTTACTACGACAAATTTTAATATTAGCTCTTACTTTGGACTTGCTGATAATAATCTATGCAATTTAAGTCTCAATTGAACCAGACCATCAAAATTCTTATAATCATAAAAATATAACTTAAAATAAATTTTATATCTATAGAAGATATTAATAAGCCCTATAAGTGTTATGTAACAGTAGCGAAAGTTTCATGTAATGAATCTCAGATGGAATCCAACGCTAAGGGCTTACCGCACTAAACGTTAGTAGTTAGCTTTAATTCCGCGTTCTTATGATACCCATAACCTGTTATTAGCGTTGATTCCATCTGGCTTGTGACGCGTTGAAAGAAGCTCTTCAATTTATTTTAAAGTAGCAATTAAAACGAAACATCATCGTTATAATGACAATGTTATATAATTTCAAAACAAGCTAAAGTGACTTACCTTACAAGTTCTGTTAACACTTCAAGTTTTAGACGAGAGATTTTAAATGATTGCATCATAAGACTGTTGCGTGGTGACTGCGTGACACCAGTTACATGTAATTTTACGTCTTTTTAGGGCCTCGTTTATTTAATTTAATAACATTCTCAAATTGCCCTTAATTCCTCGCTGGGGTCTACAGTTACTCTTTTACATAACTGTGCTGCAACGATGTGCTAAGTAACCCCTAATTAGTGTTCACTTACTTCATGTATTATTGAATCGTCAACATTTTGGGTTGCATCTTCAAATATTGTGTTTGCTTGTAAACATTTCGAGGCTTGTAACAGGATTATTGGTTCTTGAACGATATGAATTTTTCTTAAAGAGATTCGAGCGAGTGCAAACCTGTTTATACAGGTTGAAATTATTATTCATTACCATAATAAATGTATTATTTGAAATACTATTATAAAATTTTAAACCTCCTATACTAGTACCATGTGTCCAGTTATCAAGTTAGTATAGCTTTAAATTTTTCTACTTTTCGACCAATGTTTCTTTGGGAAAAATGTTCAATATCACCAGTAATCACTACTAGTGCTATGATTTTGATTTGACCGTATATAGAAATTCCTGTGTCGTCTTCTTTGAGACGTAATTTATTACAGTAATATATTACTTTTTTATTACTATATCCATGCGCTTGCTTTCTGATAAAGCGGCTGAGGAATGGTTACTTGTCAAACCAATATTAGATATCGTTTAATTAAACGACATCTAGTGACGAGTGGACATATTAGTCGTTTCCTTTGGAAACTTGTCGCACTTTCCACCTCTTCCTTTATTAGGTTGATTGATTGAATGCGTATTTATTCCTTGTATATTTATTACATACATATTTATTAGTTTTTATATCTTAAGAAGATCCTCGACTTTATATGTTTCTGGTTTGTGGCCGTATTTAGATTTTTATTCGACTTCAGAAAAAGGACGTTCTCAATTCAGTGGTTATTTTTTTTATATTTGTTACTTCATAACTCCGTCAGTTCTAAATCGATTTGGAAAATTCTTTTTTTATCTGGAAAGATATGCTTACGGGTCGGTCTTACTTCTTACACTCAGAAACTTAATCCAAATCGCTTTAGTAGATCAGTTTTCAGTTAAGTTTAAAAAATAATGTTGTTATCATTAATAAAATTATATAATTTAACATCTTACAAACATATAACGGAAATATATACTCGTCCCAAATATCGACAGGAATAACTGTAGCATTTGAAAATGGGACGACCTGCTTGCTGGCTCATGAGACAATAGCTCTAAACTATCTTCTACAAATTGTGTCGTAACATTAACGTGTAACAATAGCTTTTATGTGACAATATGTAAATTATTGATGCTAAAGGTCAACAGAAATGTATATTAATTGTTTTATTAGAGGCAGCATTGGGGAGTACAGTCAGAAACAGTTTTTTTTTTTTATATAGTCAGGGAGGCAAACGAGCGGACGGTCCCCCTAATGGAAAGCGGCTACCGTCGCCCATGTACGCTTGCAAGACGAGAGGAGTTACTTGCTTGATTTTTTTTTTTTTTTGTGAAATAATTAATAATTTACGGTTTTCGGATTTTATCCTTTACTTGTGCTACATGACGTTACTTCTTGACGAATTTCATGATTCTAGGTAAACTAGATTCCCTTTACGAATGTCAAGATATGAAATAAAATGGAACGTATAAACGGCCGTATCTTCGGATTGCTTCGATTTAGAAACTTGATTTTTTAATATATATTCTTTATTGTACTTGAATAAAAGATTTTATTTATTTTGTACTTAGTTATATATTTGTAAGATACAGCGATTAGTTGAAACGACTTGTTAGCAAGGGTGGGCTTAACTCTAAAAGCGATTTTTTTTATACAACTTAGAATGGCAAACAAGCTGACGGCCCACCTGATGGAAAGTGATAACCGTCGCCTATAGACATGAGCAGTACCATGGACATAACAGAGTATACTGTTTTGCCCATGATACCCCCATGCGTTGCCATTCCTGAGGACTCAGGTGTTATTCCTCCGTACCCAGTAAATTCACGCCATATCCCACCCTTCAGACCGAAGCACAGCTATGCAAACACAACTGCTTTACGATTGAAACACGAATGGGACAGAGGTACCCAAGCAATCGACTTTTGTACAAAGCCAACCCAGTGCAATTAGAGAATATAATTAAAGAGAAAATAATGAATTGATAATAATAATTTATCTAGTGCAGAAATGGTACAGGTGAAAAAAGAAAAAAAAAAAGATTTTTCGCGCCTTTAAGAGATTGCAGACTATATATGATAATAATTTCAACTTGACACCTCCATACGTTCTTAAGGAAAAGTGTCTTGACAGACAAACAGATGGACGGACAACGAAGTGAACCTATTAGGGTCCCGTTTCTGCCTTTAGAGTTACGGAGCCCTAAAAAAGAGGTTACATGCAAGCGACGTCGTACATAGACTCCCTTTAGCGACTGCAACACGAAACGCCGTGTCAATCAGTATTCAGACAGTGGACAGATCCGTAAAGCGAATCACCACGTGTCCGCTAGCTATCAAGAGAGGCGTGTCGCGTCGGTGGCAACGAAATTTCTCTATTAAGTAATACGGACCTGTTAGACGGCAGCTTTCATCGTTATGTAATAAATACATTACTATTATGTTAATTAAACGCGTATAAGTGTCTGTCACCAAGGTAAACAGTTGTGTTTACTAGCTTCTGAGCTGGAAGTACTATATATATATATATATATATATATATATATATATATATATATATATATATATATATATATATATATATATATATATATATATATATATATATATATATATATATAATAAGTATCTATAATATAGATTTTTCGCAAAATCGTGGCATTTAAAATAATCTGCGATATTGTATGGACTAGTTTTTTTTTAATGGGTGATAATGGAATGGTAACCCCGCCTGCGCTAACGGGATACGCTGGCGGAGCACCTGCGAAGGATGATAGATGAGAATGAAAACAGGCCAGCTAGCCCATCATGATGAATTCATCAGGAATTAACCATGATAGTTTCCAGGGGGAACCGCGAGGAGGTCGACCTGGTTGAGTATATTGCTAGCAATGGGATTCCCAGTCTCCAATACTAACAATTCCTTTCCCCCCAGTGGCAATGGGGTGGTCAGGTCATGTAGCTCGAAGAACCTATAACCGATGGGGAAAAAAGGTTCTTGAGTGACGACATCGTACGGGCACTTTTACCATTATTGACCGTCCTAGACCCGACCGTTTACCGTCAGCCGAGCTGTATGCTTGCTTACCACCTTTGTGGTATAAAAAAAAACTTATAAAGAGCTTCAATATCAGTAAGTATTTTATTTAAAAAAATGCCGAGTGAAGTCGAAGCAGATCGCTAGAAATAATGTAGAAATATTAACCACTACGTTTGTATGGTCATTTCTCGTCATGTATGTAGATTATCGGATGTTGATCAATCGTCGAATGACGTTTAACATGACAGGATCATGCGTAACCGAGACTGGTTTGTTGCCCGACTACGCAAATGACAGTTATGAGTTTGCAACTGGCAGTATGGTGAGTTTCCAATACATACACGATTGGTAGAAGGGAAAAGTGGGATTGCAGTATTTTGATCTTTACATATGTATATAAATATTTTTTGACGATAAATTTAACCGACTTCAAATAGGACGATTTTTAAATCAATCGTGTTTTTTTAAATATTTACTTTTTATTGCATCACTTAAAGAATAATACAAAACAATATGTGTATATATATTACACATATGAAGTACAAAAGGCGGTCTTACCGCTAAAGCAATCTCTTCCAGACAACCTTTAGATAAAGGAAAAAAGCAAAAACACATATTTGCTTTTATATTTTTTTATTATATGTTACATAATGTGATAACTTAATCAAATATTAACTAATTAAATATATATATATATATATATATATATATATATATATATATATATATATATATATATATATATATATATATATATATATATTTTTTAATCGATATGTTTTTTTTAACATAACCTAATAAATTAATTTATTATTAAACTTTATTAAGATTTGATTTTTTTGAAAAGAATTTATAAGGTCCGGAAAACACGTGCAATGCGTCTGGTGTTGCTGGGTGACCATGGGCCACGGTAGTCGCTTACCATCAGGTGGGCCGTACGCTTGTTTGGCACCTCAGTGGTATAAAAAAAAACAAACATACGGCCCACCTGATGGTAAGTACATAGTTACCGTAGCCTATGAACACCTGCAATACCAGAGGTATTACGCGCGCGTTGCCGACCCTGAGGAAACCTCTTTACCCGCTTTTGAAGAACCCCATGCTGTAGTCTCTTGGGAAAACCTCGGCAGGGAGCTCATTCCGTAACCTGAGTGTTCGTGGGAGGAAACATCTCTAAAACCGCGCTGTACCCGACCATTTATAATATATTAATTAAATGTATTATAATAATATGCTATGTCTTACATAGATTCAACCTTATCGAGTGTACACTTGACCTCGGCCGGTAGGTAACGACGGCGGTACACACTTTCTTGGCGGCGGGGTCACTCGACGCTATTTGGCAAGCTGACACTAACTCGACACTATTTATCAGTTAAATAAACGCTAAATATGGTTGATAATGTAGTAATTTTTTATATAGAAAGAAAGAATCGGCCATGCCTTGTAAGTTCTAACAAAAAGTTTTACAATACAATTAGTTTGACAGTTAAGTTGCTTATATGTATATATATATATATATATATATATATATATATATATATATATATATATATATATATATATATACTAACTATATACTATTAATTTATTATTTATCACTATATATGTTATGCTTTATATACAAACCCTATAGATACTTTCTCCTTTCCGGGTACTCAAGGTTGGCTGGTAGAAATCCCTTTATGAGATAAGTCCGCCTGTTACATTTTTGCTATAACTTAATATCTGTATTATAAGTGAATATACAAAGCATATAAATAACCAGAGGGATACTTTGTACAAAAGTCGATTGCTTGGGTACCTCTGTCCCATTCGTGTTTCAACCGTGAATCAATTGTGTTTGCATGGCTGTGTTTCGGTGTGAAGGGTGGGATATGGCGTGAATTTACTGGGTACAGAGGAATAACACCTGAGTCCTCAGAAATGGCAACGCGTAGGGGTTTCATGGGCGAAACAGTATACTCTGTTATGGTACTGCTTATGTCTATAGGCGACAGTTACCACTTTCCAACAGGTGGATACACTTTCCGTCAGCTTGTTTGCCTTTCTAAGTTGTTTAAAAAAAAATTAAACTGTATAAACTTAACGTTTAGTTAACGTGAAATTAAGTCATTTATTATTACACAACGAAAGTTTTCTGGACTACCAGCAATAGATTACCAACAAGGTAAAACTTCCAAAATCTACGCATACGAAGTCACAGGCAAATGCTAGTTAATAGTCATTTCGTATATCTCGGGATAAAGTTAATATCGTGTAACTAATTATAAGAAGGACTAATTACTTTACATGACTTTTGAATTACAGAAGAACTCTTCAAATTGACATGTTTATCCGTGATCGGTCACCCATCCAAATTATGACTGTAAACAACGTGGCTTGACCTCATCGATCGATTATAAGCAGGTGTAATTATATATTTAACCAAGCCACCGGTTACAAACCAATAAATATGTGATTAACCGAATAGAAAGTTTAAGATCAACATTTTTTAAAATCACTACATATACATACATACATACATACGAGTAAATTTCGCACGGCACCCAGGAATCGAACCTACCATCTAGAGGCGGCACGACACGTTTGATATGCCGCTGACAGGCGTGCAACTGGTGAAAGCAAGTCTGATCACGGCCGATGCGTTGCAATGTACCGACTGACTTGTACACCGGTAATAATCTCAAAGAATGTCCTCTGCTTAGATTTTTATACTACTATAGTGACAAAGAAGCATACAGCCCGGCGGATGGTAAACGGTTACTGTAGCCTATGGACGCCTGCAACACTAGGGGTATCACGTGTCTTATTTATATAGGGTGAAAGTAAAATGGTGACCCCGTCTGCGCTATAGAAGACAGGTGATGATAAAAGCGCCTATAGACATGAGCAGTACCATGGGCATAACAGAGTATACTGTTTCGCCCATGATGGGGTATCATGCGTTGCAATTCCTGAGGACTCGGGTGTTATTCCTCTGTACCCAGTAAATTCACGCCATATTAAACCGAAACACAGCCATGCAAACACAACTACTTCACAGTTGAAACACGAATGGGACAGAGGTACCCAAGCAATCACCTTTTGTACCAAGTCTTCCTCTGGTTTACACACACTCGCGTACATTACTCGCAGCCTATCTCACAATAAACCACAGGTTTCTTTGCTCACGTATATATAGTGATAACTAGTCCATACAGGGGGGAAAGGGATTGTTAGCAATGGAGTTTGACAGCCCCATTGCTAGCAATATACCCTATTATGTCGACCTCCGCGTGGTTCCCCCTGGAAACCATCGTGAACAATTCTTGTTGAATTCATCACGATGGGCCAACTGACCTGCTTCATTCTCACCTATCATTATTCTTGACTGGTGCTCCGCCAGCGTATTCCGATAGCGCAGGTAGGGTTACCATTCCTTTATCACCCATTAAAAAAAACATACAATATTGCAGATTATTTTAAATACCACGGTTTTGCGAAAAATCTATATTATAGATACTTATTTTATATATTTACTATGATTTTTTTTTAAATATTTGCCGTCTGTTCCCAGTATAGAATCGGCCACCCCTTCCTATCCCGTGGTCTTAAGAAGCGACTAAGGGAATTTAATAGTCGAGGAATGTACCGTAGCGTCCCTCTTAAACCATCAGCAAAGCCTAAATGCGGTTGCCAACTCGCTTGCCAAACGTGGCAACTATTGACAAAACTCCACTTATGAGGAAGACTTATGTCAGTTAACGGCCGATATTAATTAGTGATCATTTTAAATATATATTTTTTTTTTTTATTGTTTTTTTTTTCAAAGCAAGCTAAATACTTTCAGATTATTTCTTATTATTATATACGACTGTAATATATGAATACATAATAAAACTTCCAAGTGGACGATATCATCTTATAATTCAATAACTTGCAACCGCTCGAGGCGACATCTGCAGCAAACTTGTCTACACTTACATGAATAGAGCCTTCAAACCATATTAGTGCGGATACTTCGCACTATGGCGAATTTCGTAATACACCCGCCAGAGATAGGAGTGACATGTTTATCACGTCCCAACCGACTTCAAAGAGAAGAGGTTCTCTGTTCAACTTCATTTTTAGGTGATTACCAAAAATTTTATATTGTGTCTAACATAAATACACTTACACTAATTTCAATTGAGACAAAACTATTTATTTATTTATTGATTTAAAAACTAAACTACTCAACCGATTTTGATAAAATTTCTATGAGGCCAGTCTGGAAGTACATGCTTTAAATTCAATAAAAAAAAAAGAAACAACCAAATTTCTTCAAAAAAAAGCTCGAAAGTCACTCATTATCAAATCAGAATTAGTGACGTAATCGCTTAACTACAAAAATAACATACGAATGGAAAACCATTTGGAAAATCGTTTAAAAATGAATTAAATTTTATCATCACCTTTATGCTAGATTCTTTAAATTATGTTTTATTTCTTGTAATTGTTCGTATCTAGAATATTTTTACCATTGTAATCATCATCAACATTTCAGCCATTATCCGTCCACTGCTGGACTTAAACCTCCCATAACCGAAATCATCCAACCCATAGACTGCCATAAAGAACGGTCCTGAGCCATTTGCATCCACTGACTCCCTGCAATGCATTTCAGGTCGTCACTCCATCTAGTGGGGGGTCGTCCTACACTGCGTTTGCCCGTACGCTGTCGCCACTCAAGAAACTACTATTTTAATCTTTTGGAGGAAACAATAAATAGTACATATCTATCTATCTATATTTAAATTCATATGCAGTGATATGGTAATTGTTTTATATTATCACACATTTCTAAATTATACATATTTTCTATTATGAATCATGAAGTAATATCCTTGATTGTATCGGGAAACTGTATAGTTTAATCTAAAAATATTTCTATGTATTTTTTTGTTTAATCTATTTATTTATTTATTTATTTTCATACTTATGCCTAGGTGTTATATTCAAATAGTATGATGCGAGATGGCATAGTTAATTTCTGAACTTTGTTAATGGCAATATTGTTATGATTTTCAACGGTATTGTATATTTTTATTTTTGAATGAATGAATGAGTGTATTTGCATTATACAATATAGGGAATAAACAAGACAATTAATAAATGTAACGATACAATTGTATAAGTATAGTAAGGCGGTCTTATTGCTGAGAGCAGTATTTTCAAGACAATCTTAAGGTAAAGGGCTAATTGTTGTGCAAGTAGTTATGTTAGTACTGTACAATTAAGAAAGTTAACAGCGTAAAACATTAAGGAAAATAATTATAATTCCTTTATCAAGTTATTTTTGTGCGTTTCCTTCACTTGTGTAAATTTTATTGGCTGATAAAATATTATTCAATTGTGTAGTTATCTTATATGTTCTGATAGCTATATGTTTTTTCTTAAATAAATAAATATATTAATAAATAAATGTACCATTACAATCTTAATACAAGAAATTAATAAGCAATGCTGTATTAAACTTTTAAAGTGTCTTACTTTCGAGTTTTCCTATACTTACATTGTATAGATAGATAGATAGATACTCTTTATTGTTTCCTCCAAAAGATTACAATAGTAAACTTATTATAAATAGATAGAAACAATTATAAGAAATGTTCACACTGAGAAAACAATTAATGTATTAATTAAAAAGGATATGGCCCTTCTATATTCAATAAAACTATGATGAAATGATTGCTCTTTTGACCACCTGCGCCTGCGCAGCGAAACTCTCATATTTGTCACTTTAGCTTATTTATAAAAGCCCTTAACTACTCGTATGATTTATTGAGCCAATCACCTTTTAAGTAATAGTTAACAGAAACTGTTTGACTATCCAAATTAACATGATTAATGGCTTATTTTTCCAGTTAATATGAAATTTAAACATGTATGTGTATGGGGGTTTGATTACAATATTGCGATAATTACATTATCATTCATGTTATTGAATATCATCAATCATCAATCACTCTCTACAATCCAATCCAATCGTTCCATTCAGAACATTCTGTTGACATGTTAATGTGTGTATAAATTTCTTATATTCCATTATTGTATTATAAAATTTCTAATTAAACTGTATTTTTTTGTTGCAGGTAAGAATATGAGCATATATTTAGATAAATACATTATGAAGTGTCAATTTTGATGAAACTTGTGTTCGAGAATGTAAGTCCATATAGTATCTTTTTTTTTTTTTTTTGACGCTAAATTTATGTATTTTATTTATTTATTTAAACTTTAATACACAGTAAAATTTGTACTATGTACATTTGGTGGATTAAATTCTGTTTGACTTTTTGAGAAAAATGTCAAATTTCCTTATTTATAAAAACTGATTATTACCTTTCCTACCTTCTGTCTAATTGGGAATTTAGTGTAAAAGAAAGAAACAAGACAAACAGCTAAAGTAAAAGAGGGATAAAATAATTCAATAGCTAAAATATTTTTTTTATCCAACTTATAATGTCAAACAATTTTTTAAGAGATTAAACAAGATTTATAAGAGATTCGACATTTTTGTGAATAAGGGTTTAAATTTATTATGCGACCTCGTTATCGATTTTTTTTAAATACCCGGCTCGGATAGGACATGGTTCTGAACAATTGATTTCACTTATAATAGTTGAAGATAATGCTGCAAGTCACTCTAGAGAAGAAGACAATACATCGGTGACCGCGGGAAATCATTCATTTGCAACTTTTTTTTTTTATTTAAAAGCAATTATTGTCGATTCCGTGATCGCACTTATCCGTTTGTGGCATAGATTAAAAAACAGATGTGCCAGTAGCAATAGTTTTGTTTTATATAAATCTCGAATCACCGCTGTATTTAAGCTGACGAAAAAAAAAGAGAAATAAGGAAATTTTAAACTTCCTTTCTTTGCACTAGAAGCTATGGAAATTGTATCATGATATATATGATTTTCTCGTGTATCTGTCAGTCTGTCTGGCCGTATGTCACAGTGTCGTTCACGTTCTTGTCAAGTGTTTTTTTTTTTTTAATTAACTCTCCTATTTATATAAACTAAAACTACTACCTAGTGTAACTTTTGAACTGTTTTTGTTTTCTTTATTTCTTTAAAATTGGGAATGTAGCATAAAAGAAAGAGACAAAACAAATAGCTAATATAGGATTATGCGACATTTGACGTTATCATGAATAAGAGCGTGAGTATTCATAGTAGCTTACAGTTAAATTAAACGTCAACTGGCAAAAGACAGTCTTGTCATCAATTGAGTTGTTATTTCTTACGTAACTCTTTCCAAATAAATTTTTATAACCATCATATATTGATCACCATTTACGTGTCAATTGACGTCTTTGCCTCATCAAATATGCTGACCATATAAACAAAGTGTCGTTGGCGAATGGGGTATTGGATATTTGTGAAAGCGTAGATATCTATAGGTAGTTATAGGTACATGTCAAGTTAACACGTCTGCGCATCCCATACTAGTCTATGACAAAATAGTCCCACGGTTCGTCATAGGGTCTAGGGTTGCCAAATGTACGATCTAGTAATAATAATTTTTAAACTTTCACACTAAATGTTTTATGTTTTATAAGAAATGGACGTTAGAGCAGTCATTTAGGTAAACTATAATTATTTACCTGAATTAGCTCGATATTTACTATCGATGTAACCTTTTTTTATGCACCTTGAAATGGCAAACAAGCTGACGACCTACCTGTTGGGAAGTGGTAACCGTCGCCTATAGACATGAGCAGTACCATGGACATAACAGAGTATAGTGTTTCGCCCATGATACCCCCATGCGTTGCCATTCCTGAGGACTCAGGTGTTATTCCTCTGTACCCTGTAAATTCACGCCATATCCCATCCTTTAAACCGAAACACAGCCATGCAAACATAACTGTTTCACGGTAGAAACACAAATGGGACAGAGGTACCCAAGCAATCGACTTTTGTACAAAGACTCCCTCTGGTATATATATATATATATGTATATATTTGTTACTTCATAACTCTGTCAGTTCTAATCAGATTTGGAAATTTATTTTTTCATCTGAAAGGATATACTTACACTTTGGTTACATAGAAATTTCATCAAAACAGGTTTAATAGTTGAGTTTTATATCAAAAGAACTGGTTTTGCCAAAATTGAAGTAGGTTTTTTTATGAAACACAATCTTTAATTTTATATAGCATTCTGAAACAGTTGGAAGAGATAAAATCAGAAATAAAAAAATTATATTATTTTAAATTATTGCATTAACAATAGTCATTGTAACTAGTCACGAAGTAACTGATGAAATCCGGTTATAACTCGCCACAGGATCGAAATATAGTCGCGATAAAAAATTAATAAATAATCGTTTTAATTATGTGTGTAATAATATAATAAATATTTATTTACGTAAAACATTGTATACTATGATGTCTTGCTAAAGTCATATAGCATGCAAATAAAAAAAAATAATTAAAAAATATATATTAAAAAAATGTATAAATGCAAAGTTGAAAGACAACCGCGAAAATGTAAAAATTGTATTACTCTTGACAGTTTTTGACAACCCTACGACCGGCTGTCTGGCAGTACCTATAATCTTTTATTTTTTTGCCAAATCATTGTTTTTAGTAGGTCTCTCAAAAGTAAAAGTGTAAAATTTGTTGCGTCCAAATGAGTTTTACCGGTAAAAGTGCGGTTTGATATCGCTTCCACGGCAACCGTACCAGTTGCTGTTCATTTTTACCGACTTCGAAAAAAGGCTTTCAACTATATTTTTTTATGTGTGTGTTACACAATATCATCTTAGAAATTTCACTATTCTTATTGTTAAGCGACATCCGAAAGAAAGAAGTTTTTAATTCATAGTAATTTTTTACTCATCTTACGCATGTACTTTACTAAATATGTTTTTTTTTTATTATTATTATTGCAATGGATGGACGCGGTTTTTTTTTATTTAACTTAGAATGGCAAACAAGCTAACGGCCCACCTGATGGAAAGTGATAACCGTCGCCTACAGACATGAGCAGTACCATGGACATAACAGAGTATACTGTTTTGCCCATGATACCCCCCATGCGTTGCCATTCCTGAGGACTCAGGTGTTATTCCTCCGTACCCAGTAAATTCACGCCATATCCCACCCATCAAACCGAAACACAGCCATGCAAACACAACTGCTTTACGGTGTGGTTCCGACATAGAATAGGCCACTTCTTCCTTTCCCATAGGTGTCGTACAAGGCGACTAATGATGGGCGAGAGATGGACAGCATCGCCACCGTGGCCTATTCTATGTCGGAACCACACCGTAAAGCAGTTGTGTTTGCATGGCTGTGTTTCGGTTTGATGGGTGGGATATGGCGTGAATTTACAGGGTACAGAGGAATAACATCTGAGTCCTTAGGAATGGCAACGCATGGGGGTATCATGGGCGAAACAGTATACTCTGTTATGTCCATGGTACTGCTCATGTCTATAGGCGACGGTTACCACTTTCCATCAGGTGGGCCGTCAGCTTGTTTGCCATTCTAAGTTGTATAAAAAAAAAAAAAAAAAAAAAAAAAAAAAAAAAAAACAAATGTATATATAATACGTGATCGAACTCGATCAATATTTTTTAGGCTCAAATCTTATTATTTTTCTGAACCACGTGTTATTTTGCTAAAATCTATATTATCACTTATTAGTTAATTAGAATTATTATGTTTAATTCATTCCACCAACCAAAATTCAACAATATATCAAAATTCAATCAACATACCAACATTCGATGATCGACTACTTTTAATATCAATCTCCGACCGCTACAGTCCACGCACGTTTTGTAACAAATGTTTCACCTCTAAACGAGGTATCTTCAGGCAAACTATTAGATCGCTGTTCGTAGCTTAGTATTAACCGTTCGGCGTTCAAACTGCGAAATGGACCAACAAACTGTGGATCTTATTTTCTTCTAAGACCGATAATTAAGCCCATTCAATAACGTATCACATACTTTCAATCTTCCGTGTTGCCATAATAATAAAGTTAATTATTTTTTTTTACTTTTTCAACTCTTATATAATTAAATATTGGAGAGCGTTATTTAATTAATACACTTTCTATTTACAAACAGACAAAATGCATTACAATTCATTACCGTGTATTACATTTTAATTTAAACACTGAGTGTGCAAGACGTTGCAATTTCCAATCTTTTATGTTCATTAGATCTTATATAGCTGTTACCTAATATGTTATTTAATTGATTAATGACTTATATAAATCATAATAGTTTTGTTTATTTTCAAATTTTAACACTTTTTTTAATAGGTGATAATGGAATGGTGATCCGGCTTCTGGGGGGAGAAGGGATTATTAGTAATAGGGCCTAGTAGCCCCATTGCTAGCAATATATATCAGGTCGGCCTCTTCATGGTTCCCTTGGAAACCATCGCGTACGATTTATTGTTAGAATAGTCACGGTGGGCTAACTGACCCGCTTCGGGGGGAAAGGGATTGTTAGTAATGTAAACTGATAATCCCATTGCTAGGAATATACCCAACCAGGTCGACCTCCTCGCGGTTCCCTTTGGAAACTATTATGATTAATTCCTGATGAATTCATCATGATGGGCTAACTGACTTGTTTTCATTCTCATCTATCATCCTTCACTGGTGCTCCGCTAGCGTAACCCGTTAGCGCAGGCAGGGTTACCATACCATTTTCACCCATCAAAAGAAACTGACTCATCAGGTATAGTCCCAAAGTTTTGGAAGACTGCTTTGGTGCATCCGATCCCTAAAAAAGGAGACCGCTCAGATCCAGCTAATTATAGGCCCATAGCTATCACCTCCTTATTCTCGAAAGTCATGGAATCAGTTGTTAACCATCAACTGCTCCGGTACCTAGAGGATCGCCAGCTGATCTCAGATCGCCAGTACGGCTTTCGACGGGGGCGCTCGGCTGGTGATCTTTTAGTTTATTTAACACACCGATGGGCGGTGGCAATCGAGAATAAGGGAGAGGCCTTAGCTGTTAGTCTGGATATTGCGAAAGCCTTTGATCGGGTGTGGCATAGGGCACTAATCTCAAAACTACCTTCGTTTGGGTTGCCTGCAAGATTGTGCAGTTGGGTCGCCAGTTTTCTTAAGGAACGTAGCATTAAGGTCGTAGTCGACGGAGCATGCTCTGACTTAAAACCTGTGAATGCTGGTGTCCCGCAAGGCTGTGTACTATCTCCGACACTGTTTCTTCTGCATATCAATGATATGTTACAGATCAGTGATATTCATTGTTATGCGGACGACAGTACAGGAGATGCATTATACACCGGTCATGCAAAGATCTCGCGGGCACATACCGATGAGCTCCGGAACAGACTTGTGTCTGAAATCGAAACTTCGCTCGATAAAGTTTCGATCTGGGGTGAACGCAATCTTGTTCATTTTAACCCTAAGAAGACACAAGTCTGCGCGTTCACCGCAAAAAAGACACCGTTTGTCGTATCTCCTTACTTTCGGGGCACTTCCCTCGATAATAAGTCGAGTCTGGGGATTCTTGGCGTCAATATATCTAGCGACGTCCAGTTTTGCGGTCATCCCTCACTGGTGCCATGTCAGTGTATATCGATAGACAGGCGAGGTTCCCATTCCATTATCATCCATTAAAAAAAAGACCTTGCGTCCGCTAACGGTATACGCTGGCAGGGCACCAGTAAAGGATGTTAGGCGACGGTGAAAGCAGGTCCGTTTGCCCGTCGCGACGAATTCCACTAGAGTAAACCACGATAGTTTCCAGGGGGAACCGCGTGGAGATCGATTTTATAGGGTATACTGCTAGAAATGGAAATTTTACCGTCGCCTATAGACATGAGCAGTACCATGGACATAACAGAGTATACTGTTTCGCCCATGATACCCCCCTATTACTAACAATCCCTTTCCTCCCGACAAACAGTAAGTTCATAAATTTCTTTATATATATATATATATATATATATATATATATATATATATATTGAATATAAGATTTAAAAATAATACTTCGAGTTAATAAAATAATTCGTCATGCGGCCATTTATCATTTAAAATTCTAATACCGCGGTCACGCGGACAGCGTCTGATCGATTGATGTAAAATTAAACATTTGTCTCATAATATTCATAATTAGTGTAATCTTGATGGTCCACGATCATTCATATGATTAGATAGGATCAGTAAAATATGATCCATAGATTAAATAAGCTGACACGTTGAAAGTGGCCGATTAAAAAATAAGAGTGCGCACGCGCTGATCAACGGAAGCGGGCGAGATCGAAAGTGAGTTGTGCGCACATTTTTGCGCCATTTTCACATGTCCATTTTAAGTGTACCGGTTTAGAAAAAGTGCAAAAAAAAAGAAAAACAGGGAAAATTGATTGGTCAACTCCCGATGCCGTGATTCAAGTATAGTGATGTATAAATAAGTAAAATGGAAAACTATGCCCATAGACGGGCCGAGTCGGTGACGGTTACTTTATTTTTTGCTTGTTACGCCGCCGTGAGTGATTATGGAAATGCGTACTGTTTAGGAAAATCAGGAAATTCAATTATCCAATAGAAAGTTAAGTTCTCGTGTCGAGATTTATCTTTTTCTACGATTATATACATGCAGGATATACTGATTGGTTTTCTTTTAAACGCCTCATATGGTATCATCTACTATCACATCAACTGTATAATGTGGTAGACATTTTATTTTACTACGCTTGATCAATTCTCATGAGGATCTTGAGGAACTACTCGATTTATTTAATTGATTTTGTTATAAATAAAAAACTAAAATTATACAACTTAGAATGGCAAACAAGCTGACAGCCCACCTGATGGAAAGTGGTAATCGTCGCCTATAGACATGAGCAGTACCATGGACAACAGAGTATACTGCTTCGCCCATGATACCCCCCATGCGTTGCCATTCCTGAGGACTCAGGTGTTATTCCTCTGTACCCTGTAAATTAACGCCATATCCCACCCTTCAAACCGAAACACAGCCATGCAAACACAACTGCTTCACGGTAAAACTGCAAACACAAATGGGACAGAAGTACCCAAGCAATCGACTTTTGTACAGTCTCCCTCTGGTTGTCCCGTTATCCTGTTATACAAATATTTTTAATGAGAACCAACTTTTTCTGTTATTTTTTGCCTTTCTCAGTTGCCAGTATTTTTATCTACTTATTTATGTGAATAAATGAACCAAGCAACGCTCTATATATATAATAGATGACAACATGTTTGTATGTACACATTGGACATATCACAGTGGGATTTAAAAACGTTTAAATACCGGTTTTTTATTACACACACACACACACACATATATATATAAATTAAAGTCACTTTTCTTTGTTATTTTATAACTCAAGAGCGGGCTCACCTATCCTAACCAAATGTTTAAGCTTTGTTCGGACTATTTAGTAAATGGTTTATGTAAAGTTTGCACAAAATCGGTCGAGTGGTTCTTCATTTTTCACATTTTTTGTAACAAATTGATTCAATAAATGACGGAACATTTTGTTAATGGGGATTTTTGTGTCAAATTGTTAACAGATATACACTCGTCGATTTGTTCATTAGAAAAAAAAAATGTTTTAACGAAACTTGATTTGCGAGTGTTCTCTTTGTTTCTCGTTTTATTTGAATTCTTCCAGCGCTGCAGCTGTAGCCCGAAATGCACGCGATCTCGTAATTATTATAACGAAGCAAATTTTTGTTGGCATAATGGCAGTATCTCGCCAGTGTAATAATTGCCGAAATTATTTATACTGGCCGCGATGCGCGAGAAATCTCAGTACATTTCAACTAACTTTTAAAAAGAAGATAATTCTCAATACGATTGTATTTTTTTATGTTGGTTACCCCATAACTACGTTATTAGAAAAATCTATTTTCATTTAACAGATTAATCCCAAAGAAATTTTATTACAATCGATTTAATACTTTAGTTTCAAATCAAAATAAAAGGTTTTTCCATAATTAGAGTCGGTTTTTTTTTGTGGAATTCAATTTTAAATTATTAACGTTTAGTTTAAGATCCCGATGCCAACTGTAGCAGATGTAATTAAATGACCAGAAGGAGACTGTACAAAAGTCGATTGCTTAGGTACCTCTGTCCTATTCGTGTTTCAACCGTGAAGCAGCTGTGTTTGCATGGCTGTGTTTCGGTTTGAAGGGTAGGGTATGGCAGTGAATTTACAGGGTACAGAGGAATAACACCTGAGTCCTCAGGAATGGCAACGCATGGGGGGGGGGGGATCATGGGCGAAACAGTATACTCTGTTATGTCCATGGTACTGCTCATGTCTATAGGCGACGGTTACCACTTTCCATCAGGTGGGCTGTCAGCTTGTTTGCCAATCTAAGTTGTATAACAAAAAAAAATTACTTGCCAATTTTCCTGCTTTCAAATAAATTCTTTTTATTAATTTATTCACGACCATGGATACAAGTCCTTCAGTCGCAAACATGAAACCTTTAAATAGATGTAGCCTAGAGTTGCCATATGAAAATAGATGCGGTGATTTTGGCAAACATCGACTTGCATATTACATAAGTTATATCGTTTACAGTTAACGCCAGTGCCTCTCCATCAGGAAAAGAAAAAAAAATCCAATTCACGGTTGCACTTGCAGTCGTAAACGATCTCGTGAAACAGTAAACGCAGTTCGTTCACTTGTCATAAAGTGCACGAATGCATTCGAATGAATACATTAAACGCAAAAGTTAATATTAATAATAAACGGAGTGCATAATAGCAATGAATGTTTACCGTTAACCATTCGCGGGTCCTGACAGGCTTGGATTTATGACTTATTGATGTTAGTTCCGGGATACGGTGGGGATAAACGTGCAAACCGCCCTTAGAATGTTTCTACTATTCGACCGTAGTCGTACAGACGTCGTGACTTCGTTTTAATATAGTATTTATCTGTATGTATGGTGATGGAAAAGGAGTTCAGTTTCCACTTTCATCCCCAGGATGTCATATGTGGCGTCTAACACACAATATTGCTGTATTGAAAAGCTACCAGTCTAAGAGATTTTATTATCATATCGGCCTTTAACTGTCCATTTTTTTTTCATGGTTGAAAATGGAATGGTAACCCCATCCGTGCTATCGGTATACACCGGCGGTGCACCAGTGAAGGATGATAGGTGAGGATGAGTCAGTTAGTCCATCCTGACGAATTCAACATGAATTGTTCACGATGGTTTCCAGGGGGAACCACGTGGAGGTCGACCTAATAGGGCATATTGCTAACAATGGGGCTGTTAAACTCCATTGCTAACAATCCCTTGCCCCCCAAATTTTAACTGTTCATTACTGAACATAAGCCTCCCCCTTAGAAGGTTTTGCCAGTAGTTGCCACGCTTGACAGGCAGATATGCAACCAGCAAGTTAGGCTTTAAATGTTTTAAGAGGGACGCTGCTGCCCATCCCTCGACTATTGAGTTCCCTTAGTCTCCTCTTACGACGCTCACGAGAAAGGAAGAGGTGGCCCATTCTACGCCGGGACCACACGGCTCAATAAAAATACCATATCTACTTCAATATATTTCGTGATTACTGTAAAAACCTATAATTGATCAGTAAAAATAACTTTAAAGTGTCAGAACTATTCTTGAACACAGAAAATTATCTTGTATTTCTTAAACTATTATTAAGTTAAAGACTCATTATTAGCTGGCCTTGTTATCTCTTACTTCTTGTAGTTTAAATGCCCTATAATTGTTGGGAATTTAAAATCTGGTAACATAAAGAAATGTTGCGTCTTTTAATTGAATGGATGTCTACTCGTACTATGAGAACGCAAAAATATTTAAATAATTATATATATATATATATATATATATATATATATATATATATATATATATATATATGTATATATATATTATTAAGAATTAAAAGTCCTCGGTACTTCCCTAATGGCATGTGAATTAATATCAACTCGTAGTTTTAGAACGCAAAAAAAACTAAAACTTAAAAAAGTCTATTTTCTATTCGATTGAGTTATTTCGATTTAGTAATTCTTAAAAAAATATAGTATTAAGACTTGATACTTTTATAATGACATAAAAATTTATTACTAAATTTATTACATCAGCTGACATTAATTT
Organism: Galleria mellonella; assembly: GCF_026898425.1. NCBI lineage: Eukaryota > Metazoa > Arthropoda > Insecta > Lepidoptera > Pyralidae > Galleria > Galleria mellonella. Next base: position 7,035,640 of record NW_026442151.1, read on the forward strand.
AAATTATATTATTTTAATGCATTATTTTTTAATTAACTTGCTTTATTAAACATTAAATATTGAATAGTTATTTAATGAACTTATTCAATAGTTGAACTAAATTAATTTAGTAAATAAAATAAATATATATCAATAATAATGTTATAATAAGTTCTTGACTGTCATTTTAATCATCATCATTTGAGGTGCTAATTTGAACTATTAACTTTTTCCATAAATTCATAATAAAATTGAAGCACACTATTAACTTATATATCACAAATTATAATAATATTTATTGAACCCAAAAAAAATTAAATATAAAAAAATTATATATTTATTGAATCCAAAAATATATGTTACAATTTTACATTTGTTCCCAAGACTTCACACTAGGATTACCTGTGTCGTGAAGTCATGGACCCTCTTTTGCTTATAAATCTTATTAACTAATATATAAACTTTAGATACGTAATCAATTTAGACATACATATGTACATCACACACATATTTTTAATATGATTATTTCAAATTATTTTAGTACTTTCTTGTGAAAACATACTGAAGCACTTTGTACAACTTTCTAATGAAAATTAACTCTAATTATCATAATATATATTTTTTAAATATTTTTTAATTCAATTCACTCATAATCGTATTTTCTGATATTCCTCACAACTTGGGTTACATGTTTGTTATTATTAACTTCATTTTCTTTCACTGTATGACTATGTTAAAGTAAATGCTGTGAATACTTATAATAGGCGTGTGCATTAATATTGTATTATATTTAATGTTTGTTATACCTATATGTTATAATGCAATATGCTGTTGGTGTTCCTTAAATAAATAAATAAAAATAAAAATAGACATATATATACATCACACACATATTTTTAATATAATTATTTCAAATTATTTTAGTACTTTCATGTGAAAACATGTATATACAATCAACATTCATTTAAATATAGACTTAAAATGAGTACTTTTAAAAAATTAAATACGTCAAATGGTTATTACAACGTTTTAACTGCGCGTAATATTCTTAATTATAGATCCCTCACAGAAGAATACAGTGCACGCCAATGTGAGTGGTACTGAAATCTTATTTAAGTCCGGCGACGAGTGCGTGGTAATTATTTGTTAAATTATTATTAATTATTACCACGATTTAGCTGATGGTAATTCTTGGTAGTCGCACAGACTTGCATCACGATTGCGTGAACTTAACTACATGTTACAAATAAATGGTTTTATTTCGCGGTTACTCGTTGGATTTTGTATCTAAGAGGTATGGAGGAATCTTTATGAACCAACAACAAATTGTTTGTATGTTTGTGTATATCGTAATAAGATCACCAATATCTTCGATGTTTCTAAACAAATTTGATCATTATATTTTTTTTTTTATAACAGGCTGCCGATCTAAAAAGAAGATAAGGTAGTATTTTTTATTAGCTGTAATAGGCATTTTTTTTTATATTTCGGGTTCCATTGTTGGGATTTTCTTAGGAATCGATTAGGATTATTACTCGCCTATAATATAGCTTTCCATAGTTGAAAGGACTTTTAATGTCGGTTAAGTAGTTCTTGAGTTTATTCATTACATACAAATAATCATCATCCAAAAAAATCTAATTTTTCCTCCTTATTTTTATCTTAGATTATATAGATAGAGTGTCCAGCCTCAAAAACGGATCAACTTTTTGTCAGCTAATTGTCAAATTGGCTGATATCGTTTTTTATCAGTGTTCTATATACTTACGCACATAATGTATCTTGACGTATTTATATTTAACTATTTAATAAATAAATTGAATTTTTATGCATTAAAAAGATGTAAAAATTGTAAATCGAAATTATAAAGTTGTAAGTTATAAAAAAAAAATACACGTGACTATCTATCACGCAATACTGTATGAAAAAGTTGATCCGTTTTAAGCATTCGTATGGAGACTATCTATATAGATAGATAGATAGTCTAGTCTATGTATCTACTCTGATGTCTTAATTTTCTTATTAATTGGAGTCGTCGTTTTTTTTTTCGATTATATATATATATATATATATATATATATATATATATATATATATATATATATATATAATACTAAAAATTTTTTTTTATACCGGAAAATGGCATACAGATGTACTCACAATCTCAATAACCATTTACAATCTGTGATAATTGTCTTTCGTTCGTCGTATTGCAATTTGCAACAAAGTATAATGGCATGAAATATTAAATTCATAATGGGAGCCCGCATTTTTGAACGTCTATGTTAATGATAAGGGATTTACATACGAATGAGTAATTGTCAATAATTTAAATTCAATTATCACGACGATAAATATCAATTTTTCATGCTGGCAAGTGCATTCGGTAAAGAAAATTTAATACCTTACTCGGAATTGCGTGCGTTCGGACGCGTTCAACTCGACGTCATCGGGAGTCGTTAGTGAATGAATAATTTAAATATTTTATATATACCTATAATTAGCATTGTTAATTAATAATCTATACTTATAATAAATCTGTAGAGGTCGATTCTATACATGAAATATATTTCCAAAATAACGATCAGGAGGTGATTAGTGATCGATACTGATGCCAAAAATGCAATCAGTAAAATTTTTGTCTATCTGTCTGTATGTTCGTTATAGAAACAGAAACTACTCGACAGATTTTAACGAAACTTGGTACAATTATTCTTCATTCTCCTGGGCAGGTTATGGTATACTTTTCATCACGCTACGGTCAATAGGAGCAGAGCAGTGAAGGGAAATGTTAAAAATGTCCACCCGTGCGACGCCGAGACGGGCCGCTAATTTTAAATATACTCCTGTCATTCGTCATCATCATCATATTATATCAGCCGATAACTTGATGTTTTAAGAGGGTCGCTGCTGCCTATGGCTCGACCTTGAAACCGTCTTGGTTAATTCTTGTGAAATTCGTCACTACGGCCTAACTAACCTGATTTCATCATGGGGGGGGGGGAAGGGATTGTTAGTAATGGAGACTGAGAATCCCATTGCTAGCAATATACCCAACCAGATCGACCTCCTCGCGGTTCTCCCTGGAAACTATCATGGTTAATTTCTGATCGATTCATCATGATGGGCTAACTGGCCTGTTTTCATTCTCATCTATCACCCTTCACTGGTGCTCCACCATCATTTACCTATAGCACGCGCGGGGTTACCCTTCCGTTACTACCCATTAAGAAAAGACAATAAATAGAACGAAAAGTTGTCTTTTGCGTATGCTTATATTTATAAAAAAAAAAAAGAATTTAACACTTACCAACGTAAATATAATTTTGTAAGAAATATGTCCCTTTATATTTTTGTTTTATTATGTAACTAATACTTTATTAGTTAACAAGATTTCTCTTAAATAAATTAGTTTTGCTTATGGATTTTGAAATCGGTCGCTAGTTGATTTTACATAATAAGCCCTTCTACATACTCACGGTGGCTGGACATCCACTGAATAATAATGCGATTGGTTTGTTGACCCTCCGTACTCGGGCAGCATCGCAATCGCACGTGTACGGGGTTTTATTATGAGTATGTTAATATTTGGCGGGAAAATATTGATACAGTTTTCACTCTGTGGTCTGTGTCTAATATTTAGTCTGTCACTGAATCTGTCAAAAATAATTGTATGTACCTAAGAACAAGGAATTACATAGAAGGAATGATATAATAAAAACTGTTTTGTTAGATAATAGGTCTCACTACCTCCCATAACCCGTTGGTACACTACTTACGGGTCACTCTGTATATGACACTGGCAGAAATCGTAGTAATCATTAAAGATTGTGAGATTAAGACAAAAAAAAAGCCGACTTTCATAGTGATAAAACCAGTTATTTTTATTTAAAAACTAAAGCACTGAACCGATGTTGATAACATGGTTGATAGTATGGGACTAATCTGTAAGCATATACTTTTTAAGAATTTTCCAAATCGGTTTACAACTAACGTAGTTATGCGATAAGAAACATAAAAAAATACATACATAAATGAGATACTCTTCTTTTTGAAGTCGGTTAATTAATTTTTACTGATTGATCTAGATCTAACTACCAGTATATCAATTGCTATATGATTATAACATTTTGTAAAACATTTTTGTTTCCTTTTTTAATAATCCATTGAAACGGCTCCACGTAATCATAATTACTGTTATTCTCACAGCGTCCGATTCTATCTATGCTAATACAAGTATGCACTAGGCGTACTTCATAATCTCGCTTCGTGCTGACTCGACTAATAAATTAAAGATTATTCGATGAACAGCCGCTTCCTTACATCGAGTCATCGACAGCCGTGCATCTACAATCGAGATTTACATTATTATCACAGCACTGTTTAAGTAATCACTGCGTTAAGAGTTGGCACTGCCATTATATTGACGAAACTCAAAAATGAATCTATGTAACCAGTAACATCAATGCAAAAAATTAATATTCATAGTGTTGTGCCTACACTTATACTTAATATGCCTCTATCGAAAATATTGATACCGATAGATATTACAATAATCCTAGTTATTTTATATTGTAAATTTTTCAAATTAAGTGAACTGATTGCATAGATTTTATATATCATGTTTTTATTTGAATTTATATCGTAAGGATAAATATCGAATATGATTCCAAATTTAAAATGTCTATGGAACGCCACGGATCCCGATCTAATATTAGGTGTTTATTATTACCACATCGTCAATACGCGATTAAATTTAACTGAACGACGTGAAACCACATTATATTTAGTTTATAACTACTTGCCAGCTCTAAAAACGTAAATTTATAGTCATGAGTATCCCCAATCTCAGCATGGAGGCAAAGTACATATTAAATTAAACATGTATGTTATGTAATACCCAAAAGTTGACGTACCGAACTTTCTCTATTATACACGCGTTATATGGGACCTATTCATATTCTATTTTTGATATTTGAACGTGTACACGCCTCTTGTGACCTTCTGAAAAGTCATCTAACCGGATAAAAGAAACATTTATATTCTAAATTCAAATCATTGTTTATTGTATTTCGAACTTTATTGTAATGCGATTGTAATGACTATTCATTGCTGTTTCCAATTCTAATTTGTGGAAATCGCATACATAGCGCATTTAGAATGCGTCCTTGGCGAATTAATGCGATATTTGTAAACGAATATCTGACCTGTAGTCGGGTCAAGTATTTGGCATAACAGACAGAAGAAATTTGCTTTATAATATACTAGCTATATCCGGCGGTTTTACCGACGTGAATAAGTGTATAAAGTATGCTATGGGCTAAATTAGGATATATCTGTGTACCAAATTACATTGAAAACCGTTCAGTAGTTTTTGCGTGAAAGAGTAACATCCATCCATCTATCGTTACAAACTTTTGCATTTGTAACATTTACTAGCTTTTACCTGGGACTTCGTCTATGTGACTGGGATAAGTTTACTGATCCCATATAATACGTGTATACCACATTTCATAGCAATTAGTTAAGATGTTAAGTCTTAAAGGCACTGTCCTTTTTCCAAAAAGGTTTAGTCTGACAAATAAAAGAAAATGCAACCGAATTGAGAACGTCCTTCTTTTTTAAAGTCGATTAAAAAATCAGGCGATGCAAAAACCTCCAGTTTTTCGAGTCGTTTTAAAATTAATTAAAAACAAGTTTCTTATCCCCTATTCCGTTGTCAAGTGATTTCACTTTCTGTGGTTCCCATTTTTGTTATCACGACTTAATTTAATAATTATTTCAGTTAATTTTATCATTAATTTAATTAAGTAACTTATAACTGAATATGGACCTGCATAATAATAAGTAATTCAATTTATTGACATTAACTTATCGCTTGAAATTTTTATTTTCATTTAAATTTAATTTAATTTGCAACTCTCTCTTTCTCTCTGTTTAATTTTGACGTCCGGACCGTAATGTAACTGTTTAATAAAAAGATTAAGCAATGTCAAATAATTGACTAATTAAATATATGCATTTGAGGAGAAAGGGATTGTTAGTAATGGAGACTGAGAATCCCATTGCTAGCAATATACCCAACCAGGTCGACCTCCTCGCGGTTTCCCCTGGAAACTATTATGGTTAATTCCTGATGAATCCATCATGATGGGCTAACTGGTCCGTTTTCATTCTCATCTATCACCCTTCACTGGTGCTCCGCCAGCGTATCCCGTTAGCGCAGGCGGAGTTACCGTACCATTTTTACCCATAAAAAAAATATATGCATTTATTTCATATCAGCCGTTAACTGTCTGTTGAACTATATGTCTGCTGAACATAAACCTACCCCATAAGGAGAGTTTAGCCAGTAGTTGCCACGCTTACAGGCGGATTGGCAACCGCATTTAGGCTTTCAGAGATTTTTTAAGAGCAGAATTCTGTTATGTATAAAACCAGTATTATACAGTATGAGTGTAATTTTCTTTTACGACTAATGTCGGAGACCACTACCAGAGCTAAGCATTACCGCACTATCTATGATCTTTCTACAATTAAATGGTAATTTGTAGAGAATCGCCGAATCGCCTGTGAGTCAGGCCTTACTTATTAGGTGTTTGGAGTCGGTGCATTGATGTGCAAAAAGACATCTGAAAAGGTTGTGATGAAAACGGTAGTAGTGCATTTTTTCAAATAGGTGATTACTCTGCCTGCGCTATCTGTATGCTGGCAGAGCACCAGTGATGAATTCATCAAGAATTTACCACAAGAGTTTACAGAAGGATCGCGTGTAGGTCGATCTAACAGAGTATATTGCTAGCAATGCGGCCGCCAATCTTTACTACTAACAATGGTTATAGTTATTTAATTGGTAAAGTATGGTATTTTTTTATTATTTTGTTATTATTAACAGCCTAGTGGTATTCAAACAACATTTAATTATCTGAAACGAACCAAAGAAGTGTTAATAATTTCTTGTATATTAAAAAAAATACATAATACTTTTATTTATTTAAAAAAACAATAAGGTATCTTTATATCCTGTTTTCTCCTAACTGCTTGTAATAATAATGATATTTAATACTATCTTATTAATTAAATACAAAAGGTTTTTATAAAGAAAAACATATATGAATTATCTATTATTCATTTTGATTACACAACCAATCTATTAACTCTCGAAGTGTGTTTCCGAAAGCATAATTCATCGTGTAATTGTTTCACCGATGCGACTCCCGATTATCTGTGCCCATAATCGGATGTATTCAATCGCCTTCTCGATTTCATTTGTAATCGATACCGGCCGCGCCCGCGCACTCGACCGCGTCAAATGTGACTCTCTCTATTGTTTTAGTTATCTTCAGTTCACCAATATAATAAGTATCATTATTTAATGTCATTTTTGTATTACATGAAAGCTTTTACTTTTAATTTTATTTTTTAAATGTACACTCAATGGAATCTATCGATAGAATTGTTATTAGTTGCAGATACAGTGAGATAGCGACATCTGGTGTCCGTTCTTTCTTATTCGAGTGCTAATCTAAGCTAATTCTGTATATGTACTCTTTTACCAATTGTTCAAAAGTACTGGAAAATGTGTTTTTATGCAACTTAGAATGGCAAATATTTTGACAACCCGCCTGATGGAAAGTGGTAATCGTCATCTATGGACATGAACAGTGCCATGGACATAACAGAGTATGAGTATACTGTGTCACTCATGTGTTCTCACGTGTTGCCATTCCTAAAGGCTAAGGCGACTTCAGACCGCCACAGTCATGCAAACACAACTGTTTCACAGCAAAAAAAAATGTTTTGAAAACATAACGCCTCTAGCGGATAGTTTTGGAAACTCAATTTCTATACAAACCTATCGACGTAAACGTGAACGTAAACGTAAATCTTTACGCAATTCACACGAGCCTATAAGATACCATGAGCCAATGAGTGCTGACCAAATATTCTTTCTATTTACCTTAGCGCCCAACCGCAAAACCGCGAGTTAGTGACGTAACAGCGACAAGCGACGCGCGCGCCTCGTCAATTTATTTTTGGCGCGAACACAGGCCGTTGACCCGCGCAGCGAAAGTCGCCTGAGGCGCCAAGCCGACTGCGCGCGCACACCCCCGCCCTGTTGATGTTACATGACGATCATGTAGTTTTTTCTTTAACGATTCTAATTGTTTACATTTAACATTTATTGAAAAACTAGCTTTTACTCGCGACGTCGTCCGCATGATTAGAATATGTATAAACAACCCATGTCCTTCTCCATCCCATCGTCATCATCATCATCTCAGCCATTATCCGTCTGCTGCTGAACATAAGCTTCCTGCATAGACTGCCATATTTAACGATCCTTAGCCATCTCCATCCACTGACTCCCTACAATGCGTTTGAGGTCGTCACTCCATCTAGTAGGGTTTGTCCTATATAACGTTTGCCCTGGGGTCGCCACTCAAGAACCTTTCTTTCTCATCGGTTGCCGGTTCTTCGTGCTATGTGACCAATCCATTACCACTTCAGCTTACTCATCCTTCACCCATATAGTACGTATATACCAAACTCCATAATGATCAGTAAAGTCGGTAAGGCGTTAAGAGTTAACAAACAAACAAACTCACTTTCACATTTATAATATTAATAAGGATGTACATTCACAACGATGAGAATGTGACATAAAAATGTCATAATCCCACACCATAAGTTAGTTATATATTGCCGTGTGGTCCTACCATAGAATGCCAGCCTCCATAAGAGGAGATTAAGGGAACTTAATGGTCAAAAGATAGGCAGCAGCGTCCCTCTTAAAACCACCAAAGTAACTGCGGTTGTCAACCCTCTTGCAAAGCGTAACAAGTTTTTTATACAACACAGGGGGCAAACGAGCATGCAGCTCACCTGATGGTAAGTGACTACCGCCGCCCATGATCACCCACAACACCAGCGGCATTGCAGGTGTGTTGCCGGCCTTTTAAAAAAGAATATGCTATTTTCTCGAAGGTTATGATGTCGAATCGGTTCGGAACTACTGCTGCTGGAAGTTGATTCCGAAGAGTGATTGTGCGTGGAAAAAAGTGCCTTGAAAAACGTACGGTTGAAGACCGCCACTCGTCCAGATGGTTGAGATGAAATTTTAGTTTATGGCGGGTTGTACGGTGGTGAAAATCAGCAGCAGGTATCAATCCGAACAATTCAGTAGCAAACCTACTTGTGGGGAAGGCCTATGTTCAACAGTGAATAGTTAATGGCTTACATAATTCTAACTGAATGGAACTACCCTTTTCAAACATACAATTGGGGGGAAAGGGATTGTTAGTAATGGAGACTGAGAATCCCATTGCTAGCAATATAGCCAACCAGGTCGACCTCCTCGCGGTTCCCCCTGGAAACTATCATGGTTAATTCCTGATGAATTCATCATGATGGGCTAACTGGCCTGTTTTCATTATCATCTATCACCCTTCACTGGTGCTCCGCCAGCGTAACCCGTTAGCGCAGGCGGGGTTACCATACCATTTTCAGCCATATTATTTTATTAAAACAATAATAAACCGGAAATGGCATTACAATTATCAAACATCTAAAAAAACCCCAAACGCACAGTTCCCACAATAAAACCTCTTTCTATTGGAAACAAAATGCAACTCTTGCGCAGTACACCGTGTTAATTTTTACTCTCAATTGTTTAATTGAACGACTCAACACTATTGGATTGGGCAGAACAATGTCTTTCTGTTAAAACATAGAAAGATGCTGTCGATATTGGCGTTTCGTAATCATCCATTAATTCCAATTATGCAATATGTTTAATGTTTTCTTTATCGGAGAAAAGAATCAATTTTTTTAAACAATAAAGTGATGGCTTCGTATTCTTCTTTCTTATTCGAATTTCTTAATTTGTTGTCAGTGTTTGCAAAAATTGCATCATCATCATCATCATACCAGCCTTTAACTGTACACTGCTAACCATAAGCCTTCCCCACAAGATTTTGCCAGTAATTGCCACGCTTGGCAAGCGGTTTGGCAGCCGCAGTCAGGCTTTAGAGATGTAAAACATGTACACAAGCTGGGACGCTGCAACGTTACGGGAAGGAAAGGGATGGCCTATTCTACGCCGGGACCTATACGGTGGCTACTGCTATATAATTTGTATGTATGTATATATATATATATATATATATATATATATATATATATATATATATATATACATATATATATATATATATATATATATATATATATATATATATATATATACACATACACACACACATACATGTATGTATTAATTTTTAAGTGTTCTAATGAAAAGTTAATCTATCTATACTTATAATAAATCTGTAGAGAGGTAAATTCTGTACATGAAATATATTTCCAAAATAGTTATTATTTTGGAAATATATTTCATGTACAGAATGTATCAGCGGGTGATTAGTGATCGATGCTGATGTCAAAAATGCAATCAGTAAAATTTTTGTCTGTCTGTCTGTATGTTCGTTATAGACACAAAAACTACTCTACGGATTTTAAAGAAACTTGGTACAATTATTCTTCATACTCCTGGGCAAGTTATAGTATACTTTTCATCACGCTACGATTAATAGGAGCAGAGCAGTGAAGGGAAATGTGTCTGTTACATCAAAACCACTGAACCATGAGAAAGGACATAGGCTACTTATTTTACGAAAAACGAAGGAAATGCGGACGAAGTCGCGGGCAACAGCTAGTAAATGAATAAAAGGTCTGGTTTAGACCAAGTACATTAGCTTAAAATATTAGCCCCGACTTTCTTGTATGATTACAAATTGCGTCACCGGGAATCGCGGGCGCATCCAACAAAATGCCAGGTCACGCGTGCCTTCCGCCCTACGCTTGTGTGAACGTGGTATTATTTAGCGGCTCTCCACGTCGGATTCCACGGGTTACATCAGTGTTACTACTCTTGCATAAACGCCGCAAAACTAACTGTTAAATGTCTCGTCCAAGGAATTAATAAGCAGACTTTACTATATTATTTTTAAAATTTACGTTCACTTTATAATAATATCTATGTATATATATATATATATATATATATATATATATATATATATATATATATATATATATATATATATATATATATATATATATATATATATATATATATATATATATATATATCGGAATCGCCTGCGCTAACGGGATACGCTGGCGGAATACCAGTGAAGGGTGATAGATGAGAATGAAAACAGGCCAGTTAGCCCATCATGATGAATTCATCAGGAATTTACCATGATAGTTACCATGATAGTTTTCCGCGAGGAGGTCGACCTGGTTGGGTATATTGCTGGCAATGGGATTCTTAGTCTCCATTACTAATAATCCCTTACCCCCGTCCTAAAGGTTGACTGGTAGAGAGTATCTATAATATTAAGTGTGCCTTTTGCGTCGCATTTTAATGGTTAATAAAGTATCAATAAATAAATATAAGATTTATAACGGGAACCTTATAAATTTAGGTTTCAGAAATGTTTTCTCCCACGAACACTCAGGTAAAGAGGTTTCTTCAGGGTCGGCAACGTGCGCGTAATACCTCTGATATTGCAGGTGTTCATAGGCTACGGTAACCACTTGCCATCAGGTGGGCCGTATGCTTGTTTGCCACCTCAGTGGTATAGAAAAAATTATAAAATCGAATCTAAATCAGTTTAAAATTGGCTACGAAATAGCGTAACACGACATCAAAAAATATCGGCAAATTAGGGACGTAGTTTTAAGTTGCGCAAAAGACCAATTAATTCGTCAACAGTCACAATCATACGCCATTAATAATAAACCGTTTGCATGTATGTATGTATGTCGTTGTGTAATAATATATTCAAATGCATGATCCATACATCTAGTTCCCGGGTAACATGAGAATGCATATTTTAACTGGCGGAACTCAACGTTATTTCATTACGCGCACGCGCCGATTTACGACAGTGAATTTTCATATTCTGTCATGTCGACCTGTCGGATCGTAGCTTCAGTTACAACCTTTTCAAATACTCTCCTCGTCGCCAATTCAATCTGGCTACCAGCTTTCACTTTACATCTTCACCGTAGACATTATGGTACCAACTCTGAAGTCTTCCAGAATGATCTTGTAATGAGACGCTCTATTTTTTTTTATACAACTTAGAATAGCAAACAAGCAAGACGGCCCACCTGATGGAAAGTGGTAACCGTCGCCTATAGACATGAGCAATACCATGGACATAACAGAGTATACTGTTTCGCCCATGATACCCTCCATGCGTTGCCATTCCTGAGGACTCAGGTGTCATTCCTCTGTACCCTGTAAATTCACGCCAATCAGAATGCAAATAAGTCTACTTACTCGTGATATCAATTTGCCTAATTTATTAGGTGCCATAGCGTATTTCCCTTATCTCTATTCGAAAAAAATTACCATGACAAATGATATGAACCGATCGCGTACTCTTGGTTAGTACGTGCTCACGCGCGACGCTGGACAGAGACAAGCTAATATGATGGTTAATGAGAGGGAAAGGGACGTGTAATAATGTGAAATAAATTCAAATTAAGAATAGTATCGGAATCGATCTTGATTTGTCGGCCGCTGACAAGTGATCAGTCAAACAAATGGCGGAACACAATGGCGGGTGGGGCACGACACTGGAAAGTGGCCGTTCAATGTCGTATACGATAATCGATATTAAAAACCTAAATTGACATTGAAATATTTCAAATAATAAAACGTACGATCCTCGGTAACACCCGCTAGGGAATCCCTTTAGTGAACTGAAGCAAATAATTCATAACCGAATTACAATCGTTCTGTGCACAAACTTTTAAATTAAAAATAAAATGTAGTAATGGGTTCGATTCATTGGCATCATTTTCTAAATTTAAAATTTCAATTTGACATCAGACCAAAATCTTCATTGTAAGGATTAATATGAACTAAATTAAAAATACTTAATAAATCCACTAGAAAATTACTTCATTTGAATAAAAATATCTCTGTAATATCAAATGAAAATATAAATTTTAGAGATAAGTTTAGACAATAGTGTCACAGAGTCGACCTCAATGTTACTTATAATTAAAATGTTGGTAAGGAATGCAAATACACAGCCATAATTTAAGTACATTAAAATAATAAATAATACCTGACTTGGAAAACTTGACTCCGCGAACACTATTTTCCTTATTACAAAGATAGGGACAAAAGAAAATGAATTGAGAGTATAAGAAAAAATGACCCTTTTGTTCTTTTTGGGATAAGAAATCTTATCTCTCAAGTTGAAGCAAATAATGCACATTTACGAGTACCAAATTTCATTGAAATCGACTCAGCTGTTACGCAGATTGGCGTGAAAAATAAATATTGATGTAAAAAAAACCCCATAAAAAAAACAGACTTCAATACAGTTATTTTAATCTAAAAATTAAATTACTGAAAAGATTTTGATAAAATTTCTACGCGACCAATCTGTAACTATGTATATCTTTTTAGAAAAAAAAAAAAGAATTTTGCAAATCTGTTTAAAACTGGCGGAGTTATGAGGTGACAAACAAAAGAAACAAACGTATAACGAGCTGAGCAGTTACGGAGATTAGCGTGAACTAATATCGTGACATAGGATTTTTATATATTAAAAAGAGATACGTCAGCGATATTTATCGCTAATATGCACAATGAGCGTATCTATGGTCACCGTGATTAGTCATCAAGCACATGTGTCACGGGCAGCAGCACATGTCTGGACTTTCACCGGGTTTCACTGCCAAGCTTCAAGAATTCACCATTTCTCCCGCTCATTAGCGACTCAGCCGGCGTGGGTTGGCTCGCTCCAGCAAACACTTTCACTGTAAGTTAAAGAAAGACAGAAGATTGCTCGCCAATGTTTATCAGAGATCGGCATTCGCTGTTATCAGTTCGTAATACACTCCGCATTTTTAGTTCTACCGCGGAATGTAGATGGAGCATTTTAATGGTTTTGTTGGAAAGGAAAAATAAATATTTTTTAAATACTATATGTAACTCGCGGATCTGTCTCTCGTATCTTCTCATTTAAAAGAGTTCTTTTGTCGGGGCAACTAATTCATGCATTCTCTTCCAGCCAGTTCTATCCCATGCCATATCTTTGATCTCCCTATACGACATGACACCTAGTGTTTACTTTATCGGTCCCATGTAACTATTCCTCGGTCTTCTCCTTCCTCTTTTACCCTCTTTTTTCCTTTTAGTATGAGAAAATCGTTAGGACGTATAAACTGGCCCGGCATTTTACCTCACAATTTTTTTTTAAATCAATCGCTTATATGTACTAATATGTAAACGCTTATGGAGTACCAGTTTAGTGATGATAGGTGAGGATGAAGTCTCCTCAGCTGGTCCATTGTGACGAATTCGCTTGAAAATAAGCACGATGATTTCCAGGACTACATGGTGGTCAACTTAACGGAGTATATTACTACTGGGGCCGCTAGTCCTCATTACTGACAATTACCTTCCCTACTGTCTACATGTATTAGAATAAATATATCCTATATCAATACAGGTTATCCTTAGTTGATTCTTGATGAATTTGTTCTTTTTTTTTTTATACAACTTAGAATGGCAAACAAGTTGACGGCCCATCTGATGGAAAGTGGTAACCGTCACCTAAAGACATAAGTAGTACCATGGACATAACAGTGTATACTGTTTCGCACATGATACCCCCCATGCGTTGCCATTTCTGAGGACTCAGGTGTTATTCCTCTATACCCTGTAAATTCACGCCATATCACACCATATCGCCCTTCAAACCGAAACACAGCCATGCAAACACTGCTTCACGGTAGAAACACGAATGGGGCAGAGGTACCCAAGCAATCGACTTTTGTACAAAGTCTCCCTCTGGTAAATATTGCTCAATTAGTTTATTAATTTCACCTGACCTCGTCCTCTGGTATCATCTCTCAATCCTACCAGCATAAACTAATAGCGTACACGGGGTCATTGTTCTAATTTCAACATTTAAAAATTAAGATTGTATTACACAAAAAAAAAAACTTCAATTATAGCAAAATTATTTATTTTGTTATAAAAACTAAATTTGAAAATCAATTTTGTAAAAATGTCCATGGGACCAATCTGTAAGTATATCCTTTCAAATAAGTATTGGGAGATTGTAAAGCTCGTTCACTTGATCAAATAAATAAATTAAGAAAATTCGAGTCGGTTTACAACTGACGCAATTATAAGGTAACAAACATATCTATCTATCTATTTAAGAGCTGCGCTCTTGTCGGTGGAGCTCTTGCCACTCACTACGATTTTCAGCGAGTCTCTTCGCCTCTTGATACGACACGACACCAACTCCTTCCTTGATCTGCCTGATGTAACTATGTCTCGGTCTCCCTCTCCCCCTTCTTCCTTCTATCTTACCTTCTATTATAATGTTCATAAGTTCGTCGTGTCGTATCAAGTGTCCTAACATTTTTCCCCTTCTGCTCTCAATAGTTCTAATAATTTGTCTTTTTTCCTTAACCCTAAGCAGGACCTCCTCATTGCTAATTCGATCCCTCCAGCTAATTTTCTCCATCCTTCTCCAACAAACATATATACATATATAAAATTGAAACCATGAATTTGAGTCACGTACATACTTTACGACAGGAAACATTTAATATTACATAAATATGACGTACACGTATTCTATATACTATAATGAACCGGCGGAAAAAATTACGAAACCCATAAAAAAACATAGCAAAAATTTTTAGCCATAAAAAAATAATGAAGACTTTATAAATTTTGTGTGCGTTGAACGTATGTGACCATTGAATAATTACGGATAGATAGTAATCGTAAACGAGAGAAAAAGTTTTTTATTTAACCGAATGAGGTGTTCCTTTGTCTTCATTTATTAGATTTGGTAAAAAAAAAAATATTTTTGTCTGTTAGTGTCTGTAAAAGAAATAAAGTTATAGTTAATAAATATTTTTTTATTTTATTAAAATACACAAATAAATAAATGAAACAAAAGTGTGTAAACAAAAATGCTTAGATTATATAGATAGAGTGTGTCCATACAAATGCTTCAAGAAAAACGGGTCAATTTTTCATACAATTTTGTGTAATAAATAGTTATTAGTAACTGCTTACCATCAGGTGGGCCGTATGCTCGTTTATCACCTCAGTTGTATAAAAAAAACATTTATGGAGAAAATATAAATAATTCATTTATGCATAATTTTTACATGAATACGTAAACATAATATTGTTTTCTGACAATATTTATTTATGATTTACTATAATAATATCATAAACAGGCCCCTGGACTATTATAGTTCGACGTTTGAGTTTATAATAATATATAGTAAATTTAGTACTACTCATCGAAATAAACTAACAAGTTGTTCCTTTTATTTCCAGGTAACGTTTCTAATCGAGCGTCCAGCGGTAAGTAGACAGGGAGCCGACATCATTTACCTGTTTACGACTACGCCGCGCCCCCGGCGACGAATACAATAAATTTATTAATTTTAATTAACAACGCCCTGGTTTTGTTAAAGAGCGGAAGCAACAGCGATTACGCGACGAGTTCTTTGCTGAAAAATTTGCATAGTTTTCAGTTTTGGAATATATAAACAATCCAATAGTTAATAATAACGCAGTCGAAGAGGACGGCCGAATCAGTCAGGACTGATACTCACACAAGTAAGCTACCAAAGGAAAGAATGATTGGAAAAATGACAAACAATTTTAAACCTCCATAAGGTGCACACCTGTTCAGATGTTAGGAGATCGAAATTTATTTTTTCGTTTTTAATTATTTTAGTTTCCAATTTCTATCCTAATATATTTTTGAGCGGCGACCTCGTACGGGTAAACGCAGTGTAGGACGAGCCCGCACTAGATGCAGTATCGACCTCAAATATATTTTATTTATTTATTCATTAGTACAAATATGTGTACATGGCGGACTTAATGCTAAAAGCATTCTCTCCCAGTCAACCATAGGGTCAGTAGATGCAGGTGGCTCAGGTCCATTCCTTCATTACCTTCCGTTCCTTGTGGCAGTCTGTGGGGAAGGCCTTGTTCAACAGTGGACAGATAATGAGATAGGAATGATGTTTTATAGCATAGATATATTCTTAATTTTATGTATAGCTAACGATTTCACTCTGTATATACTAACATTTTTGGTATAAAATCGCTACCGCCCTACACTATATCCGCAGCCTACCGCAAGCTATAAACCATACCCAGCGAAGTCTGATCATAATTCCATAAAGACTATTTCCGTTCGCTGTATAGGTAGATAGCGAAAATAATTTTCTTTGGACAACCTGTTTGTTTGAACAGCCTGAGGTTTTGTAATTTCGCTTTTAAGTTATGTGCACACAACTTTATTATCTTCAAAGTAAATTTTATAAGAATATTGACTGTGTGTAGTGAACTAGTAGTAAAAATACAATCTGTTTTCAATCCTAGAAACTAGGGAATAGGGGGGGGGGGGATTGTTATTACTGCGGACTATCTTCTATTGCTAGCAATATACCCTGTCAGGTCGCCCTCCACGTGATCCCCCTGGAAACCATCGTGCTGAATTCCAGGTGTATATTTTTTTTGGGTGAAAATGGTATGGTAACCCCGCCCGCGCTAACGGGATACGCCATACCAGTGAAGGGTGCTAGATGAGAATGAAAACAAGCCAGTTAGCCTATCATGATGAATTCATCAGGAATTAACCATGATAGTTTCCAGGGGAACCGCGAGGAGGTTGACCTGTTTGGGTATATTGCTAGCAATGGGATTCTCAGTTTCCATTACTAACAATCCCTTTCCCCCCTCCAGATGTATTCATCACGGTGGGCTAACTGACCTGCTCTTTCATTTTCGCCTATCATCCCTCACTGGTGCCCCGACAGCGTATATAGTTAGCGCAGGCGGTGTTACTATTCCGTTATCATCCATTAAAAAAAATCCTAAAGGCTACAGTATAGGATTCTTAAAAAAGAGTGTATTAAGCTGTCTTTCGGGTCGTCAACGTGCATGTAACACCTCTAGTGTTGCAGGCGTCCGTAGGCTACAGTGACTGTTTACCATCAGACGGGCTGTATGCTTATTTATCACCTTCGAGGTATAAAAACATCCTCACTGTGACGTTACAAGTTCGGTCTGTACTCGCTTATACCTACTCCTGAATCTTCTCGATCTTTCTAGAGTAATGCTTAGATTAAGTCTTCCTCTTTAAATTTGTTTGTTTTCTGATGGATATACGACCTGGTGGACGCGGAGACTATGTCATGCAGCAGGTTCATAGCCTTTTATTGGAGCTAGTCGAAATGACCACACCTCAAGCATGGTAAGCAGGTAATGTGATCCAAATTTAAAGGTCGCCATAACTGGCTTCTTTCCAACTTTCTTTCTTGACGTCGAATACGAGTTGGTTTTATCATCATCATCTCAGCCATTATCAGTCCATTGCTGTACATTGTACATTGCCTCCCCCATGGGCTGTCATAAGGAACGGTCCTGAGCCACCTGCGTCCACTGACTTCCTGCATTGCATTTGAGGTCGTTACTCCATCTAGTGGGAGGGGGGTTGTTATTAAATATGATTTGGAAGTCCCCATGACCTTCCATATTGATATTGAATGCTTTTCTTATTGTTGAAGTAAGTCTTGAAAACAATAACTACAATTACTCGCAGTGATGCGCAGGCGCAAGGCCAGTAGTTTCGTGCGCACCCCGTCCCCGCTCAGCGCACTGCATTAGCGGCAGCAATTACGCGATTATTTGCACAATTAAATGCGTTTTGTGCGAAACTTGCCTGATGAATTATTGAAATTTCGTCAGTCGGCGATTCGTGATTGCAGTTTTAAGAATTAATTGGCTACCACGGTCGTGATTTCTGCAGTTTTCTTAATTACTGTTCGAAAATAAAATGGCAATTAAGCCAATTGAACGCGTAATGCTTTTACCGTTGGCGAAAACTGTTACTGGTGTAAATTTTTTCTTCAAGTTAATTCAAGATTAACAACATGAATTGTCACAATATTGTACACCGAGGGGGAAAAGGGATCATTAGTAATGGAAACTGAGAATCCCATTGCTAGCAATATACCCAACCAGGTCGACCTCGTCGCAGTTCCCCCTGGAAACTATCATGGTTAATTCCTGATCATGATGGGCTAACTGGCCTGTTTTCATTCTCATCTATCACCCTTCACTGGTGCTCTGCTAGCGTATCCCGTTAGCGCAGGCGGGGTTACCCTTTTCACCCATCAGAAAAAAAACATTGTACTACCCGATGACATTGATGCTCCTTTCCACTTTGGGTTTTACTGGAAGAGAACTCTTTTAGAATTAAGCTCGCCTGAACATTTGATTACCTCTGTCATATTTTTATGTATAATTGGTGTGTATCATAAAGTATTAAATAAATAAATAAGAATATTTCTAGTTTATTCAGTTTAAGATAAGTATTCACTAATAGTTTCCAAAGAAATAGCGTATGTTAATAAGTGGTTAGAGACGAGAATGACGTCTAAGCCATGTATTAGTCATTATAATGCAAATTAATATATGTTTAATCTGTATACATAATATATAATATCTGTATGCTATATTTTAGTAATAAATTTTTAAATGCAATTGTTTTATTACTTTGTAAAATGTATAAAAAATGGCGTAGTAAAAGGTAATATTTAGTGTTTTTTTTTTTTTATACAACTTAGAATGGCAAACAAGCTGACGGCCCACCTGATGGAAAGTGGTAACCGTCGCCTATAGACATGAGCAGCACCATGAACATAACAGAGCACACCGTATCGCTCATGATACCCCCCCTGCGTTGCCATTCCTGAGGACTCAGATGTTATTCCTCTGTACCCTGTAAATTCACGCCATTTTCATTGTTTATTATTACCAATGACATTAACCATAGAGTATTTTTTTCCTTTTTTAATCAATAAATTTAACATTTGAAAGTAGTTCGAAACGTTCTGGGTAACGACCTAATATTCTAAAACGACAATCAGACAGTGGTATCATGGGCGAAACAGTATACTCTATTATGTCCATAGTACTGCTCATGTCTATAGGCGACGGTTGTCACTTTCCATCAGTTGGGCCGTTTTCATCAGCTTGTTGGTCATTCTAAGTTGCATAAAAAAACAAATAAATAAAAAAAAAGACTAATATTTCATTCCTTGTTCTTAGCGATCAGATTGACTTATAAAATTGTTTGGCGCGTTTATTACATTAATACCAAGTACCATACAATAAATTTGTTATAAATAAATTTTGCGTTAAACGGAAAAAAAATATCTCGTTGCGTTCATTCTATAGATAAAATATTTCTGGCGCTTGAATTCAAAATAAAACGTTATATTATTGACTCCTTTTACGATTCTTCAATCGATTCAGTGTTCGATTACAAAATAATCGTAAGCGGTAACATGTTGTGTTGCCATATTAGGAGTGTCGTATCAGTTTGTTGTATCGATTTTACTCTTTAGGTTTGTAGATCTCGCGAGTTATTTATTTCCAATAATTTTATTTTGTGGTATTGCCAGTTTTGTTATATTTTTTCATACAATACGATTATCGATATGCATTTTATGTATTTTATTACATTGCTTTATCCCGTTATTTGGTATCAATACAGTTGTCTTCCTTTTTACCGAGCTTTTTTATCTTACTAATATTATAAACTAATTGTATCTCGTGGATTTGCCCACGGGAATTAGTACATAAAGTATTTTATTTTCTTAGTTAGATTTGTAACTTACTCGTTAAATAAATTTCATTCAAATCTGTTCAGTAGTTTTTGCGTAAAAGAGTAACAAACCATCTCTCGTTAAATAGGGTTTAAAGCTTTGAATGTTTATTACTTAATCGGGCTTAAAGAACGTGGGATTTAAAAATAGTTTTTGCATATCATTGCATACTCCGCTTTACCGTCCGATGATCGCAAGTTCGATCCCCGCACAAAACAAACACACAAATGATTGTTTTGTGTGTGTCATGAATACAAATTCATATGTATGTCTGTTTGTATTTGTCTAGGTGTTTTATATGTATGAAAAATTAATATAAGACGAATAGATAAATATATGGCTAATCAATAATTTATTAAACATTTTGTCTGTCTATCTGTCTGTGTGATCATTCCGGTAGCACGCGGAAACTATTGCATCAAATTTTTCGGTTTTCACAGTTAAGATTCTGAAGGTCTCACTTAAAATCTAGTATATAATTCATCTTGATATGTCTTCTAAAAGTGAAGTGATCTTCGAAAACTGTGAAAGCAGTTCATCATCTTCATCATCATCACTTTTGATCTCTATCGTTGTTTATTTGTGTTATCGTATATAATCTATAAGTATGTAGGTATATTTATATATGTATATTTATATTTGTATGTATGTATTTGTATTACATATTTGTATATTTTTGTAATATTTGTTTAATGTATTCATGTATGTATGTATATTTATATAATAATAATGTGCAGTAGTTCTCTATTGTATGTGTTGTAATTTTTTCACCGCATAATAAAATTTCTGTTTTGCCAAAGATTGACTAGGAGAGAATGCTATATAGTATTAAAATAAATGTTTTTTTTGTAATGTGGTCAATAAAGAATCAATAAATAAATAAATAAAATAAAATCTGTTTTATTGTTATTAGACTTCTGAAATGCACGTGTAAGAAGCAGCCGGCCGAAAACTATTAATCATATAAAAAAAGCGTACCTTTGAGCAAAGATAAAGGAATCCAAATAAAATAACTTGTAAGTACAAAACATTTATAGTAAAAAAAAAATTTGGCAAAGACCCAATGCTGTTATTAAGAGATTATTCATCCGATATCTCGATTGTTGGTACTCGCAGCTGAGATACGATTATTCGTATCGTATTAATCGAGTGTTGTTATGCTTTTAATAATAGACCCTCGGTACTTCAACCGGCAATCAAAGGATCCGACTCGATTGTGTATAAAGGAATGTTGTTTTTTTATTGCAAAATATTCAAAATAGGCTTTCATTGATTAACAGTCTCTTAGTTGAATGTATAAATGAATATTTATTTGAACTGTACAACATGTATATGATTATGTATATGAGTATAATAAAATTTTAGACGATGTGCACGTGAGATATTTAAGAAAAAAATATGAGGGGACTTAAAATATATAAGAGTCGAAATAATATCGAAAAAAATGCTAAATATATTTTTATCTATCCATCTATATGTCAGTCTGTCTTTCTGTCTGTCACTATAATTATTCTAACAACACGCAAAAAATCATTAAATTATGTGTGGTTTTCCATTTGTATTCCTGAAAGTCGAATTTAAATTAAAATCTGCTTTATGTTTTATCCCAAAATCCACGCATACAAAGTCGCGGACAAAAAAATATAAATAATTATTGTGTAAATGGAACTCGATTACATTATGCTTGTTTGTATAGGATAGTCATTAAGAACTTTTTTAATGAAAGAAGAAGAAGTATTTTGTTCCCTTATTCACTTCCTATTCTCTGGGTGTCATAAGAGGTGACTAAGGGAATTTAATGATTTAGGGATGAACAGTAGTGTCCCTCTTAAAATATCACTAAAGCCTAACAGCCAACTTGCCAACTCGCCTGCCAAGCATGACAATTACTGTCGAAACACTCCGATAAGGGGAGGCCTACGCTCAGCCGTGGTCAGTTAAAAGTTCATACGAATGATGAAATAATGAATTAATTCCCTTTGTTTTAAATTACAACATCATCTTCATATAAATCTCAAACCCAACCTAATTATTACTGTTTTTGTAACCCAAACTACTGTCGGTCATTTACGTTAATTATTAACTGTTGATATATAATTATAACTATAAATAAATGGGGGAAGGGATTGTTAGTAATGGAGACTGAGAATCCTATTGTTAGCAATTTACCCAACCAGGTTGACCTCCTCGCGGTTTCCCCTGGAAACTATTATGGTTAATTCCTGATGAATTCATCATGATGGGCTAACTGGCCTGTTTCCATTCTCATCTATCACCCTTCACTGGTGCTCCGCCAGCGTATCCCGTTAGCTCAGGCGGGGTTACCATACCATTTTCACCCATCAAAAAAAATCTATAAATAAATATAATTATTTATACCAATCATAGTATTGGCTATAGTTAACATTTAATAAACAACGAAATCACCTAAATCCACACAAAAACCATGTGAAGTTATTTAGAACAAATGGTAACTATTCTTTTTAATCGAAACCGATTTGGAGTCGAGCACTTTAATCGGTAATGAATTGCGAGAACTCGATTACTCGATTGTAACCTCAAATTGTGTCCCACGCTTAGAAATTATATCGCAACACTTGTAATTCACGTTGGAAATTAAATCTTATGTCACTGCACCAAAAGAGTTGGGAATTGTATTGTTCGATGACAGAAATCAATAAGGATTTATAATCAACATTTCACCTTGCTCTAGATAAACAAGTGTTTGTCTATGACAGGTTGTTTGTTTTCCAATAAGATTTTCATACACTATGGTTTAAATTATTTTTTATTTCACAAACATGGTGTGTACTTATGAAATATTTTTAAGTTTCTTTTATTTTTGTTTGTCTTGATAAAGTATAGGATCAGTCTAATAGTAAACCGTATAAACGGTTATAATATTGATGGGCATCTGCATCATCAGGGGTGTCTTTTTTAATGGATAATGAAGGAATAGTGCATCTATGTACATATGCTAACGGTTTATAATGGCGGGGCAGTAATGGAGGATGAAGCGATGAGTATGAAGTCAGACCAGTTGACCCATCAAGGCGAATCCTCTTCTAGAGAATTAACCATAATGGTTTCCAATGAGAGCCGCGTGGAGGTCGATCTAATAGAGGTTTTAGTCGGTAGGAACCCGACGGTACTCACTATCCTCCCTAGAAAGACTGGCTCTCCATGATAGATTTTTCCATGTGAAAAAATAGATGAAAAGTGTTGTACGCTTATTATTATTATTATTTTAAAGAATTTAGTCGTATCATCTCAATTTGTACTTTAATATATAGAAAGCATAGGCCACTGTTTATTCCAATCATGCTAAGGAAGTTATGACTCACTAGCTAGTTATAAATATTCCCTTTTGAAATTAGTCAGTGACCGATTGGCCTTGCACACTTTCAACACTGCAGGTGATTATTTCCTATACATAGATATTAATAGTTATACAATCCTATTCATATTCAAATAATTAAGGCCATGTAACAATGCAAAAGGTTTCCTAGTCATTAAAATTATATTCCTTTGAAGGTACTACTAGATAATAAATTAAAAAAAAAAGTATTTGCTTAATTACATTTTATTCAAAGAAGTACACAACTTATATTACATTTATGACCTACACGATAACTGTCGATTTAATCTGTCGAATCAATAGTAGACAACCCTATGCGCCAAAATATTAATTAGAACTTAGTTTACGAAATATTGTAACGTGCAATTTTTATAACAGACATAGTTAGGTCCTATCCTCTATCTATGGCAATGCACTATTAACAAAGATTAAGAATGAGTGTATACGCTAGAGCACCAATTACAAGTACGTATGAATATTAAAACTATAGTTTTTTTTTTTTTTGTAATAATTAATATGGTAGCGGTAAATAATTATAAATATTAGCAATTATAATATTAATACTATTGTCAACGCTTCATGAGTCACGGGAGCAGCAGTTTACGAAGTTCTCGCGCCATTTTTTGCTTGTCAATCATTTTATATATTTTTCTTGTCTTTGGTCTAACTGCCATCTTGTTTGTACATTAACATATCTACGAGTAATAAAGTAGAGAAAAAATGGCGGGATCGCTGAACATTTAGTTTAAATTGAAAAGTTGCAGTTTGAGTATACATACATGAATACGCGATGGGACAATGCGTAATTGTTTGTTATGATTGTGATGTGCTTTGAATATTATTTGTAGAGAAATACTTATTTTCGTGTTACGAGTTTCTTATATTGTGAATACATGACGCTAGCAGATATGGTCGTAAAAATGGCGACCACTTGCAATTAAAAAATCTTTTTTTTTCTTCATAGACTAATAAAGAAAAGTAACAATTTTATTTATAATTTTATTTTTATCAATGAATAATCCCAAATTGATCAAGTACAATATGTTATGTAATAATTATTTATATTTATTGTACTTCAGAGTTATTTATCTAGGAGCGTTTTTTGTTAAAATCTAAACAACATGATTATAAATAAATCAACATAATTTTGAGAAACGATATTTTTTTCTTAAATATAAAATTAAAATAAACATTAGGTTAACACGAATTTTTTTAAGATCGATAATAAAATTAAAGTATTCATATGGGGTTTTGAGTTTTTGCCTTTGTGAAATGTGAAAGTGAATTTGTCAGTTTCTTAGAGCCTTTATGGCTCAATACATCGTCTTGAAATTTGGTAATTTGATACTTTTTATTTCAGTCACGCGGACGAAGTCACGAGTGTACCTCGTAACTTATAATAGACTAGCGATCCGCCCCGTCTTCGCACGAATAGATAGAAATAAAAGAAATAAAATAGCATTCTCTTCCATTCAACCATAAGAAAAACAGAAATCTAATAATGTGGTGATAAATGTTGAATATTGATATGGATATATAGTTACAGACATAATTAACTAATAAATTATATATGTAATGGAGAACTATTACACATTATGATCATATATTTATATATACAAATATAAAAACATACATACACGATAATACATTGTATTACCAATGAAATAACAATAGTGATTAAAGGTGATGATGATGATGAACTACTCTCACAACTTCATACGAAATTCATGGACTTTAAACGCAATTTTTTTAGGCACATGTCTTAAGTCAGTGTTGATTACATATAAAATTACTAAGAGAGCGAAGGTAAGCGATTAAATATAGGTGCTAATACATGTTCATATCACATGAGTAAAATCAGTCATAATCGACGTCCGACTTGGAGAGATCTTGCGGCCAATGTCGGTGAAAACAGAAACCAATGTTTCGCAAATCACTTGCAATCTCATTGCGCTATTAGGTGCGGATTGCGTGCCGAAATAATATCAGCGTGTGATTTTAATCAATAATGACCAATCATAGAGTACAAGGAATTAAAATAAATATCACTGTCGTCATCATCATGTTTGCCGTTAACTGTCCGCTTCTGAACGTAGGCCTCCCCTGCCAAATATTCAAGAATAAACATGACAGGGTACAGAGGCCCCTGTAATTTCAACGCTATGTTTTGAGAGCATATTAAGTTTCGATGGTAGAACACATCCCTCATAGAATGTTATAAACATTTACCTCCTTATACATAAAAAACGTCAATAAACATGTTTTTTTTTTTTTTATAAAACTTAGAATGGCAAACAAGCTGACGGCCCACCTGATGGAAAGTGGTAACCGTCGCCTATAGACATGAGCAGTACTATGGACATAACAGAGTATACTGTTTCGCCCATGATACCCCCCATGCGTTGCCATTCCTGAGGACTCAGGTGTTATTCCTCTGTACCCAGTAAATTCACGCCATATCCCACCCTTCAAACCGAAACACAGCCATACAAACACAACTGCTTCACGGTTGAAACACGAATGGGACAGAGGTACCCAAGCAATCGACTTTTGTACAAAGTCTCCCTCTGGTAAACTGGTGGTTTTAGCTATGTTTTTAAGAAGTATCCTTTTTTGTATCCTTGTCCTAGCCGTGCGTGCCCCGGCATTCTTTTCCCGTAGGTGTCGTAAAAAGCGACTAAATGAGGGAGAGGGATGGGCAGCAGCGTCCCTCTTAAAACATCTCTAGAAGCCTAACTGCGGTTGCCAAACCGCTTGTCAAGTTTGGCAACTACTGGCAAAACTGGAGGAAAGGACATCACCCATTTCGATATCTCCCATATCGGTCGGATATCTATTTTTATGTTAAAACTAGGTCTGGTATCCAATATTATTTTTTGGATAATAGACTTTTAACATATTAGTTATTGGACAAGTATTTAGATATTGTAACAAATATATAAATATTGCTATATATTTATTACCTATTCTTAATACTTACATAACATGTTTTTGTAGTGTCCAACTTTAGGGGTTATATTAAATTGCCCAAGAATTGTCTCGTCGGACTCGAAATCCTAGCAAGGCGAGGCCAACTTAAAAGAAAATTTCTACGCAAATAAAAAGTCCTCTGTCTGCGCAAGGCATCAGCTATATTAGTTTTATTCCCCGCAAGTATCATGTTCGTTGTAGTTTTCGTTTTCATTCATCCACTTTCGCTAAATACCCATTGTTGATAATGTTATCGCACGAGCTAACATTACTGGCGGTCATGTCTCGCCTCGAGCGAGAGCCAACGATAATACACCCTATTACGTTAAACATATATTATAGAATTACTTAAATTGTTTGCTCGTGCAGATAGCGCTTTCTTTTTATAATTATGCGATTGAATGTCGCACTTGCTTGGCGGGAATGCGCGGGTATTATGTCAGTTTCTTTTTTTTTTTTTTTTTAAATTAGACATAGATGTATGTGTTTAGTTCCTGTGCTTCTTCTGATAACTTATAATATATTAATTTTCATTAAAAAAAAAAGGTTTTTGTGGACTCTTGAATTCAAAGTATTTAAAGTTGTGGAATGTAAATTTAATAAGTAGCCTATATTTATAATCTTAATATTTAAACTAAAAGAACTAAGTACATGTTTAGAGCTAAAACACAAAACTACATAAGAACTAAAAGAACAACAAACTTGTTTGCGAATACCGTCCACTAACTAAAAAATACTCTGTTATTATTATTATTATTAAATAATAGGTCTGTCCGGAAAGTTCGTATAAAAGTGTTCTGGAATGCGAGAAAGAGGAGTGGGGAGGCCAGGTAAGCGCAGGACCCCTTCCTTATGTCCCTAACAATGCTTAAACTGGCTTGTCACGCCATCTGTGAAGTTACCTCTTAACGAAACCCCGTCGGCATGGAGCCCGCTTCCGTTGAAGAGCAGCGCGTCGTAATCAAGTTTCTCTCGAAACTCGGCAAGAATGGCCGTGAAATTTTTGCCGATCTCAGAACAGTTTATGGGGATGATGCTGTGAAGGAACCAACCGTCCACAAGTGGCTAAAAAGATTCAGAGAGGGCCGAAACAATGTTGATTGTTTTTTTCGATGTTCGGGGATTGGCCATCAAGAATTCGTCCCTCCAGGCCAGACAGTTGATGGAAAATTCTACGTCGATGTGCTCAGACGCCTCAAAGCTCGTGTGGCACGAGTTCGTCCAGAATTGGCGCGAGAGGGGCGTTGGATTCTTCACCACGACAATGCCCCTGCCCCACACCTCTCTTGTTGTCCGTGAAGTAAAAATTCCATTACGGTGACCGAACACCCCCTATTCGCCGGATTTGGCCCCGTGTGACTTCTTCTTGTTCCCAAAAACCAAATTGGTACTTCGGGGGCGGCATTTTTTACAACCAGAGGACTTTCAAGGAGCCTTCTCACAGTGGAAACGGCGTTGGCACAAGTGCATTATGTCACAGGGGGAGTACTTTGAAGGGGATAAAATTGATTTACCTGAATAATTGTAAAATAAAATTTTTAAAAAACTTTTATACGTACTTTCCGGACAAACCTCGTATTTCGATTCGCTCGTTAATCTAAATTCACTGTGACTGGATATGTCACGCCACTCTTTGATAATCTGTAGTCATTGCATAGACGTATAGACGTTAAGGCTGAGCAGGGACGAAAGCGTAACTGCCCCAGAATTGGTTGGTGCCAAACCCAGGATGCAAATGAATCTTTTCAAAAATGTGTCTGAGAGTAAATAAGCGCCTTTTTAAGGGGCCAGGACCTTCCCCCCCCCTCTTCCTCCCTCCTAGAGAGAAACATAGTAATCCTAAACGTGCCAATGTGTGATCGCTGTAGGTATATCACAGAGTAACACGTCCGAAACGCACTTAGAGATCTCCGATCGCGCCTTAATTGGTGGCACTTTGTTTTGGTTCGGTATTTTTATTCATGAATTCTTGTGGCCGCTTTTGTGGCCACCCTTTTACGGCGTTCCCGATGTTTTTGTCTTTGAACGCTGCGCACGCGCCCATGTTAGCGAGACGAGTGAGCAATTAACGTTATTTTGTGTTTTGTCCACTGTTTTAAAATTTTAAATCTTCGTCTCTCGATCGGGTACTCTGGGGGCAATCAACTTTGCGTTTGAGAAGGCTGGATGTAGGAATGCCTGATGGCCCATATTTTATGGGTTACCATGTTTTTCAAACTGTGAGCTGTTTCAATAGAGTTTAATAAAAATGAAAACAATTATTGATCCGACTATAAGACTTGTTTATTGACGCCTAAAAGTAAATACAAATGGAAAACTAATTCATTGATTGAATCTCGAAGATTCTTTGATTGAAGATTGAAATTGATTATCTTTTTATTAAATTCAACAGACATCATTGAAACAGACTTTATATTATTAAAAAATAGCCTTATATATTTAAATTTGTTTGAAATTTTATGGATGCAGTTTTAAGTAAAAACAAAATCTTCGATTGCAAAATTAAAGTACGGGGTAATCAAATCCGGCCCTGTCGAAATGTGTAATAAATAAATTCGGTCAGGGTTGGCACAACCCGAGTAGCCAATCACGGACTGTCTTTTTGATTTACTACATATAGTTATTTGAAAACATTCATTTAAATTACGACAGTAACAATATGTTTCCCTGAATTCAAGTGTTCACCGAACTTAATACGACTAAAAAAATAACTTATCGAATTTTTTTATTTTGATAACCTTTAAATCAAGAACTAGTAGGTGGCATCCCTATATATGTGTATGTACTGCACTGAGTTTTTACGCTGAATCCCGCAACTTTCGATGGACGGGCTCCTTTAAAATTCCGTTCGTGTGTTTACGATACGAAATCACCGGAATCGTCTCGACGTACGTCAGTACGTATTTTTTTCTCGTCGTACGAACTCGAGTTGTTTGTGGAATTTTAAAGAGAAATTGAAGACAATTTACCAAGTAATTGTCGGCATGATCCAAATTGGTCGACATGAAATAACTGATCCTTTCTTGAATTATAACTATCGAGAATCATCATCGTCATCTCGGCCGTTTACTGTCCCCTGCTGAACGTAATCCTCTCCCATTGACTGCTGTAAGAGATAATCCCAATCCACCTGCATCCAATGACCCCCTGCAATGCATTTGAGGCCGTCGCTGTATCTAGTGGGATTCTATACTGCATTTGCCTGTACGGAGTCGCCGTGTTAATGCATGAGAAAGGATATTCAGTATCATCGTAGGATCACGGACGAAGCCGTGGGATTCTGCTAGTTTATCTATACAAATATTTTTTTATACAACTTAGAATGGCAAACAAGCTGATGGCCCACCTTATGGAAAGTGGTAACCGTCGCCTATAGACATGAGCAGTACCATGGACATAACAGAGTATACTGTTTCGCCCATGATACCCCCCATGCGTTGCCTTCACACTAATACACCTCTAATAAATAGTATCTGTACCAATGTATACTAGATAAGCTATGTACACTAGTTTTGCCAGTATTTGCCAGGCTTGGCCGGCGGTTTGGCAACCACAGTTTGGTTTTGGAGATATTTTAAGTGGGACGCTGCTGTCCATCCATCGCTCTCCTTTAGTCGCCTCTTACGACACCCACGGGAAAAGAAGGAGTGGCGTATTCTATGCCGGGACCACACGACGGATTTTAGTAAAATATTACAGTGAAATCATTATTCTAAGGAACATAAATTAATCACTGAATCAGTCTTACTTTGAGTTTAG
Organism: Galleria mellonella; assembly: GCF_026898425.1. Lineage (NCBI taxonomy): Eukaryota > Metazoa > Arthropoda > Insecta > Lepidoptera > Pyralidae > Galleria > Galleria mellonella. The sequence goes on from NW_026442151.1 coordinate 7,066,469, forward strand.
TATTTGGTGGTTTATAACATAATACTTATTAATTTAATATTTTAAGGACAGGTTTAGGAATCCGAATCGATCCAATCTAATATATAAAATTCTCGAGTCGCGGTGTTTGTTACCAAACTCCTCCGAAACGACTTTACCGATTTGTATGAAATTTTGTGTGCATATCGGGTAGGTCTGAGAATCGGCCAACATGTCTTTTTTATACCCCTCAATGATAAAAGTGATCCATCCCTGAATTTTTTTTTATTTTTTTTTGACATTTTTTTTATTTTAATTTTGTTATGATTTAGCACTGAAAAATACGTAAAATTCAAATTTTCACGCTTTTACCATCAACTCCTGTTTTTTAATCGCGATTTTTATATGCCGCAATACGGTTGCAAGATGGCAATCGAATATAATGAAATTTTCATGTATAGTTCTCGAAATAATGTATATGGTAAAACAAAGTTTGCCGAGTCAGCTAGTTTACTTATATTTGTGTAAACAAGCCCAGCTGTAGCGAACAACATAACTTGATAGATATATTGACGATGTACTATTTGTATTCGCCGTTAACCGGCGGTAAATCAGCGCGCTTTCTTACCAACGATAGTTCAGTTAAACAGCTGCTTTCATTACAAAACCAAATACAGACTATCTGGGTTCCGTAAATTTTGAAGTGAAAACAATGCTGCGCCACGCCTTTCCATTTCTCTAAATCAAATAGTACCAACATCGGCCGTCGGTTATGAGCGGCGCTGTCGCTGCGCAGGCGCGCCGCTGATTTATGGGCATGCGCGTGCGCACCTTAGCAATTTATTGCGATTAGGACCTATCTAGTAGCTGTGTTGTACATCTCTGAATAAGTACGGTACGTCTTGTTAGCAATAATGAGTGGATCTATAGATATTTGCTCTCTATTAAGCTTGACTCCACTATCATTCTTCACTGATAAACGGTTGAATTATTGCTAAGAGAAAATGCATCGTGGGTTTTCAAGTACAGTGCAACAATGTTGTGAACGTGATTTCAAACTTCGTCGAGTTTATTTTTCATATATTTTGCCCTAGTCCTGAAAATAAGTAATTTTTTAAAAAGAATCTTTATTACCATAAAAAGCATTGTCATAAGTGTCCCAATTTATCTAATACTAGCAACCCGCCCCGGCTTCGCACAGGTGCACATTACATCACATCACATTAGAAACCTTTAAAATTATCAGTGTTTCTCTACTATATTATGTATGTATTATACATATAAACCTTCCTCTTGAATCACTCTATCTATAAAAAAAACCGCTTTGAAATCCGTTGCGTAGTTTTAAAGTTTTAAGCATATATAGGGACGGACAGACAGAGACAGCGACTTTGTTTTATACTATGTAGTGATTACCATATTGCTCGCATTTTAACTAGCATATTTCAATTAACAATGGCGGAGAAAGAACGTATTGCTGTTGCTCGGATTATTTTGGGTTGTAGACGAGTTTGTATTGGAAACCGGAACATCGAAAAAACACACAGTTGTCGTGCCTTCCCAGTGACCTCCACTCCTATAATGGGACTCCCATTACATAAATCGAAGAACGACAGTCTATGCCAACGTCCGTGACTCTAGGACGTTTATTAAACAAATGTTAAGATCTGTAAAACGAGTAATCCTAGTACTGACACCAGTATCTCACAAAGATTGTTTTTAAATTGTAACCTATGTAGCTGTAAATTTTATTATGTTGTTATTTTGTGAGAGACATAAAATATAAAAGCAGTAGGGAGAGGATTGTTACAGGTTTTTAGCAGCTTCATTGCCTGCAGTATACCCTGACTGGTCGGCCTCCACGAGTTTGGAGTGTCCTCAGTACTCATCCCTACACGCTCTCGGTGAGGTTGCAAAAGCCATCTACAGCTGACACCATTAGACCAAGAAAAAACCATGCCACAATACTTACATTTTCAATTTTTAAAATTGAATTCCATGATATTGGCATACTACTTTTTACTGACGATTTTGTAGTAGCCTGTATCCTTCTTGATCCCATATAGTAGTGGCTTACCCAATCACGATTATTGGGTAAGCTAAGACGTTAAGACGCTAAAATGTAACCAACAAACTCACTTTCCCATTTACATTAGTAAGAATTTAATTACGCCTTGCAATGTATAAACCCGTAGGAATTTACCTCCAAACAGTCGGTATGAGATAACTAATCAGCCAGAGTTATTCCGTACCCGAAATCGCAATACGCACAATACAAACAGTAATAAGGCACAATTAGCCCCTGACTGCGCGGGCGCACCCAGATCGATTACCGCCTTATCTGCCAGCAGTCCATTGCCATGTACCAATGGCCAGACAAAACAATAACTGTTTTACAATTATTGTGTAACAGATTTTAACTCCCGATTGAACCAAAAATGGCCGTATCTCGCAAGTTGGCAAGGATAAGCGATAAAAGTAAATAGAGTAGTAAATGAAAGTGTTTTATGTATTATTGTTTATTCTGATCGTAATATGTTGACATGACAGAATATTTGTTCGTATTTTAAGAGAATAGTTCTTTGTAATATCGGAAAAGATATATTATTAAAAAAGACCCAAAAGTTACTACCCAAAGGAAGAGATTGCTTAGCGATAAGGCCGCCTTTTGTATAATTTCTCTTTACAGTTAAATGTATTTATTATTTTATTTTATAAGTGTAAATAAATATTCCTATATTTATAATTTACATTTTTTAATTAAGCTATTATATAGGTATATACAATAAAACAAAAATAAAAAAAAAATTGTCCAAGCAGCGACAGCGTTACCAGGATGTGGTGAAAGGCACGGAAGCCTTTCTATAAAAAACCACAAAAATCCGATGACGACCTTGTGACATGGCGACAAAAGACCGCCATCTAATAGGTCTTTCCCTAGCGTTGGACAGTGGCAGCGCTAGTACTGGCAGAGGGCCGAAGAAATTATTTCGGGAAGGGCCTTTGACCAGATATCAGCAGACAGGTAACTCTGGCTGGTGTACCACGGTGTGGAAGGCAAATGGGGAAACCACCACACAAACTTCCCTAACAAATGGAGCAAGAGCTCCACCGACAAGAGCGCAGCTTTTAAATGGATAGATAGATAGATAGAAAAAAAATGTACTAAAATTTTCATGATCTTTTTTTTATGCCACTGAGGTAGGAAATGGCCCACCTGATGGAAAGCGGTTACCGTAATCTATTAACGCCTACAATATTAGGAGCATTATGTGCACATTACCGACTCTAAAAAACTATATATTGCCTCTGTCTATGTATTTCAAGTAGTAGTAAATTGAACGAAAATTTGGAAGTCCAAGACGAATTCTGATATCGTTTTATGGACAATTTTCTTTAATCCGACCTCTATCTAAATTTCTCCACGTTAAAGAAGTCTTCTATCCGCACGAATGGCAACCCTAATTCCTTAACAGCACTTTCCATACAAGAGAGCATTACGCCATTACTCATCTCTCACAACGTGTATTTCCAGGGAAAGCTCAATAGGTACCTTCAGTTACCTACAGAGTCGAAGGTTAGGGTCTTATTACGAACAAGTAGGAGGTCAATTGCCAATGATACCGAATTAATTCTCGGTAGTGCATTATTGAATATAGGGTTGATACTTTTCCGAATGTTCTGTGTAATTTAATAATTAATAAAAATCGGTCAGAGGCCAGGGTGTCGAGTACTCACATATATCGTTAATGCGTCATACTTTAAGAATGAATAAACAGTGTAGAAGCGACACTTGCATACTTTGTAAACGAGGCAGTTCCACTTTTTTCTTTTGGAATCCCATATATATATATATATATATATATAAATTGACAGGGTTGTCACAAATTTATTTTACTGAACTAGGTGTTATCTTGCGGAAGTCCATATCACTGGTTACTTGATTAGAATCATTTCGTTTAATTCCGCTACCATTAGTATGTGTGTGAGTGTGTGAAACACTCGAAGATTGAACACCATTTTTATTACCAGAAGTTCCACGGCCTTCTTTATTAGTCATCAGTCTCCAACTGCTATTTTTACTCTAAACGAGAAATCCTCAGCCAAATTATTAGATTGCTGATCAAATCAGTTTTCCGCAGTTTGGGTGCCGAACTGATGGACATACTAATGGTACCGGAATTGAACAAAATAATTCTAATCACAAGACGAAAGCAAGTCAGTTGTCCAATAATGACGAATTTCACAAGATTCAACCAGGAAGGTTGGGGGAAAAGGGATTGTTAGTAATGGAGATTGAGAATCCCATTTCTAGCAATATACTCAACCAGGTCGACCTCCTCGCGGTTTCCCCTGGAAACTATCATGGTTAATTCCTAATGAATTCATCATGATGGGCTAACTGGCATGTTTTCATTCTCATCTATTACTTTTCACTGGTGCTCCGCCAGCGTATCCCGTTAGCGCAGGCGGGGTTACCATTCCATTTTCACCCATCAAAAAAAAAACAAAGCTTTCCAGGGGGATCCGCGTAGTGGTGGACCTGATGTGGTATATTACTAGCAATGGAGTTGTTAGACCTCATTGCTAACAATCCTCCCTCAACATTTTAGAATTTCATTATGTTCATTTGGATTTAGGAATATCTTTCATTATTATCACTAAACTCCTCGCTTTCTTTCCAGCAATAATTGGAAGTAGTTTAAGAGAAAATGTTCAACCTACAAAATTGTCAAAATTGGATAATGATATCAAGATGATGTAGCAACTACACCTCGGACACTACACTGTTTTGGTAGATACTTAATTTTGTGTATATAAATGCGTTCTGCTAAAGTATGTTCCATTTCATAAGATTATGTTCCACGAAAAACCGACTTCGATTGTAGTAAAACCAGTTATTTTGGTTTCAAAACCAAACTATTGAATCCATTCTGATAAAACTTCTATCGAGACCAGTCTATAAAGGTAAAGAAGGTTCAGGTAAAGAAAGCATTTCCTAAGTCTGTTTACAATTAACAGAGTTATAAACATGTAATACAAGTAATAAACATACAAAATATTTAACTGAATTAGGTGCTATTTTGTCGAAATCCATATCCCTGGTTAGTTGTTTAGAATTATTTTGTTTAATTCCGCTACCATTAGTATGGACACATTCGAAGATTGCCTACTATTATTATTGCCAGAATTTCTACAACCTTCCATATTAGCCATCAATCTCCTACCACTATTCAGTTCACGCACATTTTGCGATACGGGTTTCACTTTAAAAACATGGAAAGAATTAAACCCAACCGAGAATCTTCTTCTTTTTGAAGTCGGTTGATAAATGTTTCATGATTCCGTGTTTTCAAGTAATACGCCTTGGACATCCATAATCATACGGTGTTGCTCTGAATCGAGACGAGTTTCGTAGCGTGACGAATGCCAGATCGTTCCAATTAATGATGATTCAGGTTACGAGGTTTTACTTTAAAGCATCAATTGATGTGTTTCTTGGCCCTTTACAGCTTTTACGATCTTAGGATTTTAAAGTTACTGCCGAGAAAATCAGATTAATGTTTTTGTTATAGATTACGTACCACATAAAACGATGGGAATGTTAAATCCGATTTACGTATGACGGAATTGGAAACCATTAAAATTTTATATTTTTATGTTTTTCTATCCATTCAATGATACGTTTTATTATTCTGTTGGTGTATGGCTTTAGAAATCGATGTACTATTAAATGAATATCAATAGAACGTTTTCATTTCACTATTTTCACTTTCAATAGACAATCATCATCATCATCATATCAGCCATTAAATGTCCACTGCTGAACATAGCGTCCTTCATTTTGGAAGATTTTCCAGTAGTTGCCATGCTTGGCAGGCGGATTAGCAACTGTAGTTAGGCTTTGGTGATGTTTAAAGAGAGACGCTGCTGTCCATCCCTCGATCATTTAATTTTCTAAGTCGCTTACGACACCCACGGGAAAGAAAGGGGTAGCTTATCTTATGCCGAAATCACACGGGCTAGAATATGTAATATTTCAATACACAATATCTTCTTCTAAATATCTGGTAACCTGGATTTCCGGAGTGGTGATAGCGGTATGCAAACCAAAGATGTGTAAACGAGATGGAGCGTTCAATGTATGACCTTCATGTTTATCCCGAGGCGATCATAATACTAGAGTCAAATGTCTGGGATACCTAGAAATAGCTTTCTCGGAGGGCAGCACTCAGCCGTAGAGTGAAAGTCAAGCCTGAGGGCACGGAATAAAGGCCAAGGCCTTGACTCTATAAACGCTCTTAACTAATTTACATAAAGAAATAAAAATATCGATTATGACGAGCTTATTTAAGAAGCGGAAGCGTAAAGAAATGGAATGCGTCCGGTAATTGTTGGGCTGGTTTCTTAAATGCTACATATGTCGGTTAAGGCATGTACTACTGCTATACGTCTCAAAATACCACAAAAAAATTCAAATATGTCTGTTAAAGCATAGACTACTACATTATGTATCAAAAAATTACAAAATATTTTAAAAGCTATTCACACGACCTTAAACAAATTCAAATCAACTTTGTATAGTTTCTTTAGTTAAGTTTATTCAGCTTAATAACAGCATGGCATGTATCATTGCACATATGTATAGATTATAAGTATACAAATCTTTCAAATCCAAAGTATTACTGTAGTCTAACTATTTATTGTATAACTAATATTGTAGTTTTTATAAATTTTCATATTAATAATAATGTATTATGAATACGCGTGTCGTGGCGGCCTTTAATTGAGGCAGCATTTTATAACGTAACCTTATTATAATGTATTTTAAGTACATATAAATGTATGCTTTGTTAGTTGTCCTTAAATAAATAAATAAATAAATAAAAGCTCAATATATTTCGTCTCTTTTGGATTGATTTTTTTTTTTTGAGAAAAATGTTCAGTTTCATTTTTTTTCGTTTAGATCTATTTATATAAGTTCATTTCCTAAATTCTCATTAAAGCAAACTAAAGCCACTGCAGTACAGACGTCGTCATTGATTAAAACTATTTTGATAATTTCGATCTCTGTAAATGAACGGCTTTCTTTAAATTGTTATCATATCTTTTTTTTTTTATACCACTGAGGTGGCAAACAAGCATACGGCCCACCTGATGGCAAGTGGTTACCGTAGCCTATGAACGCCTGCAATACCAGAGGTATTACGCGCGCGTTGTCGACCCTGAAGAAACCTCTTTACTCCCCTGTTGAAGACATATGAAAACAACATAAACGTATTAAAAATAATTCTAGCTTATCCTGACAATTATTCTGGGATTTTATTTTATGATTACGAGTCAGTTAATAATTATAATAACGTAAACGCATTGCGTGCGTCTGCGCATATGATGGCGTTTGTAATTAAACTGCGGCTAAGGGCGGTCCCTTTGTGACTGACTGACTCGGTTAATAGTTAAAATTATTAAGACCACTCTCTAGTCCTTATTTTATTAGAATCGTGTAATGTTTTTTTTATAAATTTAATTAATTTATTTTTAACAAATTTTTTTGCTCTCCCTATGAATTAGGAAGTCTAATGAAATAGCCCACTTATAAGTGTACTAAGTTAAAATATATACCACATATTAGGTTAGACTTTCAGAAACACAATTGCGATACTGTATTCAATTTGATGTAGTAGTTTTGGTGTGATGTCAAAACCAATGTACCATTCATACAGACAGTCGAATTTTCGAAAAAATATTGTTTTGACCTGATTTTATATATATATATATATATATATATATATATATAAAATACTATAGTCGAGTACTTGATGTAATGAAAGACTACTATGTAATGTTAGGACTTGATCAAAAATTATCAATCAGTTTGAATCAGTTAACAGAAACTTTGATAGTTTCAGAGAAATCGATTGAGAAATTTAAAAAATCACATAAAACGCCCCCGCATGCGAATAAACGAATGGTCACGTCTTAATTCGGCGGTTTGATTGGAGCCGAAGTAGTTTTTTATGGCGTCTGACACATTCCGTCAATTTATCAGCGAAAGTTATCTAAACACTTGTATCAACATCATAAAAAATAATAATTAGGTGTTATTTTAGACTAAAATGGGGGAAACGGATATACATACTTCTTATTAATGTCACCCATTATTTACATAAATGCAACCGTTGACGCATTAAAAGAGAAATTTGACGTGTGCCATCACTCACTTTCCTACTGTCATCGTTCCTATTAGGTTTATAATAGATTTTTTTATTGAGTTTGCTGTTTACATAATAAACATTAGCAGATATGTCCTCCGAAGATTTCCAAGATGAACCGGTAACGGTGGATGTAATGATATTAGATACTAAAAGCGAAAGTTCCGTGGAACCACCTATAGAGGAATGGCCGTCATTGGTAATATCCATTCCAGAAGAAAATAATAAACGTGCTATGTATAAAACAGATCTATATAGTCCTGGTAGTGGCGAAATATGTACGAAATACATTAGCATGTCCGATAGTTCAATTTTTAGACATCCTTATTATAACTACCCAGCAGTTCTTGATCCCGGCATAGAAAATGCTCTATTTGCTGTTGACGAAAAGAAAATATATCCTGATGATGGCCAAGAGTTATACGTGGCTGTCTGCAAAGACATGAATCAACATTGCGTCAAAATTTTCCAAAAGGGTTTACTCGAAGAAGTTATCGATTTGAAGTATTACTGTGTTAATTCAGCTGGTGTTCGTCCAATGGCTATAGCTTTGCAACATAATAAATACGTTAAAATTTTAAATGTAACTGATAACTTTTTGAATGAAGACGCCTGTTACCATCTCGGCGAAATGCTTACCACCAATTGTTGCCTCTGTGAGCTGATTTTATCTGGTTGTAGAATAGGACCAGCGGGTGCAAGGCGATTATTCGCTGGGTTGGCAGTAAATAGAGCTCTTAAAATACTTGATTTAAGTAGAAATCAACTAGGAGACACTGCTATGGAATATATAGCAAATGCAATTGTTCTTGGCCTCGACGTTAAGAAAATATATTTGAGTTATAATAATATAAGTGGGAAAGGTGTTGGTGTTCTAGCAGAGGCATTTCAAACACACAATAAATTTACTCATTTAGACCTCTCATGGAACAATCTGTTTTCTCCTTTAGGCGTCTACAATTTTCTTAGCAGTTTATCAGAGAATAAGTTCCTTCAAGAATTGAATCTCACATGGAACTCTATGTCTGGACCTCGACTTGGTACTGCCATCAAAAATTGTATGGTAGCTCCAAATTTGCGCCATTTAAACCTAAGTAACAATAAATTGTCAGGGGAAGCCATTACGAACTTGATTGGTAATATGAGTAAAGCTAAAAAATTAGTTACACTAGATTTATCTTACAATCCAATGACCCCAGATGATGCTCTATTAGTGCTTACTAAAATGAAATCGCCTGCTGTTAAATTACAGACACTTCTCATGAATAACGTGTTCGTAAATAGTAATTTTTTGGATTTACTACAACAACTTAAAGAAATGAAATCGAAGAGGAATACAGTTGTAACTTATGGTGGCTCTATCAACTATTTCAAACCACAAGGTGTTAATATCAGGGAATTGGTACTAAACCGTGCGGAGTATTTAGCTAAAAAGTCGAGAAAACATCCGGTAGATATAGCTCTTGTTGCATTACAATTATTGAAAGATAAATATGTAATTATGTCTGCTAAAGACTTTTCAACGGCTATATCCAAGTCTGGAGCTCCTCTGGATGATGATCTTATTGATGAGATAGTGAATGCATTTGCTGGACCTAAATTGGCAAAATCAAAAACCATAGATATACGACTATTGGCGGATTATGTTAAGAGGAAATGGCCGGAACGGCAGTTGCCTCCGTCGCCGCTTCCTGAACCAGAACCTGAGCCTATACCAAAACCTGTTAAAAATCTGAAGGCAGGTAAAGGAGGCAAAAAAGGAAAGAAGTAATTGTATCTTTAATTGTAACTTTACTGTTCTATTCACATATAAAACTCGTTGTAACTATTTTTATAGAAATATTATATTAATGTAACTATATTTTAATTACTTTGTTGTTATTCAGCTATGCCTTTGTTTTTTAAGATTGATTTGACTTTTTTTTTTTATTTAAGAAAACTTGTATTTATTTAATAAAATGTTTAATAAAAGTTATTATTTCGTTTTAGATATATATGTAATTATAGTGAGTCGAGTCTATGTTCCAAATTCAAAATTGACTTTCCAAGAATTAGACCTATCATGGAACTTATTGAGTCAGCGTGTAAGCAATTGTACGAAAATGTTTTTAACTAACTAAAATATGCATCGGCTCTGTCTTTGTAACAATAAACAAGAAGGCGTTGCTCTTAAATCCATAGCAGTTACTCTAAATAAAGCAGTAAAACTGGAAACCTTAAAGTTATTTTAAAATCCTTTGACGCCTGTAGATCCGCTAACTTCACTTTTGCGTCTGAAAGATCGCTTAGTAAAATTACAGCGCCTTGTTCTCGATAATATATTTGTAACTAAAGAATTTTTAGACGTACGAGACGAGATACTCTCGTACAAGTTTCGGAAGAATACAGTTATTACTTGGGGTGGGTTAAAGTCCAATTTCTTGCCTTATTATTAAACAGAGCTGAGACTATTTGTACTAAATCAACGAAAAATGTTGTCGATATAGCTCTAATTATTATGCAGATGTACAAAACAGATAAAGTGCAGACATAACCTTCAAGAAAAGAGTATATTCCTTTTTAAAAGGCCGGCAGCACACCTGCAATGCCGCTGATGTTGTGGGTGATCATGGGCGGCGGTAGTCACTTACCATCAGGTGAGCCGCATGCTCGTTTGCCCCCTGTGCTGTAAAAAAAAAAAAAAGGTCCAAAGGAATTTAGTCGCAAAGTCAGGAGTCAAGTGCATAACTAGAGACTTAATAGAAGAATTTGCTAATATTTTTGCTGGACCAATTTTGTCGTCCGATCGCAAACAATATCCAACTCCGTTTACTGAAACACCTAAAATAGAAATATCTCCTAAAAAAAGACAAAAAGAAAGAGTAGTTTTGCGAGTTGAGAAACTATTTAAGAATTTAGTGACTGCATATACATAGTTTAGGTACAGATTGTGTTTCCTAGAATTATTCTAATTGTTTCTTGTTATATTATTTTAATAAATAAATTGTGGCATGTTCCCAGGGTTTAAATATCTCGCATCGTGAGGTCTGCCTGTTCTACAATAGTCTAAACGAGTGATTTACATCACCGACACAAAGAAGAGCGCGTGATCTGTGCCCATTGTGGTACGGCACGGTGTGCATAATAAGTTGTGCATGCAAATATATCTTGAAAGTGTTCACGTTCTGCAAGGTGATAGTTAGGGATTTACAATTGTGATTTACATCGTTATGGCCGGGCTGGTTATATTGTGTCCACTGTCAAATACAGCGCGATATAAGAATTATGCTTAAATTCGTAGCTTTTAAGTTATTCGTGTGGTCACTAGGTAACTTCATTACATTACTGTATACATATTATTTTTAAAAATTATGTTCATTTGTTAGCGATGTATATAAGAAAGACGGCATGCTGTGATGCACGCTGTACGTCCGCTAAAGAAGACTTTCGGATGAAGTCGAAACAATTGTCGGAAACGAATAACAGCAAAATTATAAAATTCTCGTTAATTGCGATAAATTGTGTCAAATAATGATAATGGACTATTTTTTTTTAGAAAATGGTCTTGAACAAACTAGGTAATAAGTGCGTTATTAATTTTTAGGTTTTCCCTAGTGGCTATAGTTTGCGGTTCTTCAAAAAGGGTATACGAGGTTTCTTTAGAGTCACAAACACGCACGTGACACCCCTGGTGTTGCATTCGTCCATAGACAACAGTGACCGTTTACCATTAGACGGATTGTATGCTTGTTTACCATCTTTAACAATAATAATAACTATAAAGTTATACCAAAAGTGTAACTGAAGAATTGAAATCGTAAAAATAAATTATTAAAATCAATTTCCCAACCATCAAAGTATTGTATTCACACAACCTGTTTCATATAAAAGTTATTACAGTTATTGTAAATTACTGGAACTTAATTTTGTAACTTGGTTTGAACGAGTCTGTCTAAAAATGTAGAAGGACACGGCACCTGATATAGAATGTAAAGTTGAAAGATGCAGATATTTGAGATGACCTAGACGAGACAAGAGAGGTAACAGACACCTTTCAAGGAGACGACCTTCAGTAATGAAGTGGAGGAAGAGAGAGAGACGAATTTATCTATCATCGTCGTTATAGAGCTAGTAATATCAATTTTACCAGAGGGAGACTTTGTACAAAAGTCGTTTGCTCGGGTACCTCTGCCCCATTCGTGTTTCAACCGTAAAGCAGCTGTGTTTGCATGGCTGTGTTTCGGTTTGAAGGGTGGGATATAGCGTGAATTTACTGGATACAGAGGAATAACATTTGAGTCCATGTTAACAGTTATGTCCATGGTACTACTGCTCATGTCTATAGGCGACGGTTACCACTTTCCATCAGGTGGGCCGTCAGCTTGTTTGCCATTCTAAGTTGTATAAAAAATTATTATTTAAAAATTATCTATCTTTTGATTTTTCTTTAAAGAAAATAAAATAAATAGTAACGTGTAGTAATTGCGGTTATATATGTAAAACAGCTAACAATTAGTCCGGCAAATTACAACAGGATATAACCGTGTGTGTACGGAGATGTGCCGAGCGCCCGCGGCCACTCCGGCGCACGGTAGCGTGCGTCACGCAAGCAAAGTCTGTCTGCTTTATTATTATTTATTGCTTTCCAATAATCTGTACATAGATAATATGTTTGGTAATATATAAAATCCCGCTCGGCGGCATTCTGACATGTCCAATGAAGTTTCAGTAATATACTATTACAATATAATAAGATTCCTTTAAATATGGACAAAATTGTTCCTCCCTCGATTTAATCTCGACCCTTCTCTGTTTCATATGTGACTCAATTGTGTTCGTTAAAAATTAAAAAATAACCTTTTTTTTATTTATTCACATGTGTGTGTGTACAGATGTCATCTATTTTTATATTAATGACAACCCTTAGTAGATGACAGAATTTTTCACTGACTTCCAAATGAAGAAGGTATTCGACGGTTTTTGTTGTATTTTTTAATCTTAAGTATCCAGGATGTTGTATTACTATTTTTTTTTGTTTAGAAGGTAGTTTATAAAACCATCTCTTACCATCATTGCCTTTAATAAATATAGCCAAGTTTATTGTAATTTACTATTGTTTACTATTAAACATATACCTTCATTATGGAATAGGACGGTCTCGAGTTACCTGTAACCATTGACTTCCTACAAGACATTTGAGTGTCGCTTCATCTCTATACATTGAAATCTTAATGCCATAACTTTATCTATGGATCTTGATAAACATTTAACATTTATACTTATTATGGATGTAAAATGGTAACCTCGCCTGCGCTAGTGGTATACGCTGGCGGAACACTAGTGAGGGATGATAGCTAAGAATGAAGCAGATCAGTTAGCCAATCGTGATGAATTACACCTGAACTTCAGGCCTATCGTGACTAATTTAACAATAATCATATTTTTTTAAATATCTTCTGTCTGCAGACATATTTTTTTATTATATTAGTAAGATATGTAATAATATAATGTACTCAAAAGTTATTTCTTTGTTTCAGGTAAATTTTGGAAATCGAAACATGAAAATGGAAAAACGATCCTGAGACGAAGTAAAAACATTTAACTTCCAGCATGTTACTTAGATTAAAACAAAAATGTGCACCTTAATCCGCTCCGTGCATAACTTTAATCTCGGTTAACTTTATCTAATTCTAGATAAGAATCTGTTTAAGATTTCTATATAAATTAACCGGTAGATTTATAATACCTTTGTCGGCCGAACCTCCTGACTTCCGTCCCCCACACGATTTTTAATTAAAAGTTAAATTAAAAAGTTAATTGATCTGTATTTTAGCAGCCGCGAGATAGTAACACATAAATTAAATTTTAATGAACCAAAGTGTAAGGAGTGTATGGCCCGACAATAGTTTTAACGGGTACCTTGCGATGTCTGTTTATTGATTTAATACAATTTCAAGGTTGATTATTGAAAATTATCTATTGCCATAACGATGTTTGTATTACGCTAAGGTCTCGGTAATACATTTCTTGGTCCATCCAAACGCACGCGTAATACCTCTGGTATTGCAGGTGTTCATAGGCTACGGTAACCGCTTGTCTTCAGGTGGGTCGTATGCTTGTTTGCCACCTCAGTGGTATAAAAAAAAATCTAGAATCCATTAGGAATCTAGACCAAGAATCTACATGTAATTACTGTTCTCTGCATTTGCATCAATTATTCATGTAAATCCTTAATTAAACAGATAATAAAAAATAATAATACAATGGGCAGCTTCGGTTAAATATGATGAATTGATAACAAATGAAACATAAATTATATTTTCAACCGACTTCAAGAAAAAGAAGGTTCTCAATTCTATACAGTTATAAACAAATTTGGAAAATTATATATTATAATAATTATATAAAGGATATACTTACAGATTGGTTTTAAAGAAATTTTAGCAAAATGTTTCAATATATTAAAATATTTTTAATCTAATGTATCAACAAAACATCTCTTGATTTATCAGTTTGTTTTATCTGTACATTCACTATTTTATGCAAAATTTACTTGTCTTTAAGTTAAAGGTCGCTAGCACCCTCACAATTGACTTAGACCAATTAATTAGATTTAATATCTTTGAAGAATGTTCTACTATTAAATATTGTTACTTCGAAAACATAGCCAATACTTTTACATTTGAACTTGTATGCTAAATTGACACCTTTCTTTAAGTTCTTTACAGCATTTGTGATAATTTTATGACTTACTATCGCAAGCCGTAGAAAGCGCACCAAGAGGCGCCAACGACGAGCGTGGGCGACACATTATCTATTCGGGGGCCGTCGTTTTTCCACGTGTGTTTACACTTTTACTTTTGTATGTATTCTCTCTATCGATACTTTGCCCTTCATTATATTATTCATTTTGACTTTCGCCATTAATTATGTCGACTACAACTGCCTTTACAGCTGTCAATTGGCTGTCGCCGATTCGTACGGTTGCATAATTTGTGTAATGTATTTTTGTAATTGCTTCAGATTTGTATGTAGGTACTTTATTATATTGTTTTTGTTCGGTTTCTTTACCTGACCTTCAGTCATACATATTCCATATACATCCTGCGCTGTACAGGATGTCCTATACTGAAGGTCAGATATTTAGTATCTTTGTCTAATACCTAGATCATTAATGTTTTGTTATCTACAGGTTCAAACCATTATATCTTAGATTCGATATCTTTTTTACTCCGACTATGATAATTCTCTCGTTAGTCCAATATTAATTTTGTAATAGTTCAAACTGCTGTTTTTTTCTGTAGAACAAAAGAACAGTGGATTGTAAAATTTAAATAATTTGAATCGAATGTGTCTACGAAACATTTTACGTGCCTACTGTATTTGTCACGATTGAAGCTGCTGTGTTTTTACACGTTCAAAATTTACTTGTTCAATAGGCCTTTCACGTGTCGTTTAAATGTCACCGAAAACCGAAAGTATCTGATCACACACGATCCTCATAATAATATATCAGGCAAAAAATAATGAACCTTTAAAAGAAATGCTTTAAAATTTTATGAGGTCCAAGAGTAAATTCAATTTCTTATCTCATGAGATTTTATGGAGACCCAATAAGGGTTGTATAGGCAATTTACGAAAACGCTGCGGGCTTCAATTTTTTCGTTGAATAAATATTACAGAAAGCTTGCTGTGTTCGGTGTTGGGAAAGATAAGTTTTATGGTGTAAATTTAAGTTGCTTTAAGCTCTAGACGATGTCACGTTGTTTTTTTTTTTATTTTATTCATTAACTTTCTGTGTTTGAAAAATTACGTTTAATAGATTAAAAAGTAAAATTTTAATCGTGATTTACATAGCGGTCTATGATAATTAATATATTAAAATATATGTACATCTATATTCTTTAGTTACGAGATTGCGTCTCTTCTGTAACCATTTTTAGAAATCTTGGGCCACAAATTATGATGCTCATTTGGTATTTATTTTTATTTTATTTATTTCTTAATCCATAATGTGGTTGGTATATAACACGTCAACTTCATTTATGGACCCTGTTGGGTATAGCAAGTAAGAGAGAAGAGAACAATCTTTTGTATTTATTTTATATATTGTCTCTCTTTCTGCTTCGCCTTATATAATTTTACTTGAGATCGGGTCTCCTCGTTTGTCTTCGCCGAGCCTGTTTATTTTGGATCATCGTATACTTTGTTTTATTCTTTTCCCATACTGTAAACGGCAGGTATCACCAACAAATACATACCCTACAAGGGTTGACGTCGGACAGGCAACCGGTCGTAAAACTAAAAGCCGAAACCTTGGATAACGTGGATAGAATCACATTACGCGACCTCAAATAATTGGAATTAGGGCTGGACGATGATGGTACTACTTTGTCTTCCTCGAATTTGGGTCTAAGTTTATAGTCTGTTTTCTATACTAAAGTTCAATAAAATTATTTTTAATTCGTCAAAAATTTAAGACGTCTTTAGGTTCATGATGATCATGAGCATCAGTCATCGAATTCATGCAATTCAGATTCGGTGAGTCGACTGATGGCATATAAATCGGATACATTACGATGGCTTCCCACGTCGTTTTTGCGCGTTGCGCGGGCGCTTCGGTTTCCCTTTCGTTGTGGCCGACTGTGGTAAATCAGTTGCGCATGCGTGGTACTCACGTACATATCTAGTTTACTGTACGGATTTATGGAATGAAAACACTTCGGGTGAATCCTGATAAAGAGTATTATCCCGTATTACAATTACCACTTTTAACTTTTTTCTTTTTTTTCTGTCTTTTTTACATTTCTTTTTTTTTTTTTAACGTATCATCTTTTTTATTCGCGATTTCAACCATATGCAAATTATTCTACAAAAGGTCTTTTTTTTTTATTTTACATGTTTGATATCAACCTCGTCAAATTAATTTATGATCTTTATCATACATACATCTTTATTGGGCAATTTTATTTTAGAAATTTAGCGGAAAAAATATTAATTGCATACAGTTTTGCATGATATGCGTAAATGAACATACTAAACTTTAAAAATAAAAAGAAAACCTGTACTATTGCAAGAAGAAAATTAATATGTAATATACTCGTATTACAATAATTGTAATTCCAAAACTTGCAAGTTCTGAATTATTAAAAAATATATCTTACTTTTGTTTTGTCTATTATTATTATGTAGTTTCAAAGCTGGATTGTGGTCATTTTAACTGACCAATGCATGTTTGTTTTATAAGTTTTGTTCAGCCATAGAACCACAAAAGTGATGCTATCTTATATTAACATTGCGGTTTAGACTTAGGTTGTTATTAGTTTTTTGTTTGTTTGCTGTTTTTAATGATTCTTCACCATGGTTTGTTATAATACTATTGGTTTCTACGAAATTGTTTATTTTAGTCATTCTATTTGTTTAAATTAAAGTAACTTCAAGGACTTTGTTAATTTAAACTTATTTCAGATATCATTTCAGATATCAACACAGTGTAGGTTGTTACAGTGTAGGTTGATAACACAGGACAGTCAGTTCCTTGTAAATTCAATCTGTCTATGCCCACAAATGTATCATCTATATATGCCAATAAAATGTTCAGCCATTTATGGACAGTTAAAAGGCTGAAATCACGATGTGTCAACTTTAATGAGAACTACATCAATGTATTCAGATAATTCAAGAAGATAATACTCTAACAATAAACCTGAGTCCTCAGGAATGGCAACGCATGGGGGGGTATCATGGACGAAACAGTATAATCTGTCATGGTACTGCTCATGTCTATGGGCGACGGTTACCACTTTGGTTACCACTTGTTTGCCATTCTAAGTTGCATAAAAAAGGGGGTTATTGTAGATTTTTTCTTTTACCACTAGACGAGCCATATGCTTGTTTGACACCATATTAATAAAAAAAAAATTGCCCAATATTTGCTGTAAAATTTCATTCTAAAAGCGATTAATGAGCGAACATTACTACTACCTCTACAGAGCGATTAAGGAATTAAAATTACAATTTAAATTTGATTCCGTCTTTTGCCACTTGATCGCAAATGGCGCTGTTTTTAAAATAACCTATCTAGCGATTAGGCAACGATAAGGCTACATAATACAATTTTTATGAAAATATAATCCTTTGCGAAGTTTTCGCGCAGTGTTTGCTGTTATAGGGAATCATCACCTTCCAGATTCAAGAAACATATATTAAGAAACCATGCTTTCATACACAACAGACACGCTTCTATAAATAGTAAAAACATCTTCCTATTGCCGACTGTCCTACATAATCATACAACCTGATCTCTGAATTAAGGGCTCATTTAAACCGCATCCGCAAATAGAAATATTGAAATGAGTAATCAATTGAGAGTGTCTCAGGTCAGCCGATGGGCTTGAAACAGGTGTCCCACATACCGGCGAGAATACGGGCGGAAATAGTGTCAGTGCCTGCACATACTCGTGTATGATAATATATTATCATATATTTCGCGGTTTACCGCGGGATTAATTTTATTTTTTTACTGTACCGTACTGTTTACCGTAGTATAAGGACGCCTGAAATACCAGAGGTATTACGTGCTAATGATTATATCAAAGTATTGTCTTATAAAACAAATTACAAATTCTATAGGTGAAAAAATTTTTTAGTAGAAGCATCCTGTATAAAATCAAAGAATTTGGGAATAGCGTTGCGGATGATTATGGGCGACGACGGTCAGTTAACATCAGGTGAGCCGCATGCTCGTTTGATCCCCGTGTTAAAAAAGAAGAAAAAAAAATTACAATTAATTGATTTATTAGATGTATAAATAAATAAGTTTTGCATTAATATGTTCTATATTAAAGTGATTCCTTTGTATAATATTTAAAAGATACAATGAAAAGATTTTACAATTAAATATTTTTTTACTTAAAGTCAAGATCAATATTCTAAATTGACCGAGAGTTTGTAGAGTCCACAAGATTTTTTAAATATTAAACTCGCGCCGGTACAGCGCGTGTTTCTCGTCCGTGTATTTCACATTTGACTGATGATCCTTGTAACGAGGTCGCATTACCATCGAGCAGCTTATTGCATGTTGGATGAGTTGCTCATTATCGTATGGGAAACATTAGCGGAAGCGGCTCGAATTCTTTGCCGTGAATACCGAAGTGACGGTAGTTTGTCTATATATTTGTTTTAGTGATGTGCCGAATCAGTCTTTTTTTTTTATTCGAATTTTCTGGTACTCATTCAAAAAAATAAGCGAATCTCGATTCGAGTCTGACAGCTCAGATAAGTATTCAAATACTGTAGTGTACGTTTCGTTGGAATTCTATTTGTATATATATTGCTGATAATATAGCTTTCTATATATGAAAAAATTGTTTTATTGTTAAGATCAGTTAAATAGTTTTTAAGTTTATCTATTACAAACAAACCTATAAAAAATCAAATCGTTCGTCTTTATAATATTATTATAGATACGTTGAAACAGAAAAACTCATGATAAACATAAAAGTAGTATTCGATAACCGTAGTTCTCAAATGCTGTATTCGAATGCTGAATTCGAGATCTGTCTATTGAGTATCTACTCGAATAACTGAGTGCCTCTTAGCTATTCGAGTCAGTACTCGAGTCAGCCAGACTTGGCACATCACTAATTTGTTTTAATAGAGTTGTGTGTATTGGAACAAACCTTTATTTGATTTGAATGTTTGCTTAATCGGAATGGCGTATCTCAGACCAAATATATATTACTTTCTTACCTAACTAATAAAGAAAGTAGGCTGCTATTTTTACACTAGACTACATGCTTGCTTACTTACCATTGACGTGCTATAAAAAAAATTACAAAAAAACACCCAAATTTTATGGCTTTTTGAAAGACATTTAAAAGGACATCGATAGGCGATATTTTACAAAATCAGGTTTTGTTATGGTGAAATTGCTTGTTTTAATGTATTTCGGAGGATGTTGAATATTAAATGCCTCATAAAATTTTATAAAAAAAAGTTTAATTGTTCATAAAATAATGATATAATGTGCGTATAAATTAAATGTAATATTGAATATATAAATTATTTATTTTAATAATAAAGTTCCCCGTTGCGCGTACGTTGATCTGTAAAGCATTTTTGTAAAAATATTTTTATATAGTTATTATTGATCGGTATATTGATCCACAGAGATGGTTTTATAAAAATATTTTTATTAATATTTGATAATATTTTAGATCTTTCTCCTTTATTCTTATAGATATACATATTTATTTAATTTACACTAACTGCATTGTAGCTGTAAATGGCGCGAAATATTTCAAAATGGCGACCGATAGTGTTATTTATTGTGTTTCTATAACAATACTTCATTGGCATGCCGTTGGTCAAGGTGACGTGGGTAATTTAACGAAGGTTAGGTTCGTAATAGAGTCCTAAATTGTTATATATATGTATTTGCAATTCATCCAATTGAAAATTTTGTACGGCAATCCGCAAAATGGCGTGGTTTATCGAGAACCTTCTAGCAGTTTCGCAATGACGTCGTATATTTATGTAATTGTTTCTATGCTATGTTTCTATGCTAACTGTCAGATGAGGTGTGGTCACATTGACTAGCTTCTATAGAAGAAAACTTGCAGATAATGCATGGAGAACGCAAACAGGAATGGTATAAATTTACAATATAAACAATTGACACTATTTGATACACAGCGCTGTATATTCTCAGCATATAGGTATATATATGGTAGAATATATTTATATAATATACAACTATATATATATATATATATATATATATATATATATATATATATATATATATATATATATAGTAGTGCCTGGACATAAAGGTATACTGTAAGCCCATGATACCTCTATGAAATATGCCATTCGGGATAAATACATTTATTCCTCTTTGTATGTCACGCACACTAGATTTATAACATTGATTTGGCTTTTGCTGTTATAATGTTCATAATTATTTTTAATGAATGGGAAATAAAATAAAATTAATAAATATATGGGTAGATATAGGTATAAGGAGAAAGAATTTGTTGGTAATGAGGGCATTAGTCCCTATTCCTGACAATGTACCCTGTGAGGTTGACCTCCATGCAGTATCTCCTGGAAACCATCGTGATTAATTTCTATACTTACGAGTAATATTAGTTTTCATTTTATACATTTTCGTATTTCTATTACTTTTTGGAAAAAAAATGAACAAAAATTTTAATCGAAATTAGAACTACAAGATTATTATTTTTATTTTTTATATATATTTTTTTCTTTTATTTATCCTTATTGTAAAATGATACGCAAAGAAAATCAAAACATACAGCCTAGTGTTTTTTTTTTTTCTAATACCTGTATGCCAAAACTTATGATAATTAGTAGAGATATTAAGATATCAAGAGATATCAATAACAAGCTTATCTTTTCGATTACAATATTAGCAAGGATGTTTGTGTCATCTATTGTCAACTAGTCTATGTTTTCAACTTTAAATAGTGGTACACTATTTTTATCTCAAAATACGTATAAACATGTTCGTTTAATTCCCATATTATTATAACATAGATTAAAATAACAGGACATTTAATTTACTAGATTCCGAGGAGGATCTTCGAACCGCGCCCGGGCTCCATTACGGTGTGATTGCGTATCATGACTATTAGGCTGCGCGTGCGCACCGCACAAAGGCGCCGACGCGGAATCTAATCCCGGATTAGCCGGGATCATTTCACCGGGACACGTCCGTCCCGCGGGATCTTACATGATACCGGAATTATCTACGCGGGAGATGGAGAACTCTGATTTATGGGCATTTGATAGGTTCTAACGAATAATCAGCGTGCTGGTAATGCACATTGCCTCGCGTAAATTAGATCCGGGTTCGATTCTCGGTCTCATCAGTGTAATAAAAATTTTACATAAGTCAATTTCTTTTATTACACTTGCTAATGTTTTTCTCTTCGCTTCTATAATAGACGCCGTCCTTTTACCATCTCCTTTACACCTTTTATTCAAATATTCCTCCATCAAACTTTAACCGACTTAAAAAAGAATGAGGTTCTTAATTCGGTCGTTATTTTTTTATGTTTGTTACCTCATAACTCCATTATTTAAAAACCGATTTGGAATTTTTTTTTTTACTTTAAGATTGGTTTTATAGAAATTTTATTAAAATCTGTTTAGTAGTTTAGTTTTAAAATAGAAATAATTGTTTAAACCACATTTGAAGTTATTTTTTTCCTGAAACACAATTTTAAATGATTAATATTAATTTACTTTGCAATTATTTAATATAATGATTGTAGAATAGTTTCAATTGCGCCTTATTCAGACTTATCTTAATAGACTTGAATGCAATACATTATCCGTCCGCTTAATAGCAACAACGTGGCTGACCGTGACTCTTGCCACGAGAGGGCGTAACACTTGTTACAACCCAAATACAAAGTAATATACGACATCAATAACGTCTTATACGGACGCCATTGAATTTAATTGCACGTTATCGAGACCGAAGCGCGGGAGTTTCGGATGCACGCCGCTTGCGCAAGCGCAGGTGCGCGCGAAATGTCAGCTGATGCACGTGCGCGTATGCCGGCTTAATTGTGAAAATTATATTGTTCCAGTTTTAATTAATGGATATTATTGTACTATAAGGAAGTTTTTCCTACCACAACAATGCGTCCCGAATTGTTGGGACATGCCATTGAGGTTGGACCACTGGTTGTGTCCACACTGTGGTATTTTACTTTAGTGTTGAGAACATTTTTTTTTTTCATTTCCTATACAAACTTAGTATAAGGAAGTTTTCCCTACCAGTCGTCGAACTGACACGTCTAGACAGAGCAACGCGTCCCGAATTGTCATGTCACTATTCGGGACATGCCATTGAGGTTGGACCACTGGTTGTGTCTCACACTGTGGTATTTTACTTTAGTGTTGGGAACATATAGAGGAGCAACGCGTCCTGAATTGTTATGTAATGATTTGGGACATGCCATTGAGATTAGACCATTACGTTGTGTCTCAGACTGTGGTATTTTACATTAGTGTTGGGAGCATATATTTTTTTTATTTTCTATAAAAATATTATTTCAATACACAGTAATAATTCAAGAACGATGATGCACCTTACTGCGTGTATTCATCTCCTGAGCCCTTGAGACATAATTGTCCAAACAAGTGTTGCTATACTATACTGAAGTGTACGGAACACATAATTTTCCATTCAACTCCACGTTCCCACGGTAACGAAGGCCGATCACGACTCGATATGTCCGATTGCGAAATTTTGAGTTCATCCGAATCGAATAGATGCATCGATTTATGAATGCCTAGTACCGAGACCGTAGAGTTTGATTAGCAATTTGTTATTTCTATTTTTTAATCGGTTTTCAAAATTAAGAGCTTCTCGATTCGCTTGTATTTTTAACCGACTTCAAAAAGAACGAGGTTCACATTTCGGTTATTTTTTTATGTTTGTTACCTCGTAACTCCGTCAGTTGTAAACCGAATTGGAAAATTCTTTTTTATCTGAAATAATATATTTACACACGCTGGTCACAATTGTAGGGAATTAGTGAATGCAAGTGGCTCAGGACCGTACCTTTTGGCAGTCTATGGGGGAGGCCTACGTCCAGCAGTGGACGGATAACGGTTGAAATAATGATGACGATGCTGAATATATTTACAAATACATAACCTACCGTCGATCAGTGAGAATATCCCAGTCATGCAGTCGGAGTCGCGGTTTAAAACTAGTTTAATTTATAAGTATTTATTTAGAACTATTTTCCACAAGGTTGCCCCCATGTCAAGGTGTTTCGTGTTATATATAACGAATTACAAACACATAACCCTATTTGGTCCGTACACTAATATGGTCTTAGTCTCATTCGACCTAATTTGTCCCGACTAGTGTTGTGTAGGAGTCGATTTGTGAATAGTCGATAATTGTAATTACTAATACTCGAGTAGGCAGTAATACAATGTCGACTTAATTTGTTTTAAATCATGATTAATTTTAAAATGTTCACAACAACAATTCATGAGATAAAAATTGGTACTAATTTAACAAATGGGCCGTAGTCGCCAAAATAAAAACGTTTTGTTATTTTTTTATTCTCAAAATTCACACTAATTTAATGAAATTATATAATATTTATTTATTTAACTCTTTATTGCACCATAAATAAAATATACAATGACAAGTGAATAATTCAAGTGAAATACAGTAACATAAATACAGATTGAAATATACACATAAAGGTACAAAAGGCGGTCTTATCGCTAGGGCAATCTCTTACAGACAACCTTTCTTACAAACAACCTTTCAATAATATAATGATCAATAAGACACTAATGGAATCCTTAACTGTTTCTTAAAAACAGCAATCTCAATAATCCTAATATTAGATACAAATACAAACTTGCTGTTCCGAAGTATCGTTTAAAAAAAGTTGATAGACGCTTTAAGGGAATAGGCGTTAAATGTTAGAATAAGACACCGAAGAATATTTCGGATCTACCTTTTAATAAATTTAAAACTGCTATTAAAAATTGTTATTGAATAAAGCCTATTACACTAAACAATTAGTGGAGTGACAAACATGCATGGTGTTAATTGATCATGCACGGGCTTTTTAATGACCATGTAATTTTAGATATAGTAATCATTTAAATAATAATATATATGTGTACTTATAATAGATGTGTATGTATGTTAACAGACATTTAAAAGAGTAGATTCTTCTCAACAAATGACAATGTTCAGAACCCTGCAGTAGATTAAAAAGAAATGACGATTTAAAAATGATTTCAATTTCCTCTATAGACATCATTAATACCGTGAATATCTCAAAATATACTGCGACTCACTTTCGTAGTCTCACTGGTACGTTAATGTAACGCACAGTATAGAAATATAAACATATATACATATACCCTGCTTATGTGATACATAGGTACATATTGAATTTACAGGGTACAGTGGCATAACACCTGAGTCCTCAGGAATGACTATGTATAGGGGGTATCATGGGCTAAACAGTATACTCTGTTATGTCCATGTTACTGCTCATGTCTATAGGCGACGGTTACCACTTTCCATCAGGTGAGCCGCCAGCTTGTTTGCTATTCTAAGTTGCATAAAAAAAATATACTTTGTGAAAATATTCCTTACACGTATGTTATGTTTCAAACACGGTTTGTCTGTCTGTACATTTCCGAGAAGTACAATATTAGTTACAGCTTGTTTCGTGTCCACTTTAGCGCCGTTTATAAATTTGTGTTGATGTTGACATCGTGTTAAACACACGTTATTTTGTCATTTGGTAATAATTGTTGATAATATTACCGTGCGACCCCAATAGTTGTTAATTTGCGTAATTGAACGTGATTGTATTGTAGTTGAAAATGGTGATTTATTATGGTTTATCTGTGACTTTTTACAATGTTGTGCCAACAAATCTCTCTCCTTGCTCTATGGTTTTTTTGTGAGATGAAAATGGAATACCCACTTGTGCTGTTGGTTTACACCAGCGGGGTACTAGTGACTAATAGTAAACGAGGATATACAAAGTCGGTTGGACTATCGTAATGAATTACCAGGAATTGAAGGTATTCAGAGTTGGCCATGGGATAGTCGACTTGATATATAATATTGCTAGCAATGGAATCGCTAGATTTCATTACTAACAATCCTATGATCGAATCTTAAAATAACATGTAAAAAACATATACACTAAAAATACCATACACATAAAAAATATAGAAAAATTTATAACTTTTTCCCTTTGGAAGTCACTTAAAAATTAACGAACGTAAATGAACTTGAGTTGTCTGTGTCATCACTATGACCTGTAATCCCAACACTAATGGGACAGCGAGTGACTCCTACTGAATATTATTGTCCCAGCCTACTTCATTATAGATAATGCGCACGTCTGCATCGTTCCCGTGGTCTAATCATTGCAGGCATCTACATCTAGCAACGTACGGTAGTTAGCTACCGCACGTTGAGGCCTGCAATCAGCCAGAACTAGTGTTGTACGCAGCCATGCTATCGGGACACGGAAAGGAGCCGGGACTCTGTGCGGTATATTTCTGAATCACTAATACGTTAAAATTAATCCGACATTGCATTTCTGCACAAATAGTATATGTATAAATAACTTCAGTTCAAGCTTATGTCAAACACTCGCAAGGTTGAATGGAAAATATTTTGTATTTCTGTGGAAGTTTAAATAAATAGTCTTCTTTTATAAAGAAGAAAGATTCTTGAGTGGCGACCTCGTACGGGCAAACGCACCGTGTAGAACCGTGTAACGACCCGCCATTAGATGGAGTGACGACCTAAAATGCATTGTAATATATATATATATACAGGTAGATAGGAGGTATACTACGTATTTTATTCAGGTATAAAATTTCTCTGTAGTGCATAATAACAAAATTTATACAAATAAAGAAATCACAAGTAAATAAACTCGTTCTATTACTCCCAAATTTTGCTCTATTGTGTCTAATTTTGTTTATTCATCTATTATAAAATTCACTTAAACGGGTCAAAAATTTGGTTATGTTTCAAAATGACAATATTTCTATCTATATCAAATATTTTTATATTCTCGTGAAGATGGTATAGCAAACGTTAATTAATTAATTTGGGGCAAGTCGTAAAACTCCTTACGTTTGGGACGATCTACGAACATGTGTAACTTCTTTTATATACTTTCTTTTTGTTTTTTTTTTTTATATGTTTTGTTTTATTTCTTTAAATATATACCAGCAGCTAATGTAAGAACAGCGCACAAATAACATAACGTAAATAAATTATATATCTATCTACGCAAATCGGGACAAGGCACACACCTACACAACACTAGTGAAATCCTGGATCCCGAGCATTTGTAAAGGTCATCGGCCCGACGTTACAAAGTAAGGAATGTACGTATTTAATACCCTTTATGAAACCATGTAATTTCTATATGAACAAATTAACTTCCGGGCTTTAGTATTTGTTACATTACGCTATATATTTTATATAGACTGCTTATTGAACATTTTGCAATTATGAGATGAGTGGTTTGCGATAAAGGGTCGCCTACAGTCTACGAGTATAGTATTTTCACAAGGCTACTGCGATACGATATCTTTTTTATGTATGCGTCAAAGAACTGAATATTTATATATACATATGTAATTATTAATAAATTATTTATTTATTGCTCTTCAAAAAATGGCATCATTATAGATGTATTGAATTATATTTGAATTTAGAATGCAAAATTGTGTAATTACGAGTAAGACTTTGTTTCACAATAGTATGTTTTTTGTAGGCATATCTTGAATATATCAGTATCGCTTCAATATCTATATATCGTTTCCCTGTATTCGTTGATGTCCTATGCTATGATACTAGTGCTACTACAAATATGCGTATATTCGTATTGATCGGGTGTTTTATTTCGTGCAATGACGTTTTCTGCTGAGAAGAACCCGTAAGAAAAAACAGTTACTCTTTTCGATTAGTTTTTTTTTATACCACTGAGGTGGCAAACAAGCATACGGCCCACCTGATGGTAAGCGGTTACCGTAGCCTATAATTAGCATTGAGTTCTATTTATATATGAAATAAACAAGCGAACATGAGTAAACCAGTGCCCACAAGCAGCACTCGTTCACGAGTATGACGGATGAATCAGCCATAATTTTTTTTATGCAACTTACAATGGCAAACAATCTGACGGCCCACCTGATGGAAAGTGATAACAGTTGCCTATAAACATGAGTAGTACCGTGAACATAACAGACACTGTTTCGTCCATGATACCCCCCATGCATTGCCACTCCTGAGGACTCGGGTGATATTCCTCTGTACCCGATAAATTCACTGTCATATCCCACCCTTCAAATCGAAACACAGCCATGCAAACATAACTGCTTCACGGTAGTAACACGAATGGGACAGAGGTACCCAAGCAAACGACTTTTGGACAAAGTCTCCCTTTGATTTCGTAGAGCGCAAAAGTTTTACACTACATCTTTTTTTTTTAAAAAGAGAGCAAGAGAAATAATACACGCAACGTACGGCGGAAGACCGCCAGCCGAAGAAAAAGCAGCAGGTCTCAATCCGAACAATTCCGCAGAGCACTCCCCATGATAAATTCATCATTAAATTGTCATTTTAAATTACAAAAAAAAAACTATCTCGGTGCAAATCCTCATTTGAATTTGTTAAGTAATTAAACGGAAAATTAATAACCAGATAATCACTTTCGTACACAACACGAGTAAATTTAAAACACGATTCGGTAGCAAACGAAAAAAAAAAACACTGAGTAATGAGTCAGAGTTTGTGTGTCATTAGAACAGAAATGATGTTTTATTCAAATGAGACATATTTACATAAATTTATGGCCAGTGGCGCTTGGTTTTTACCATTTCGGGCGGTCGCTAGCTAGTACTAGTTGCCAGCTATCTGCTTTTATGTCTAAATGATTATGAGCTCGATTAGAGATTTGTCAATTTACCGGGTCGTTGAATGCCCTATAATACGGTTGAGCGCAGTGATAATACCAGAGGGAGACTTTGTACAAAAGTTAGGTACCTTGCTTGGGTATCTCTGTCCCATTCGTGTTACTCCCGTGAAGCAGTTGTGTCTGCATGGCTGTGTTTCGGTTTAAAGGGTGGGATATGACAGTGAATTTATCGGGTACAGAGGAATAACACCTGAGTCCTCAGGAATGGCAACGCATGGGAGGTATCATGGGCGAAACAGTATACTCTGTTATGTCCATGGTACTGCTCATGTCTACAGGCGACGGTTACCACTTTCCATCAGGTGGGCCGTCAGATTGTTTGCCATTCTAAGTTGTATAAAAAAAAAAAAAAAGTATACGTACTGTAGAAAATTCAATCAAAGAGCATGTAATTATAAAATGGACATTCAATAGCACTCAATCAAGTTTAATGCCTAACAACATTCCCGCATCGGTCGTTAAATATCTCGATTATTAGAGGGACAACGGTGATACCAATCGAATCCTTGCGTTCTAATGGTTTCATAAAATCTCGCTCGATTCGTCACAAACACTTTTTTTTTATTATTCGATTCGCCCTTCTGTGTCGTAATCAAGGATTATAATTTATTATGTATCTTAATATTTTATTTAACTGTATATTTGTTTATGTACACTAAATATTAATAGTTGTATCACTGCAGCTGCTTGCTAACAACATGCTTTCTTACTGTACTGGGTTGACTGGAAGAGATCTCTGTCAGAGATAAGTCCACCCTTGCTCACAATATTTATAAATACATTAACAATGTAATTTACAAGTAATATGGTTTATGATTATTATAGACTGTGCTCGTAAGTGAAATAGGGACGTTTTGACTTTATGAGTACTTTATTTGGATTTCGACCGAATTCAAAAAGAAAGAGGTTCTCGATTCGGTTATCTTTTTTATGTTTGTTGCCTCATAACTCCGAAATAGACTTAAAAATTGGTTTCTCGATTCTCTTTGAATTTTTTACTATATTCTTACCGAGAATTGGCTGTTTCTATTAAGCACTATTAATATTACGACGAGACGAAAGTACCATCAATATCATCATACGACTGCAATCCCACAAATTTTATACGAATAAAAGATTAATTTGAACAAAATTTCTGGGTTCTTAAATAGATATTTCTTAACTTGATTCACGGTAACACAGACCTTTTAAATACAGATAGTGTAATATAATTCTCGATGTTCGACTCGCGTTCAATAGATTACTTTGTCAGTCGATGGAAAAACACAAACATTTATATATAAAAAGATGCAAAAATTATGAAGAACTTTACCAATATGATATTAAAATTATTTATTATAGCTTGTCCTTCTCCATCCCACATACTACTTGTTGTTGAGGAGCTAAAAAGTAACAAATAAATAAACAAATACTCCTTATTAGAGACACGCACATTTATTATATTAGTAGACATTACACTTGCCTCTTCTGTCCGTTGTAATGTAGATAGTCCTTAATGGTTGTAAAATGATCGGTCTCAAACGAATATTTGTGTTAATGTAATTAATTTAAGTATTCCCTGACAGTGATAAAGCATCAATTGAAAATGCAAATGTATTGGTACGAGAGTAAAAAGACATCAAGCCTCAATCTTGTAACCCATCTATTTAATGCGTAATCTTTGATCACGCGCAGCTTCCACCGCGTCTACCGTAATTATACCGATGCTGGCTGATAGGTTTATAAATTAACAGAACCAAAAAAGGAGTCGCCGGCGCATCGGACGCGTCGCGCGCTGCGCGTGCGCCGCCCAAACGCTGTTCATTACTGAATTTGCATATAAGTTTTACGAGCCATCGCGGCTGAAAGGAAAATCGCATGGGAACTATTCGCGTCGAGTAATTCACTTTCGTTTGACGTCACCGTGATAAAGGCGAGCTCATTGGCGCTGTCTTTAATGTTGGACGTTTTAATAACTTTTTATTTTTATTTATTTATTTAATTATTTATTTATTCTTTATTGACCACATTACAAAAAAAAAAATGTCTGTTACAAAAGGCAGACTTAATACTATATAGCATTCTCTCGCAGTCAACCTTTGGAAAAACAGAAATGTAATTTTAATGTATGTTATAATGTAATTTTAGTTTAATTTATAGTTAATTTTGGTTTAAGTCCTCGGGACACCGCCGTTTCTAATTAATTATCATAATTTTATCTATCCCGCGAGTTTAAACCCAAGAATTAATTAAGTAATCCTGTATTACATTAAAATTTGTATAACTTGATGTTTGATAAACATAATTAAAAATTCATTATTATTATTATACTGTATATTTAAATATCAAGAAAAAGTAATTAAAAAATGATATAGCGTGAATTTACAGAGTACAAAGGAATAACAACTGAGTCCTCAGGAATGGCAACGCATGGGGGGTATCATGGGCGAAACAGTATACTCTGTTATGTCCATGGTACTGCTCATGTCTATAGGCGACGGTTACCATTTTCCATCAGGTGGGCCGTCAGCTTGTTTGCTAAGTTGTATAAAAAAGAATTTAAAATCAAATAAATACCTCCAATGAGAAGTGTTTAAAAAATAAATCCTCTAGTTTAAAATAATCTAAAAATAAATAAAAAAAGCTATTGTCTATTCTATGAGTTGCTTATGAGTTATTTCCTTAGCCGCGCCACGTAGTGTGGTTGCGAGCGAGTGCTAAAAACGATCAGGTTCCTTGTCCATGGATCGATGTTCCTTTTTTTTTTTCGAAAACTTGCGGTCGTCGAAGGAAGTTTTGTATAACGTGATGCTGTCTTGCCTATGGTGTACAGGTCCTGCGGTTTCCAATATGGATTACCGTTTCCATGTCGTTATAGTAATTGTTTTTATTTTTAGCGGCCTTACATGGGGTTTGTTTCGCGTATTTTTTTTAAATGGTCCTACTCATTTATCCGTATACAAAAGCTTCAAATTATTTAGCGAGCTATAGAGAGGGGTATGCTCGGAGTTTCTTTGCTTGACAGAATCCAAAATGAGGATATCTGCAAAAGAACCAAAGTAACCGACACAGGCCGAAGGATAAGCAAGTTGAAGTGACTATGGGCTGGTCACGTAGCTCGAAAAACCGACAACCGATGAGGAAGAAAGGTTCTTAAATGAAGACCCCCTAACGACAAACGCATTGACGACCGCCCCACTAGATGAAGTGACAACTCAAATACATTGCAGGAGGTCAGTGGATGCAGGTGACTCAGGAACGTTCCTGATGGCAGTTTATGAGGAAGGCTTATTTTCAGCAATGCACAAATTTGATGATATTTTAAGGTGACTAAGGTATATGAAAAAGTAAGGTGAATAATAATACGCTGGCCAGTAAGAAGTAATAGGTAAGGATAAAAGCAGGTCAGTTGGCCTATTGTGACGAATTCATTAATTAACCACGATGGTTTCTAGGTAAAATTACATGGAAATCGACCTGATACCCTATCAAGAAAGAAAGAAAGAAATAATTTAATCAAAAGAAACATGCGGCCCACACAGTAGCGCACAAAA
The DNA here is from genome assembly GCF_026898425.1 of Galleria mellonella. Lineage (NCBI taxonomy): Eukaryota > Metazoa > Arthropoda > Insecta > Lepidoptera > Pyralidae > Galleria > Galleria mellonella. The sequence continues at coordinate 7,098,692 of NW_026442151.1, forward strand.
CAAAAACAAAAGAAATCAAAAACAAAACAAACAAATATATATATAATATCAGGTAGCTATATTATATATATATATATATATATATATATATATATATATATATATATATATATATATATATATATATATATATATATATATATATATATATATATATATATATATATATATATTGCTAGCAATAGCATCTCTAGTACTAACAATCCCTTTCCCCACGGAGTATCAGTGAGCAAGGATTGGTGACAATGAAGTCAGATTCAGTCAAATTCTCTGATGAATTCGTAATTTCACTGAGGGCAATTAGGATGAGATCGTTTCATAAATTGGCCCAAACTGGACCTCGTTTACGCAACGCAACGTGCTCACAACTGCATATGCTGTCAAATTTATTCCTATTTAAATAACTCATACTCGAATACAACACAAATAGAACGTAACATACGTCAAGTCGTACAGACAGACGTAAGATCAATCTTCACATATGATGAATGATATTAATCGTAGAGTCCACAGTGCAGGGGTTGTGTGTGCGCGTGCGCACGGGTCACGCGTGGATCTCGATCGGGCGGCCGATCTAGAGCGACTGTTTGTTTGTTATGTAAGGTTCGAACGGTCACTGCTGTGTGGTAGCAGCCACGACTGACGTGGAAGGTCCGGGTATATATGTCCGGTGATAGGCATCTCGTTAATATTATAAATGATATAAATTGTTTGTGAAAATATGTTACAACAAGATGATAGTATTTTTTTTTATGTGACTTAGAATGGCAAACAAACTGCCGGCCCACCTGATGTGCCATGGGCATAACAGAGTATACTGTTTCGCCCCTGATACCAAAATGCGTTGCCATTGCTGAGGACTCGGATGTTATTCCTCTGTACCCTGTAAATTCACTGTCATATCCCACCCTTCAAACCAAAACACAGTCATGTAAATATAACTGCTGGGGAGGAAAGGGATTGTTAGTAATGGAGACTGAGAATTCTATTGCTAGTGAACCGATTTAGGAAAAAAAAATCTTTATTTATTACCTTAATACTAATGATACAAAAGTAGCCGTATATGTCTAAATGTTTTATTTGTTTATATAACAGGTCGTCGACCGTCTACCCAAATATTTACCACCGGTTATCCGACACACAATATAAACATACAAGTCCAGGGTCGATTCAAGTGCCGCCTTTATGTTTTAAAATAAATTTACATTATAAGAGAAACGGTGTAGAAATAATGTGATTTGATGAATTCTATTAATATTATAACTGCGAATGATTGTAATGATGAATGGGTGAATGATATATATGTATATGTATATATATAGTTGTAGCACTTTAGCTGCCCGCTAACGAAATGCTTTCTTACTGTACTGGGTTTACTGGAAGAGATCTCTGTCAGAGATAAGTCCACCCTTGCTCACAACATTTATAAATACATTATTTTATATGTAACTTACAAGTGCAATAAATAAATATATATATATATATATATATATATATATATATATAATGAAAATGGAATGGCAACCCCGCCTGCGCTGTCGGAATATGCTAGCTAGCTAGGTACCGGTGACGATCAGGATAATGTTAAATCAGGTGGCTCTTCGTGACGAATTCACCACGAATTATCAATGGTAGTTTCTAGGGGGTCCGCATGGTGGGTTTACTATATACTCTGTATTACTAGCAATCATCATCATCATAACAGCCTTTAACTGTTCACCGCTGAACTGCCGCCTCCCATAAGCTTTAAAGGGTTTTGCCAGTAGTTTGCACGCTTGGCAGGCGGGTTGACAACCGCAGTTAGGCTTTAGAGATGTTTTAAGAGGGACGCTGCTACCAATCCCTCACCTTCCCTTAGTCGCCTCTTACGACACCCACGGGAAGAGAAGGGGTGGCCCGTTCTATGCCGGGACTATATGGCAACACAATGCAATTAAAATCTGTGTATTATAAAATTGGTACTAATTGTTGAAAATAAAAAAAAAATACATATAATATTTATGTATTTTTAGCCACTTACGTCAGTATTAACGTCTTATTAAAAAAAAAGGTAAAGTCATTCATATTCATTCTGCACCCTAATTATTTCCTTGAACAGGTTGGTAGTGGTTTAAAAAAAAATAAAAAAAAAACAAAGTATATCAACGTCAAGTTCTCCTTTGAAGCGCAATCACGGAACGCGTTCCACCATTATGGATAATGTTAAAAGTAAAAAAAAAACGGCTCACCTATAAATCCATGTCCCAGCCCAATTTACAGAGACTGCCGCGAGTGTGTCCAAATCTGGGGCCATCATGTTTTTAAAGTATCTCTAAAAACGGCCAATCGTCTGTTGCTTAGTACTTTATGTGTTCCGTATACAATAATAGTGCCCTTTTGTCCTGTGATCGTTTCTTGTAATTGTTTGTATCTATAATAAGTTTACTATTGTAACCTTTTGGAGTAAACAATAAAGAGTATCTGTTAAAAAAAATACACTACTTTTTTTTTTATTTAACTTAGAATGACAAACAAGCTGACGGCCCACCTGATAGAAAGTGGTAACCGTCATCTATAGACATGAGCAGTACCATGGACATAACAGAGTATAATACTGTTTAGTCCATGATACCCCCCATGCGTTGCCATTCCTGAGGACTCAGGTGTTATTCCTCTGTACCCTGTAAATTCACGCCATATCCTATCCTTCAAACCGAAACACAGTCACACAAACAACTGCTTTACGGTTGAAACATGAATGAGACAGAGGTACCTAAGCAAATGATTTTTGTACAAACTCTCCCTCTGGTAATGATTATGAAAATATAAACTTTAAAAGTCTGGGTGTCTCTGGAAAATGTAAATTGAGCTTATATATTTTGGAATTTACCACGGAACCCTAAATCCCTCTGGTAATGATTATGAAAATATAAACTTTAAAAGTCTGGGTGTCTCTGGAAAATGTAAATTGAGCTTATATATTTTGGAATTTACCACGGAACCCTAAAGTGGAACGTTTTTACCGTCCAACATTTTTTACCCCGCCGTCACTAATGACGCCGTCCAGTACGATGATAATAATAGAACTTAAAAGGATTCGAGTAGCGGAGATTATGACTGCGTACAGACGGACAGAATGCTTCTTTTGAATAGACGAATTAAATAAATAAGAACCAGTTAATTGACGTAAAAACCATTGTAAAATAAAATAAAAATAAAAATAGCCTTTATTCCTGAATTACAGATTCTTTTTTAAATTGTAAATATTTATAAATAAATAATGTTGACATCAGCAACATCTTATTTTTCAGATTGTTCTTGAACATAGGCCTCCTCCATATTTCTCCATTGGTAACGATTCCTTGCAGCTTGTCTCCAGCCTTTGGGCAAACCATTCTCCCATTACATTCCTTCAAATTAAAAAAAAAAAAAAAAAACATTACCAACAGACGACTGATTCAACGTCCTTCTATTGGGTACGCTTTTCCCCAGAAGAAAAGAATATTTGCATGCTATTACCGTACTGGCCAAACGGATTGGTATAGTCACTATACTATAGTGTTTCGATTAATTGGTCTTTACTTTCACTAGTATTCTCTTACGAAATTGTTATTCTCTTACGACATCCTGGAAAGGGAGAGGACGAATTGCCTTTTTATTTTTTAATTTAACTTTACAATATAATTTCTCCCACATAGAAATAAATAAATAAACACATGAAACAATAAATCAATCCTATTCACGCACGCATTAATAAAAATGGATACTACCTATATAATCTAAGATTGTAGTTATTGCCTTTCGTCTTAGGTCTTGATGACGTAAGACCAACAATGAACCTGTGTGGTCTAGTAAAAAAAAATATCCAAACGTTTTGCCTCCAATCTCGCATTAATCTGTATATCTATTGATATACAGATTAATGCCAGTTTAATTAAAGTTCGTATTTCAAATTGTTATTCTTTTTATTGTTCTCAATTCAAAAATAACAAAAAGAATTGCCCTTTGCCATTGGCACATATAACTTAAGTCTTAATTAAGATAAATTTACATTTAAATGTTAAGGGCGATAACAATTTGGTTGCTTAATTAAAATAAAGCGATTATAAAACCTATAGCTTCATTAAGCATTGATCCGAATGGTGCTATAATTGCTGACGTAACAGCTTTAATATGCAAATTTACAGAAAAGTAAAAATTTATATTTCATTGTTAATTAATACAATTAATCAGTCTGTTTTGAAATTTCATCAACATCAAAGCAACACGCGTAGATCGCCGAAAGCGGTTATAAAAGTGTTTATCCCATCAAATGTTGTGAAGCTTGTGCCTCGTGATAAATAAGTCAGACCGCCCACTTTCCACTGGGGGTTCTTAAACTTTGAACATTCTTCAGAAATAAGGGGAAGGATATCACTGCCAAGCAATTTAATTTCTAAATTACTGGCATGGCAGGTATTTATAGGCTACGGTAACTGCTTACCATCAGGCGAACCGTGTACAGGTACACGGTATTTGCCGTCTCTGTCGTGTAAAGAAAATACTTAAACATTTTTTCATTAAATGAGAAAGAAAAACTTGGGGATACAGAAGAAATTGTAAAGGAATATTTGGAAAACCCACATTAATTTAACGTCGAGTATCAAGTCCAAATAAAATAGATACGTCAAGGCAAAGTGAGATTACGAGACAAAAGATTTTATAATGAAATGATTTAAATTATAAGTATTTTGTAATTAATGTGTATTTTAAAAATAATAATAATAGTTTGTATAATTAATAATGTAAAAAATTTAATTAATTCATTAAAAGGAAATTTTAATCACAATAACTGTAAACTATGGGTATATTCCTGAAAATAAAAGATTTATTATTATTATTATTTACTATTTATTCATTTTTTTTTACCACTTAGAATGGCAAACAAGCTGACGGTCCACCTGATGAAAAGTGGTAACCGTCGCCTATAGACATGAGCAGTACCATGGACATAACAGAGTATACTGTTTCGCCCATGATACCCCCCATGCGTTGCCATTCCTGAGGACTCAGGTGTTATTCCTCTGTACCCTGTAAATTCACGCCATATCCCACCCTTCAAACCGAAACACAGCCATCATTAGTTGAGCAATTCACGCAGAAGAATAATTTATAATCGATGGATAATAGTACTTTGTTCACATTGACGGCGAAAGAATACGGATTGTTCGATGAACCTGCAAGTAATTTTTGGACAATTTATAATACTGCCACGATATGTTAATAAACGCATATTCATAAACTTTTAATAATTAAGATAGAACGGAAAAAGCAGAAGAATTATAAAATGAATAGTGAATGCAGTGATTTTATAGGGTACAGAGGCATAACACCTGAGTCCTCAGGAATGGCATCGCATGGGGGGTATCATGGACGAAACAGTATACTCTGTTATGTCCATGGTACTGCTCATGTATATAGGCGACGGTTACCGTTTTCCATCCGTGGGCCGTCAACTTGTTTGCCATTCTAAGTTGCATAAAAAAAAATGAAATATTTCCTAATACTTAAAAATTTACAGAATTACGTACTACCATGATATTTTATCCTATTTTTATCTGAATTATGCATTCTTTGCGATAAGAACTTTAACAATAAAGATCCAAAATTATGTATGTAAATAAAAAAATCTACATGTATAGTACAAATATAATAAATTCCTTAATAATCTTGCATCGTGCATACCTGTTCCCTGAGTCCCTTTATAAATTAAAGCATTCATACTTATCTCACGTCTGGACGTAAGACGCTTAACAATTCCTTGATATAATGTCCCGAAATGTATACTCGTTACGTATTGTACACTTGATTGATGGCCTTGGCTCTGACGGGGGCCCTCTTTAATGGACTTCTGACGTTGATTTAATAAAAACCCTTCATTACACCATCAAATTCAGCCAGGGTCAGGAGCAGACGATTCGGCCCGTGGTACACCATAATTATCATGGTACACCAACCGTCCACGATCACAGTCAGAGCAATTAAATGGGCGATCACATTAGAAAGCACTTTCTTTACATCTTATACGAATGTTGTAATAATACAATATATATATATTCACGACTCGTATTCTCAAAGAACTATACAGAAGTGTTAATTATGAAATATATAATACTAGAGAACTGTTGCCGTGTAGTCCCGGCATAGAATAGGCCACCCCTTCCTTTCCCGTGGGTGTTGTAAGAGGTGATTAGGGGAGGGCGAGGGATGGGCAGTAACGTCCCTTTTAAAACATTTCCAAAGCCTAATTGCGCTTGCCAATCCGCCTGCCAAGCGTGGTAACTACTGTCAAAACCCCCCAAGGAGAGGCTTATGTTCAGCAGTGGACAGTTAAAGGCTGATATAAAATCAAAATAAAATACTAGAGAATAACGAAGAGTTATCTCCGTAACTCTTTGTTGTTCCTGGGTGTTGTTAATGTTGACAAATAGAGATTTGTCTATATGTTTTATTTTTTTACATAACTCAGTCTGTTTTCCCGAAAGACATGTTGCATACACTACGCATCTATTACATGGAGCTTATACTGAGTGAGACATGGGGGTTTCCTTCTTCTAACATTTGATTCCTTATAATTGTTTCTTAAGATACTCTGAAAAAGAAATGGAATGATCACATATTGTCATATGATCAAATATTAATAGTTGTGGCACTTTAGCTGCCCACTAACGACATGCTTTCTAACTGTATTGGGTTGACTGGAAGAGATCTCTGTCAGAGATAAGTCCATCCTTGCTCACAACATTTATAAATGCATTATATTACATACATGTAATTTACAAGTGCAATAAAGAATATAGAAATATATTGTATCTTTACTTCGTCACACGCAACACCGCTTGGAAATTTAAATTATAAAATCTTACAGGTACTGGAGTTTGAATCTCGAACCTTTGGTTCTAAGATAACTTTAACCGTTAAGCACATGTATCTTACAAGGAACATGAATGATGATATCGCTTCTTCATGAAATAAATCTTACATTGTAAAAGACATTGTCCGAAATACTCTCGTAAATCAGGACCACCTCGCCGATTAGCCTTTGCAATAAAAAACATCCACCCTAAAGGTCAACGCACATCGCAATTAGAAGATGCTGCCCGCGGAGCTGGCATCAGCAATCACTCACGAGCACACACGAGAATTGTGGCAGCCATTTTGAAAACATTACATCGAATGTTCGCGCACTTTGTTAGCGATGCGTCCATAAAATGGCTGTTTTTTTTTTTTCTTGTCAGTCTTTTGATGGGTAAAAATTCGGTAGGGTCCTTAATAACATTGAAAGGCGAAGTTTATTTGTCCGCGTACGGCCACTAAAATGATGGGTTTCTTAGCACTTCGCTCAATCATTCGGGAGCAATTTGAATAAGGTTTTCGTCGCTTTTGCACACAGTCTTTTTACCACGACGCGCGGTTGTTAGCACGGAAATTATTCTGAGAAATCTCGGACTTAATTAGGCGCATTGCGCCTTTGTACAATCGTTTTCTGTTAAGAAAATATTTGGGCACGAACAGGGTTAAGACCGGTCCGTGGGCGGCAAACAAAAAAGTTATTAGACATGACATCGCGAGGTGTTCTGTTAAGTGACGAATCGAGTAATGTAATGTTGATCATTACTTGTTTGTTAAGTGAAATATTTAACAGAGTTAAACATGACGCTGAGAATATTCATATCGTAACTATTTTGAGAAGTCATATTACTTTTTGACAATGGCTTTGTAGTTTTGTTGATTTCTTTAACACCATCGAGGTCTTTGTCTTCGGTACTGGAAATTAAGCAAGGATAATATCTGTACCGCTCCGATATCTATATATTAGGTTTCTTTAGACATCGATGGCGGGGAAAAAATCGTCGTCCACTTGGATATCGCCCAACCCGATGCATATCTATATTAATTGGCATCAGGCGCTAAAATTCAATATTATAACTTATTTTGTTAGATTCCAACGTGGCTGACATGTTGCCGTTTCTCAGATTAATTTAGTTTGTTAACGGTGTTTTTCATTACTAGAGACTTAGTTGATAACTTAAATTTTAAAATTAAGTTATACAGTAAGTAGATTATAAAAAGTAAATAAATAAAAAATATATATTAATACAAAATTTTTAGTGTCGATCAAATTTGAGTTCATGACCTTTAGTTCTATAAATCAGGGTACTACACCACTGAGCAACAGCTCATTATATATATATAAAAGTAGACAACAATGCAACTGTGCGAACCAATGTCTCCCTTTAGCAATCTCACTTAAAACAATTTCATAACTACATCTAGCAACATCGGCAAAAAATCTTGTTTATTGTAAAGCGAGCAACTACAAAAAATATTTTGACATTTCTTGGTCACGGTACATAATTACAAAGGCGCCGTTGCTACTCAAAACAATGGAATAAACTTTTTAATCAATCACATGTTGCAAGTCGAGCGTGTCTGTTAGTTTTTGAGTGTGTTACGCAAACTCAGACCAATTGTCTATGCGTTATGACAAATGATCCGCCATATTGCACGCCAAATTAAATAGTTTGAGATAATTTGATTGAGACTTCGTGATAATTAACAGAGACGTAAATAATATGTTTGCGCAATAAAAATATGTATTTCACGGTAATTAGTTTTAAGTTATTAAGAAATTGTATTAATATATTACTATATTTGTGAGTATTAAAACTGATTATCAATATGTACTTATATTAACATACTTGTAAGAATTTATGTACTTAATATGTAATATGAAGACCGTCTTAGTGTCTTGAAAGGGCTTAATGTAACTGTGAAACGGGAAGCCAGAGCCAAAACGTCCAGTTTTTAATATGTCAGAGTAGAATAAATGACAGCTTTGACAGCTGTTATTAGTTCGATGACAGACGAATTGTCATTGATTAGTATTATCGATGTAATTTCATGAATCTTTTTCGCGGTATTTGTATTACAAAAAGTATTCTATTATCGTATTGTTAAAGTATAAAAGTTATAAATAGTGTGTTGCCGTTTCCTTTTCCTAGGTGTCGTAAGAGGCGACTAAGGAAGGGCGAGGGATGGGCAGCAGCGTCCCTCTCAAAACATCCCCAAAGCCTAACTGAGGTTGCCAGTCCTCCTGTCAAGCGTGGCAACTACTGGCAAAACCCCGCAACGGGGAGGCTAATGTTCAGCAGTGGACAGTTAAAGTCTAATATAATGATGATGAAATAGTGTCTGCGTATTTTACCTCTAATACTTTTAAAACTTTGTAGGTAGGTCAGTTAGTAAACAAGATTTTAATTGAAGTAAAAACTTTATATAGCTAATGTATTATATTATGGTATATACTTTAATGATGATAGATGATGGAATATTTGAATACTTTTGCATTCGTAGGTACGGTAGTAAAAAGCGCCGGTTAAATTAAATTATACAAACATCAACAACATTTATCGCCATTAATTGTAAACTGTTAAACAGCGACTTGCCCATAGACTGTCATAAAGAAACAACTGACTTCCTTCAGTAATATTAAAATCTGTATATTCTCTTATTCTCTATACGTTATAGTAATATTATAAGATTATCATTTAAAGATATTTTTTTGTAATATAAAATATTTTTATAACTTTTAACGATTACTTAAAATAGTTTTTAATAAAAAATGTAACAATTGTTACATTTTGTATATACAATTGTATTTGTATGAAATTTATTAAAATTTTTCACTTTACGAAACCTGACCATAAAATTTCGTTTTTTCCATAGATTTAGTATAACGTGCTATTGTTATTTTCTATATCCAATTCTTAACTGCCAGTTACATAATTAAAAAAAAACAATCATGACGTTTCTAAAGATTGACATTCAAAATCGCGGGAAACCAATGTATCTAATCGCAATCAATCATTCGTACCACGTACCACACGTGCGCGTTCAAAACTCTAAGATTGACATTTGAGTTTGTTGCGTCACAATACTGACAACAAAATGATGAAAACGTGTAACGCAGTCCTTGTTTTTGAACGCGCCCTCTCGGCCTCAGCAAACAATCATCATGCTCTTTAAATAAGTTTAATATACAACAAACTTGTTCGGCAAATGTTATGAAATATAGTGTAAATTTTGTATAAAACTATGGCACAGCAATGTTGGAGTTTTTGCAACGTTACATTTGATCATTTATTTTAAGGCCTATTATTGTACGACTTCCAAAAGAATGTTCTCAATTTGTATTTTGATGACGATAGGAGATGCATTTTCCTCTGCACTGCATAGAACTGCTTGTTTCGAATCAAAGTACATCTGTAAACCATAGTCCCAGTAAAACGTACTGTAAGAATGTAAACACAGGAGAGAAAATGGATTTTAATAATGGAGATTAGTAGCCCATTGCTAGCAATACACCCTATCCAGTCGAATTCCTCGCGGTTCCCCATGGAAACCATCGTATTCTTTTCCCAGTGAATTCATCACAATGGGCTAACTGACCTGCCTTTTCATTCTCACCTATCATCCTTCACTGGTGCCTATCTAACGTATACCGTTAGCGCAGAGGAAATTAACATTCCATTATCATCCATTTAAAAAAAAATCTAATACTCGTATGTCTATGAAACTATCATCCTCGTAAATATTTTTTTTAATCTATGAAGATACTACTATATTTAATTTAGCATCTAACTTTTTGTATTCCATTATCATTTGTTGTTTTTTTTTTCAGCCTGATATCTTACTAGCCAAAGTCCTATAAATATATGTGAAAGATTACGTCGTTCGTCGTTATATCATTATAATTGAAGTCAATGGTGTCGATTCTGAAACGTAAAACATATCTCTTAACCTATTTTTTTTTATTTGATAGTTTCGTGCTGTGTTATAGACTATTTTATAAACTATCAAAAATTAAAATTATTAGTAATTATGACTTAGATTTATTACAAATTTAGTTCATATTTGGCCTTAAAGATTTGGCAGTGATATGAAACTGAAGAAGGATTTAGAGTGAATTAAATTGAAGGATTTTTTTCAAATTAAATCACATTTTTCTCTATCTATGACAGTATTTTTTTTAAAGACGACAGTGACAACATGATGCATGAATAGATAAGAAAACACAGAGTACACAAGCCGCAATAGAAACATGAGATAGTGTCAATAAAACCAATTAATTATGCTACTAATATGCGACTTATATCCAAACGATAAGGTGGATTGTCCCATAAATTATAAACATTCAAACTTTGTGGATTTCAAATGTTTCTGCATTGCGTCTTGCGTGTGTGGCGCGTTTACAGTGTCGCAATTAAAAACTTCTGCGCGCCGTGTAATTACATCAGTGATGTCGAAAGCGGGCCCCGTGAATGATCTGTCTATGGCGCGTACGAATTTATAGGAGGGCAACGCCCCGAGACCATCGTGAGTTTGTTAATTAGGTGTAGAGCGCGATGTACGACTTGAGATTGATTGACAATGTTACAGTTCGATGTTCATTGGCCGTGCGCGATGATATGTTAAATGTAACTTCCTCACCTTTTATCACTTATCCCGCAATATAATTTGAAGAGCCTATTACGTTTCATTGCTCATCAGATACTACCTTTATCTATCTAAGACTTAATAAGAATTTATAACTTTTAATGATTACGTGAATTAAAAATTATTAATTGAATTAGTTGCACCGACAAGAGGAAACTCTTAAATGAAAGAAAAAAAAATGATTACGTAAAATAGTTGTTGAAAAAAAGTATACGATAGTAAGTATATTTAATGGCTAAACAATCATTTAAGTCAATAAAGAAATAAATTTTTGCTTCGCAAGAATATATATTAGTAGGCGTGGTTAATATAATATAATAGCAATATCTATATATTTTAGTTACAATATCTGGTAACTGGTCCAATAACAAATATGTTTAAAACCTGTTATCCAAAAAATTATATTTGGATAACAGACTTTTAACGTTTTAGTAAATAGATATCTGACCGATATGGGTGATGACCTTTTTTCCGCCATCAATGTCCAGAGGATCCTAATATATATATTTCGGATATCGGGTATCCATATTATTGTACATGCCTACACATTAATACTTGCAAAATTAATATTTAAACAACATGGGAGTAAAATAAACCTTAACGGCTGCTATATAAAACGGTCCAGAATTGGCGGAGATAATGCGTATACGAAAAACAGACATATTTCTAACCTCCTTTTAGAAATAGGTAAAAAACTTCGATGTTTGAAAATTTTATGTTCCAATTGGGTTGTCGTATTTTTTTTAATGGATGATAATGGAATGGTAACCCCGCCTGCGCTAACGGTATACACCGGCGGGGCACCAGTGAGGAATGATAAGTGAAAATGAAAAGGCAGGTCAGTTAGCCCAACGTGATGAATACACCTGGAATTCAGCACGATAGTTTCCAGGGAGACCACACGGAGGTCGACCTAACAGGATTATTGCTAGCAATGGGACTAGTAGCCCGTATTACTAACAATCCCTTCCCCCCACTCGTAGTCGTATTTTTTTTATGGGTGAAAATGGTATGGTAACCCCGCCTGCGCTAACGGGATACGCTGGCGGAGCACCAGTGAAGGGTGATAGATGAGAATGAAAACAGGCCAATTAGCCCATCATGATGAATTCATCAGGAATTAACCATGATAGTTTCCAGGGAGAACCGCGAGGAGGTCGACCTGGTTGGGTATATTGCTAGCAGTGGGATTCTCAGTCTCTATGACTAACAATCCCTTTCCCCCCCGCGTAGTCGTATTAGGTAAAGTATTTAATGACGTCGTTGTAATAAATTATTAAATAAATAATAAACCTACACGCCGAAAAGGCGGTCGGATTAAGAAATTCTTCCTTTATAAAGTCAAATGAAACAGTCGCCTTCTGTATTAATTTAATCAATTTAGTAACATATAAATATCTCAAAATGGTGCCCTATATAATTATGTAACAGTGTTCCAAAATCTGTTAACGTTTTAACGTATCGGGAGACCCACTTCTGACATAACCGTGTAATTTATAAAACATGACGAATTGGTTGAATACGGGTTGATTCTTTTGCCTGCATATAAAAAAAAAGTAGTACATTCTCGTAACATTATCTATAGACCTAAAAAAAAAGTAAATTCTTAATTCGGTAGTATTTTTTTTTATTTAAAGTAACCTAACCTAACATAGATTGAATAAGACAAAGGCTATTTTCACTATTTTTAGTAATACTTGTATTAAGTATGTTACCATTTTGCACCTTAAGAAACTCTTGTGTAGTAATAATACAAAAAAATAAACTTAATTTGACTCTGTAGCTTTGCTTTTAAAAAAATAACTTCATACATAAATATATGTACGCCTGTGTCCCATTACAGTAAACAAAAACAATAAGTCCCATATAAATTTTATAATGATTCGATTTTTTGCGAAGTAAAATTATATAAAAAAAAAAAGCTATTTCATTATATCAACCTGTATGTTATTTAGCTTATTGTAATGAACTGTTAGTCGGTGTGCGTGCCGAAATTTATCATAATGGTATTTTAATTTGTTCGGACGTTTAAATATTGTTTCTGCGCCGTGTTTTCAACTTTTTTCATTGTTGCAGGTTGGTACAAGTAGCGGTACACAGATTGCTGTACGTATGTAATAACACTCTGCGCTCTGGATTCAAGCATGATATTAACCATTTGATACTGACAGCATTTTTTTTTTTATTTTGGACACAAGAAATATATTAAAAAACAATCAGCGACCAAAAATTAAAAAATATTTAATGGTACAGTTCGTGCTTGGACTGTATTTGACTACTATATTGTTAAAATCTATTGAAATAATAATATCAAAGACTTCTGCAGCTGAAAAACCTTCAAAATGCCCACAAAAACTAAGTGACAAATACGTATAGAGTGGTTTAAATAAATAAATAAACTTCACAAAAAGTAACACACACTGCTTTATAGTAAAGCATAATAGTTAAGCTTATTAAGTAATGATAAGTTACCTAACTTGGCATAACTTGGACACATGTTTTCACGTAATATCACAATTGCGGACGGACGTGCCGCCACACCCTATTCGGGTGTTCACACTCGCCCAACGATAAGGACAGGAAAGGAAATATCCATTTTTGGAATTCAATGTCAACAGTCAATGTACTCTAGTCTTGATAACTTAATCTATTTCTTAAAGTCTATTTGTGCAGATAATCTGAAGATATTTTTGTTTTTTTTTTATATACAGTTCATTATATAATAATAATAATATAATTATAACAGTATATAATCTATCTTTCATATTTAAGAGCTGCGCTCTTGTCGGTGGAGCTCTTGCCACTCGCTACGAGTTTCAGCAAGTCTCCTCACCTCTTGATACGACACGACACCTACTTCTTCCTTAATCTGCCTGATGTAACTATGTCTCGGTCTCCCTCTCCCCCTCCTTCTTTCTATCTTACCTTCTATTATAATGTTTATAAGTTCGTCGTGTCGTATCAAATGTTCCAACATTTTTCCCCTTCTGTCCTCAATAGTTCTAATAATTTGTCTTTTTTCCTTAAACCTAAGCAGGACCTCCTCATTGCTGATTAATTAATAGTATTATATATAATATAATATAATATTATATATATATATATATATATATATATATATATATATATATATATATATATATATATATATATATATATATAAACATTCATATATACCATTTTAATTAAAAAAAAAGTTCGTAAAATATACAAAATTATTGTTCATTGTCACCCTACATGCGCATACGCAGCCATTTGATCAGACCGCGACTGGAAAGTTGCCGCCAATCTTATGGCCGCCTGTTAACTTGTGATAACCTAATTTTATTACTTGCCCGGCATTATGGACTTGGCTCTTTACAAGCTTTACATATATCTCACAACTAGTCTTCCGCCCCGACTCCGCACGGGTAGATAAAAACATAAATTAGTATTTTATATTAACTTTAATTCCGTGTGGTCCCAGTATAGAACGGACCACCCCTTCCGGTATTATGGAAGGTTGTAGAACTTCTAGTAATAATAATAATAGTCAATCTTCGAGTATTGGCAGTCACACGCATACTAATATTTTTTTTTTATACAACTCAGAATGCAAACAAGCTGACGGCCCACCTGATGGAGAGTGGTAACCGTCGCCTATAGACATGAGCAGTACCATGGACGTAACAGAGTATACTGTTACGTCCATGATACCCCTCATGCGTTGCCATTCCTAATGTTAGCGGAATTGAACAAAACAATTCATATCAACTAACTATATATTATAAATTCATTTATAGAGAAACAGATAAGCGTAAAAACTTCGCAAAATAAGCCTTTGTAGTGGTTTTAATCAGACAGATGTCAGACAGATCGCTTCCATTATATGTGAATAGATTTATATAATTACTCCCTATCACACAATCACTCGGCCGTTTGCTGTTTCATATTTGACAGCACCGTTATTGATAGGGTTGTCACTAATCCAGTTAGAGCGTGATATTTTTTTTCATTCCACTTTTTCGAAGTCAACGATCAAAAATAAATATGTTTTAACAAAAAAACAATTTGCTTAGATTTTGATAAAGTTATTTCAAATTAAATTAATTACCATTGAAATTGAGCAGAGATACAAAAAAATACAGTCAAAAAGATATCCTAATACATATTTTACATTGTTTAAAATATTCTTTGCTACAGTTTAACTTTGGTAATTATAATAATTAACGTTAAGTAAATACTTAACG
Source organism: Galleria mellonella (assembly GCF_026898425.1). NCBI lineage: Eukaryota > Metazoa > Arthropoda > Insecta > Lepidoptera > Pyralidae > Galleria > Galleria mellonella. The sequence continues at coordinate 7,114,438 of NW_026442151.1, forward strand.
TTAATTATTAACAGTACTATGGATATAACGAAGTGTACTGTTACGCCCACGATACCCCCCATGCGTTGCCATTCCTGAGAACTCAGGTGTTATTCCTTTGTACCCGTAAATTCACGCCATATCCCACCCTTGAAATCGAAACACAACCGTGCAAACACAACTACTTCACGGTAGAAACACGAATGGGACAGAGGTACCGAAGCAATCGATTTTTGTACAAAGTCTCCCTTTGGTAAAGTTTCCTTAGTTGCCTTTTACGACACACACGGGAAGGGGGGAGGTGGTCGATTCTATGCTAGGACCACACGGTAACTTTCTATATACTTACAATAAACAGAATCATCATCATCTTCCTACCCTTATCTCAATTATTATTTGTGGTCGGCGTAATATGTTTTTATTCATATTACAAAAAGATTTAGTTTATAGTTTTACGACCGGTCGTCTGCCTGACGTCAACACTCTTTGGGAATATACAGAATATATATATATATATATATATATATATATATATATATATATATATATATATATATATATGTATATATATTTACAACAAATTAAGGACATCTGTTGGATAGTAGCAATATTCAGCCAGCGCTAGGAATCGAATAGGGGAAAAATGTAAATAGAAAAATACCTACTACATTCATGAAGATAAACTATTATTGGATTTACCTCATTTTTAAATTTAGAATAAACAATTTAAATGACATTAAATTGGCAGCCCTAGCCATAAGTTGATACGGTTAATTTCTCTGCGCCATTTAGTATGTTCTGTACTCTGTGTCGTTAGTGTTATTTTGTGAAAAAAAAAACATAATCATGTATAATTTGTTATTATTATAAATAAAATAATATAAAATTTATATATTAATTATGCATGCCTACATATAAGACATACGTATAATTTACCTACATTTACTTACGTCTGTACTAATATCATATTAGATTTTAGCAGAGGGAGACTTTGTACAAAAGTCGATTGCTTGGGTACCTCTGTCCCATTCGTGTTTCAACCGTGAAGCAGTTGTTTGCATGGCTGTGTTTCGGTTTGAAGGGTGAGATATGGCGTGAATTTACAAGGTACAGAGGAATATCACCTGAGTCCTCAGAAATGGCAACGCCCCATGCGATGCCATATAGGGTATCATGGGCGAAACAGTATACTCTGTTATGTCCATGGTACTGCTCATGTCTATAGGCGACGGTTATCACTTTTCATCAGGTGGGCCGTCAGCTTGTTTTCCATTCTAAGTTGCATAAAAAATATAATAAGTCAAAAAGTTTGTTTGTAATATTTAAAACTACGAATCGGATTTGAAAAATATTTTGCATTTGATAGCTCCTTTCTTGAGGAACGTTATAAGACTATTATATCCTATATAACCAGGAGCGAAACCGGGGTATATAGCTAGTCTACATATAACGATAATTTCATAAGTTATTTTAATATTAACCTAAAAATTTTACAGTAAAAACTTTATTATAACATTCTTTACACGAGACACAAAGAATGTTTAACATACAATGGCGGATTATCTCACAGCCAACCTTTGTGGAGCTGTAACGAATCGCGATTCTTATTCGATTATTCGATCTCAATACCCTATCGAGATCACGTATTCGTGTATCAATTAAAATCACACGATGATCGATGCGCACAATCGGGAACAATTCGTTAGCGCGTTGGAAACACGAGTAATCTCAGCAACCGGGGCGATACATCGAATCGAACAATCGTATCGCTAATTAATTCTGATCGATTCCGTCGGCCGACAGTGTGCTCTCGGCATGTGTTGACAAATCGCCTCGCTGTGATACATCGATCCGGCGCTACAAGAATATCGATTGGATACGATTATCACCTCGCACGAGTGTGAAGAGCCTTGTCATGAGAATAAATAGACCGAATAGAAGTCACATTTTTTATAATCGTCATTTATAATTGCCATTATTTATTTATTCATAAAAAATAATTATAACATTATGACAGCAAAAGCCAAATCAATGTTATAAACCAAGTGTGAATTATAAATGAATTATTAAATGATTAATAATTGAATAATTATGAATGATATTTCCATTTACCAAAGGGAGATTTGGCAAAAAATGGCCTAAATAACTGCCTCTCTCTTATCCATGTTTGGACCATGAAGCAGCCATGTTTGTATGACTTTATTTCAGTGGAATATGACAGTGTATATTAAAATTTCTTCAGGGTTGGCAACGCGAACGTGACGCCCCTGTTGTAGTTGTTTCTATTAAGAAATAATAAATATGTTGAAATATATATATATATATATATATATATATATATACATATCTATATACAGTATATCTATATAAGCAACTCATTTGAACCAATTTCAATAAAAAAAAATCTTATTGGGAAAAGTTGCTTACAGGGAAAAATGGAGTATGTAAATACTTATCGTTTGGAAAATATTTTTACTTATTTCTTTTACTAAGCTGAGTAGAATAAATAAAATATAAAGAATGTTGCTTATATAGAGCGTTCACTGTACATACATACATAGTCTTACATAATAATTAAGATGGCCGACACTTCAAATCGATTACAATTCGACATCCCGCTGTTCGGTACTCGCATTCGACACCTGAAAGCCGATAAGGAATGCAATCGATTCGAAGAAATATCGATAATCGATAATGTTGCATAAAATATGATTGCAAAGCAGACGAATTTGTGGTATTATGACAGATATGATAGGCCCTTTAACTTTATTGCGCGTCTGATCTTGTTATTATTTATTTAGCTATTTATTTCAACGGTATATTTTAAGAGAATCTTGTGAAATACGTCACAATTTTATAATAATAAAAATTTCATTTTGTAAAGTATAAACTTGTGATCATATCATTATCATCATCAGCCTATTGCAGTCCACTGCTGGACATAAGCCTCTCCTAATGTACGCCACTGAGCACGATCTTCAATTCTTCTTTTTCTGTTTTAACCATCGTAAAAATCACATCGCTTCACCTAACCACGGCTCCCGCACTACGCTTGACTATACGCGGTGTCCAATTCAGAATATGTCTGCTACAAGGTTTTTTTTTTTTGTACCACTGAGGTGGCAAACAAGCATACGGCCCACCTGATGGTAAGCGGTTACCGTAGCCTATGAACGCCTGCAATACCAGAGGTATCACGCGCGCGTTGCCGACCCTGAAGAAACCTCTTTACCCCCCTTTTGAAGAACCCCATGCTGTAGTCTCTCGGGAAAACCTCGGCAGGGAGCTCATTCCATATCCTGAGTGTTCGTGGGAGAAAGCATCTCTGAAACCGCGTTGTACGCGACCATTTAGGCTGTAAGGTATGAGGGTGAACTTCCTGTCGATGGCGAGCCGTACGATGATAGAAAGTGGCCGTAGGCATCATATTGAATAATTCCTCTGAGCACAATCCGTTGTATAAGCGGTTGAACACGCAGAGTGAGGCAAAATCTCTCCTAAGACTTAAGGGTTCAATACCGCTTGCAAGCATGGGATCATCGACAATTCTCATAGCTCGTCGTTGCACTGAGTCGAAGGGTTCAAGCTGGTATCTAGGTGCTCCCGCCCATAAGTGACAACAATACTCCATATGGGGCCGGATTTGCGATTTGTAAAGCATTAATCGCTGATCCGGCGTGAAGTAATGCTTCGCTCTATTGAGCACACCAAGTTTTTTGGATGCCAGCTTCACCTTATCTTCGAGTTGGCCACGGAACTGTACGTCACTAGAGATGTCGACACCAAGGATCCCAATGCTTTTAGAGATGTTAAGAGACGTGCCTTGGAACTGTGGGAGATATGACCAGTCCTATCACAAGGTGGGAAAGGGATTGTTAGTAATGGGGTTTAATTTTCCCATTACTAGCAATACACTGTATCAGGTCGACCTCCACGCGGTTCCCCCTGGAAACTATCATGATTAATTCTAGTGGGATTGATGGGCTAACTGACACGCTATCATCGTCACCTATCATCCGTAACTGGTACCCCTCCAGCGTATACCGATAGCGCAAGCGGGGTTACCGTTTCATTATCACCCATTAAAAAAGTCCTCTCACTAATCACGGATCAAGGATCACGAATTGATCCCGAAACCAGTTGAGCTTTCTCCATCTAATTATACGTAAGGTAAACTGCTAGTTATTATGTTTGTTATGGGTGAGGATGAAGCAGGTCAGTTAACCCATTGTGACGAATTCAACAAGAATTATTCAAAATGGTTTCCAGGGGGAACCACGTGGAGGTCGACCTTGTAGGGTATATTGCTAGCAATGGTTGTCAAACCCGATTACTAACAATCCCTTTCCCCCCGCTAGTTATTACGTTAGAATACATAATGCTTGTAAAACGATATAATGTTTATTACTGCAATGACGATCAGTGACCGACAGTCCGACAAACCGACGTAACTTTTTCGTATTACGTCCATTACACAACCGGCAACTTGTTTCATTGTTTTGGGGAGCGATTACGTTAAATTGATTCGGAAACATTGCAGTCGCTGGCCGATCAGAATAGGCACCCCGCGACGTATCGGAAAGTATCGACAGCAAACAAATCTAAAAATAATATGTTTTTTTAATACATATATATGATTATTATTATTATATCAACCGTTAACTGTCTGTCCACTGCTGAACATAGGCCTCTCCCATAAAGGGAGATTTTTACAGTAGCTGCCATGCTTGGTAGGCGGTTCCACAACTGCAGTTAAGGTTTGGAAAAGTTTTAATAAATCAATCAATCTGGCCATCTCAGGTCCCGCCGATCAATAGCGTGGGGCGTACCCTATTGCCCCGGCTTCTACTCCAGAGGCAACAACCTCCGGGTCACTTGTTTTTAAGCCGTCATACACGGGTGGTCTGCGTACGTCGACGTGACATCTAAAAGTTATAAAAGATATAACTTATTCACTTCCCAAATATAAATCAAATTATAAAATTACTTTTTTATTTTATTTTTTAATAATTTAACCAGCAACTACTACAGAATGATTTATTTATGCATAAAAAATGTCTCCCACAAGCCATAGACAATATTTTCCACAAAAACAGTTCATTTAAATATTACATTTCGCACGAGTCGGTCAGCCCGTGCGAACGTCTGTACGAAATGTCCGCCATTGTTCTTACGTACGCATATATGTCGTCGTTGTGACAATGACATGGAAACTATGACGAACTAGATCTACACAAAGATCTGTGACGAATTATGACGAAACAGCTTTATCTTTATGAACATTCAGACCGAAATATGGTAACGACGGAATTATCTGTGAATGTTTTTCAAAAGTATTTGAAAAGTTTTTAAGGTTTCTAATTGATTATGTAGAATGTGCTCTGCTAGCGAACATTACAAATTTCCCAAATTCACGGAGACAAAGACGAAAGATGCAACTAGTAATTCATAAATTAAAATGAAATCCATAACAATTTTTACATCGAAAAAGAAAAGAACAATAAAGCATTTACAAAACGTGTGTCATTGTAACATCGTGTAATTACACCATAACGGCTTTCACTTTTACAATGAACACCGTAATACAGAAAAACAATCGATTTACAATCAAGTTATTAAATGTAGTGTGAAAAATTATACAATAGCGCATAACTGAGCGACGATCTTTTGTTTGCTGACGGTCCCACCGCGACGGTACGCGACCTCATTGTTGTTTGTGTACACAAAGATAATTATTTTAATACGCACAAAACAAGACTTTCACCATAGAATTTGCATTTCTCCTTGTACACTATCTGGGATATTGTTTTTGCAATGTTCAACAATGTTCGCGTGACTGCTAGGGAGGCGGCTTTCGTTGCTGCTACGCGGTTCGCAATCAAACGTCAATTCTGACACGTGCTCGCCAGAGTTACGGTTTATTTTTTTCTTGACAACTGCCTTTTTATCTGAAGACGTAATAGTACACTGTTACGTTAATCCGTCAATCAGTCAGTCGTCATATTTGTCATGCGGATTTTATTGAGGGATGGAGAAAATAGGTTACCTTTTAAGAAGTTACGCGGGTACGTAATACGTACGATTATTGATAATTTATTTTTCTTACTAAATATCCCGTGTGGTCCTGGCATAACTTGAACCACCCGTGCCTTTCCTGCGGGATTCGTAAGAGGCGATTAGAGAAATAAACAGCAGGTCGAGGAATGAGCAGCAACGTTCCTTGTAAAATATCACCAAAGCATAATTTCGGTTGCCAACCTGCCCGCCATTTTTTGTTGTATGGCAACAACTAACAAAACCCTTTTTATGGGAGTGGCCTATGTTCAGCAGTGGACAGTTAACGACTGATATAATAATATAAAAAATTTAATATCAAGTCCCAGGAATGGAATCGAGGACATATTATCTAGTATTCTATAACCGAGCAAAGTAGTGGCAATGGACAATAAATGAAATTATGATATTAATTATATGTATAAAAAATAGATCTGACACCGAGCTTTAAAGAAATTTAAATTTAAGGTACTGTTCTTGACTATAAAACTACGTTTTGATAGCCTACGCAATCGATTGCCATTTTGTCTACGCACAAAATTTCCTTTGTCCAAATTTAGAAAAAAAATCCCTTCTACGCAAACGTTAATACATTATAGCTCAATGTGCAACTGGCGTATTTTCTATCTATAGTTATACTAACACAAACAGTCATTATTGCTGATTTATAATACTTAACTTTTCAAGATGCCCCGTTTAGATTAATAAAAATCTTTAATATCATTCTAATTAATTAGTTACAAAAGAACTAACAAGGCTTCAGCGGAAACGGTGAAATGCCTGCCGTCTGAATATGTAATGAAGCTATTAGAGGAATTTGATCTCATAATCTCATGTTCGGATCGCGTTTTGTATTGGCGCGAAAGTCTCGCTCGATTCGATTGGTCGATACTATGGCACTAGTGTTGCGTAATAAATAATCGATTGTCAAATAAATCGTTAATGTTCATGTAGAATAATCTAATTATTGATTGGCCTAACAATCGTATTGATATTGTTTTCTAATCAATTTAAGTGATTATAATCTCATAATTTAGTAATATTTATGAGTAATATTAATTAATGACTCAAATCTATCGATTATATGCTAACAAATCGAGGATTTTGTCTAATCGATAGTACTAATCAAGATATTCAATTAATTAAAAAAAAAAACGAATAACTGCTACTAAACGATTATATCGTACATTTATCAATATATGGGGGATTTTTAAAGCATTCTCGACTAAAATTAAAGTAAGTTTATCCGATCTGATTAGTCTTACAGTTAAAGTATAATGTGAACATACAAAAATGTTTAGTACTAAAATACATAATTATTTATTTAATTTTTCTGCAGTACCAATCGAATTATCGATTAATAAATCGATACTCGATTATTATTAAGCTGCACTACTGGCCATGTGCGTTCCGATGTCCGAACTGCGTTCATCCGTCTTGCAGAATTTTATCGTGTAGAATTTGTATAATGCCATTACACATAATTAATGGTGACAGATAAATTTAATGCTGCTTTCTGTTGGATTTCTAATGACTGCTATAGTTTATTTATCTTTGCTTAATCTAAGTAAATAGCGTCTCGGAATTTGGAAATGTTTAGTGAAAGTAACCATTATTAGTTTTTTATACCTATTTCTATGCAACCATATGATCACGATTAAGATAATGCGCATGACATTGTTGCTAAGCTAACATTGGTGAAGAAATCGTGAGCTGCGCTTGATTATTAAACGTACCTACTTGTTTGAAGTTCTCTCTCAAGTCGTATATATTTCATTATCTACGTTACGCGATATTTACATCAATTCTCAACTATTTTTAATAATACTTTTACACTCGATAGATTGTTGAATGAACGTTTGATCCTCGTTACTTTTATTGCCTGTTTTTTTTTTTGCAGATATTTTTGTTGATGCACAATTCAAAATTCAAATATATGTTTGCATTCGAAATTTAAATAATTTTATTAATGTGAAAAATTTGAGCTTTGTCATTGCATTTTATTTCTTTTAGACTAACAAAAATATTAGTGACATTTGTAGTCATTGTTAATTTTGTCACAATTGAAAGCGCATTTTTTATTTTGCTAAGCAAAATCTCTTTCTAATGTTATTTGACACGATTATTTGCCCTTATAATGTTCCTTACAATAATGAAGAAACCAAATACTCGTATAATATAGATTACGATCATAAAAATTCCATGACCCCACAACCCGAGTTCCTTTGCTCAACTCTAAAGAACACAATTGCACAGATAACAAATTGTGTTTGCACGTTTCGCGCCAACGTGTCTGCAGTGTGCAACTCCGTCCGCACACAATCTATCCAGTTAGTACAATCCGCAGATAGTGACAAGCTTATCTAGCGGTAGTATCACCCAACCCAACTGGCGTCCCATTAGTTCGCCGACCGACTTTCCCTGCAAGCGAAACGATTGTCGACGATTGTCCTAGAGATGTATCGAGCTAGGAATATGTAATAATTGCGATGTTGTTGGTATTAAATCACAAAAGATACATTCACCATGTTTTAACGTCAGATGAAATGAGTTTCAAAAATCTGCCCTGGCCGAGGGCCTTACTGACTCCTATTTTTTTTTTAACACAAAACAAATTTCACCTTTTTTTCTGTGTTGTAACTATGATATTTCAACGAGTTTACTATTCAAAGTGCGTAAAAAAAATTAGAAATAAAAATTTTGGTGGCCCTACTCATGAACACAAATAAATCGCTTATGCCTAGTCTATTATATGTACAATGCGACCAAGAAAGAAAATGGGTTATTTTGTTGCATATAGTATGTTACAATGTATGCAACCAAATTGTTGTATTTTATATACGTATAATTTTTTTTTATTATGTTGATGTTTCTGGATGGTTGCATAGATTCTATTTCTAATTTCATCGATATACCGACAGTGCTCACTCTTAAATAACCTAGTGATTACCTGCTCTGTGGCGATATTTACTCCATCTAGATATTGTAAGTTTAGAATTACATTTGTCCAGTTCCGACCATAGACAAAATAGTATTAACCGTCCAATACAAAAGATGAAATTAATTCTCACATGATAACCTTAGTCAGCCTCAATTTCTCCTGCTTACTTACTAGAAAATTCAATTATCTCACCGCTAATCTTGAGTAGTGTATTGTTTAAACATTAATATTTATATTTATTAATGCTCAATGCCGTATCGCCTACATCTGGCCTGTTCAGGGTCCTACCGTTTGCCGCTTTCGAATGACACTTGCGCTGCCTCGTCGTACTATGAATTGCTTTAAATAAATTTCACTTACGAGTACATACAGATAACGTGTTGTTTATATTATAAACTATTCTCTTCCCGCGGTTGTACTCGCGTCGATCAGCATTAATATAAAGCATATTTAAAGTAGCCTATCGGTTAATGGCCGAGGGATGGGCCGCAGCGTTTTTAAAACATCAGTGAAAACCAAACTGCGGTTGTCAATTCGCCTACCGGGCGTGGCAATAACTGGCAAAATCCTACCAATGATACTAGTAAACTGCCATAAGGAGCAGTCTTGTTTCTTATGGCAGTCTATGGGGAGGCCTATAATCAGCAGTGGGCAGACAGTGGCTGAAATTATGTTGATAATCCCATGAGTTAAGTTAAAATCTAATGTAAACAGGATACTAAATTTCATACAAATCCTTTGAGCCGTTTAAGCGTGATTGAATAACAAACGAATAAAACGTCTTTAAAACACTAAAGTTTTTTTTATGCAACTTAGAATGGCAAACAAGCTGACGGCCCACCTGATGGAAAGCGGTAACCGTCGCCTATAGACATGAGCAGTACCATGGACATAACACTACTGTTTCACTCATGAGGGTATCTCCGTGCGTTGCCATTCCTGAGGACTCAGGTGTTATTCCTCTGTACCCTTTAAATTCAGTGCCATATCCCACTCTTCAAACTGAAACACAGCCATACAAACACGACTGCTTCACGGTAGAAACACGAATGGGACAGAGGTGGCCAAGCAAACGACTTTTATACAAAGTCTCCCTCTGGTAAACTTCAGACAACATCAGTTATTTTGATTTAACCCTTCTTTGCAGGCGGGAAAGAAATTGTTAGCAATGGAGTTTGACATCCCCATTGCTAGCAATATGCCTTATTAGGTCGACCTTCACGTGGTTTCCCCTGGAAACCATCGTGAACAATTCTTGTTGAATTCGTCACGATGGGCTAACTGACCTACTTCATCCTCATCTATCATCCTTTACTGGTGCCCCGCCGGTGTATACCGATAGCGCGGGTGGGTGTACCATTCCATTATCATCCATTAAAAAAAACCCTTCTTTGCATAATGGTGGAAATTTCCGTCATAACATTGAATACCCAGAAATTATATAAAAGAATAAGTTCACTTTAAGTTGATCGTGTCTGGATACCTTTATAATGTCCATTGCAAAAAAAAAAAATGGCTGTCAAATTTATTTTTTTAACCATTTTTCCTTTAATTTTGAGCAGGAATTATATCACCTTGATTTATTTCACCAATAAAAAATGCAAAGAAGGATTAAAACTAAACTATTGAACTAAATTTATATCACCACAGATAAAAATAAAAAAAAATCCAGATCGGTTTACAACTGATGGAGATATGGGGTATGTATTTTTTTAATATTTGTTATATTAAAAAAATACAAACGACTTAGCATCTGTGGAGTCATATCTGTGTTAGTGCATGTAGTTATAATAGGAAAATATTTTGTTCGTTGTTGCTCATGACTAAGGATCACGAAATGATTGCGAAAGTAGTCAAGCATTTTCGATCTAATTATACGTAAGGTTAACCGATAGTATTAAAAAATTACATAAAAAAATATGTACACCGTCCACCAATCCCGCCATTTTTTCATTCTCGTAAAATCATGTCAATTATGATATTAATCATACCATTTTTTTTTTGATGGGTGAAAATGGTATGGTAACTCCGCCTGCGCTAACGGGTTACGCTGGCGGAGCACCAGTGAAGAGTGATAGATGAGAATGAAGACAGGCCAGTTAGCCCATCATGATGAATTCATCAGGAATTAACCATGACAGTTTCCAGAGAGAACCGCGAGGAGGTCGACCTGATTAGGTATATTGCTAGCAATGGGATTCTCAGTTTACATTACTAACAATCCCTTTCCCCCCCAATCATCCATTGTATATATACAAACAGACACCTTATCTCGACTTGTTATATTTATCACAATGTAGATATATAGCGTCACACATACGAACAGACAGGTACAAGAGAACGATTAAAATAATCAACTCATAATGAATGCCAGTGATTTCATTGTTTTGTCATATTCACATGCTAATGTATGCGAAACGAGATAAGTGTGCCGTCGCCCACGTGACTGACGACGGCTAGCAACAGAGGTCTTTGAGCGCGTTGATTGTTTGTATCTTGGATTATGCGTTTATATACAGGTGTCCTGTAAGTTACGTATCAAACGGATTCTGGCCTAAGGGGGGGGGGGGGGGACAATAAACACGAATTAAATTAAACCAATAGTTACAAAATAGTGGGGATTTTTTATTTTTCTAAATACATTTTTCTATACACATTTTTTAGGTGGTAGAGCCACGCTGTAATACCATATGGTATTGCAGCATGAATGGGCCGGCTCGACCGGGGAAGTACCACACCCTCACAGAATACCGACGCTAAGTGGCTGCACTTCTAGTGCGACCACATTCCGTATGGTGAGTGAGGGAGTCCGGAGGCCCATCCTATACCCATCCCCTTCCTTATCCTAAAATCCTCCCCCAACTCCGTCCCCCCATCTTTCAATACCATGGCAGTGGAATTTAAAAAAAATAACGTACCCCAGGGAGGTACCAGCAGCCATGTTGCTGGAGAATCCTCCCTCGAGCAACCACGCTCGGGCTGCCCTGCGTATTCTGGGGGGGGCAAAATTCCGCTCTATGGGACCAAGGGCAAACAGAGCAAGACTTCTGCGGCATCCCCTTTGCTCAATGTGAGCCTCTGTAATATTAGGGGAATTCATTCAAACCTGAACGCTGTCCACCACCACCTAGAAACGGCGCGGCCGGCATTGCTCTTCCTCACGGAGACACAGATATCCCCTCCTAACGAAACATCATACCTGACCTACCCGGGGTATAAGCTTGAACATTGTTTTGTTTCGCGTGCCGGTGTATGTGCGTATGTCAGAGAGGATATCTGCTATCGACGCCTTGGGACTCTTGAAGGTACGGACCTGTCCATTCTATGGCTGCGCGTAGATTGCAATGACCATCCCCGCATCTATGCGTGCCTATACAGGTCCCACAGCGGTAACACTGAAACCGACCAACTAATTGAGCACGTCCAAATGGCTACAGATTCCCTGCTTGAGCAGATTCCTTCCGCTGAAGTCGTGATTGTTGGCGACTTTAATGCCCACCATGCCGAATGGCTTGGTTCGCGTACAACCGACTATGCGGGAAGATCTGTTCATGACTTTGCTTTGGCTTATGGTCTGACACAGCTTGTTTCCTCGCCTACGCGAATCCCTGATGTGTTGGACCATTCACCTTCACTGCTGGACCTTCTGCTGACCACCCACCCAGACAATTATGTGATCTCCGTCGAAGCCCCGCTTGGATCGTCGGATCACTGTTTGGTGCGGAGCGAAGTGCCTCTTACGAGTCCGACTCCACCTCGTTCTACGGGTAGACGTCGCATTTGGCACTACAGGTCGGCAGATTGGGATGAGATGCGGATTTTTTTCGCATCTTACCCATGGAGGCAGGTTTGCTTCACACTGGATGATCCCGACGCCATTGCCGATTCCATTGCTGATGTGGTGCTTCAGGGAATGGAATTATTTATTCCTAACTCTGTGGTGCCCGTCGGCGGGAAATCCCAGCCCTGGTATGGAGCCTCCTGTAGAACAGCATCTCGTCTGAAACAGGAGTGCTTCCTAACCTGGGCTAAAGGTGTGGCGTCGCGAGATCCTAACACCAGTGCTCTTAAAAAGAAGTATAACTCTGCCTCTAGGTCTTTCAAAAGAGTTATAGCCACAGCGAAGTCAGAGCATATTAGTAGAATTGGCAAGAGACTGGCTAGTTTGCCCTCTGGGACTCGAGCTTTCTGGTCTCTTGCCAAAGCTGCACAAGGGAATTTCTGTAAGTCATCTTTTCCACCTTTGCGCAGAGAGGATGACTCGTTGGCCCAGAACGCTAAAGAAAAGGCCGATCTTCTTGGATCCATCTTTGCGTCAAACTCGACATTGGATGACGGGGAGAAACCACCACCGACCATCACGTGTTGTAGGAGCTCTATGCCTGACATTAAATTCACGCATAGCTCAGTGCGTAGAGCACTTTTCTCCCTCGAAATCCATAAGTCGAGTGGGCCTGATGGTATTCCTCCAATTGTGCTTAGGACGTGCGCACCAGAGTTGGCTCCGGTTCTTACGCGTCTTTTTCGGCTTAGCTACTCATCGGGCATAGTCCCAAAGTTTTGGAAGACTGCTCTGGTGCATCCGATCCCTAAAAAGGGAGATCGCTCAGATCCAGCTAACTATAGGCCCATAGCTATCACTTCCTTATTCTCGAAGGTTATGGAATCCATCATTAACCGTCAACTGCTCCGGTACCTAGAAGAGCACCGGCTGATCTGTGATCGCCAGTATGGCTTTCGACAGGGACGTTCGGCCGGTGATCTTTTAGCTTACTTAACACACCGATGGGCAGTGGCAATCGAGAGTAAGGGAGAGGCCTTAGCAGTTAGTCTGGATATTGCGAAGGCCTTTGATCGGGTGTGGCATAGAGCGCTGCTTTCAAAGCTACCTTCATTTGGGTTGCCTGCGAGACTGTGCATTTGGGTCGCCAGTTTTCTCAAGGAACGTAGCATTAAGGTCGTAGTCGACGGTGCATGCTCTGATTTAAAACCTTTGAATGCTGGTGTCCCGCAAGGCTGTGTACTATCTCCGACTCTGTTTCTTCTGCATATCAATGATATGTTACAGATAAGTAATATTCATTGCTATGCGGACGACAGTACAGGAGATACATTATATACCGGTCATGCAAAGATCTCGCGGGCACATACCGATGAGTGCCGGAATAGACTTGTGTCTGAAATCGAAACTTCACTCCATCAAGTTTCGATCTGGGGTGAACAAAATCTTGTCCAATTTAACCCCAAAAAGACACAAGTCTGCGCGTTTACCGCAAAAAAGACGCCGTTTGTCGTATCTCCTCACTTTCAGGGCACTTCCCTTGATAAAAAGTCAAGTCTAGGAATTCTGGGCGTTGATATATCTTGCGACGTCCAGTTTTGCGGTCATCTGGAGGAGAAGGCTAAGATAGCTTCCAAAAAGTTAGGAGTGCTCAATAGGGTGAGACGATATTTCATGCCAGAACACCGCCTGAAATTATATAAAGCCCAAGTCAGGCCGCATATGGAATACTGTTCTCACCTGTGGGCAGGAGCGCCACAGTACCAACTCCTTCCGTTAGACCGCATTCAAAGTCGGGCGGCTCGAATTATCGATAGTCAACGCCTTACTGTCCGACTTGACCCATTGAAACTGCGCAGAGATGTTGCGTCTCTGTGCATCTTCTACCGAATTTATCATGGGGAGTGTTCTGAGGAATTGTTCGGATTGATACCTGCTGCTGATTTTCACCACCGTACAACCCGCCACAAACTAAAGTTTCATCCCAATCATCTGGACGAGTGGCGGTCTTCCACCGTGCGTTTTTCAAGGCACTTTCTTCCACGCACAACCATTCTTTGGAATCAACTTCCAGCAGCAGTATTTCCGAACCGATACGACAACATAACCTTCAAGAAAAGAGTATATTCCTTTTTAAAAGGCCGGCAGCACACCTGCAATGCCGCTGGTGTTGTGGGTGATCATGGGCGGCGGTAGTCACTTACCATCAGGTGAGCCGCATGCTCGTTTGCCCCCTGTGTTGTAAAAAAAAAAAAAAAAAAAAAAAAAAAAAAAAAAAAAAAAAAAAAAAATACAGTATTACTTATTATATTTATTACTAGCGGCCCGTACCGGCTTCGCGTGGTTCGGGTGGACATTTTTACATTTTAAAAAGTGGCCATTAAGGCTGCACACGCGACGGAAGCATAAAAATGGAGTAACTTCTCCCGTTTTCCCAACATTTCCCTTCACTGCTCTGCTCCTATTGATCGTAGCGTGATGAAAAGTATACTATAACCTGGCCAGGAGTATGAAGAATAATTGTACCAAGTTTCGTTAAAATCCGTCGAGTAGTTTTGTTTCTATAACGAACATACAGACAGGCAGATAAATTTACTGATTGCATTTTTGACATCAGTATCGATCACTAATTACCCCCTGATAGTTATTATGGAAATATATTTCATGTACAGAATTGACCTCTCTACATATTTATTATAAGTATAGATTATATTGTATACATACATTCGTTCTTTTTCCAATTGTGTCGGAAGAGGCGGTTAAAAGAAGTTATTGGTCAAAGGATTGGCAACAGCGTCACACTTAAAACACTACCAAAGTCTCTCTGTAGTAGCCAATCCATCTGTCAAGCGTGGCAACTACGGACAAAACCCTCCTAAAAGGCCTATGTTGGATTGTATGGATGATAATGGAATGGTTAATCACGATGGTTGCCAGTGGGAACCGCGTGGAGGTCGACCTGATAGGGTATATTAATAGCAATATGGCTGTTAGACCCCATTACTAACAATCCTTTTACCCCCTATGCAACTGTTTCGGGCGCCTGGAGCGGAGTGTAAAGTTTAACACAATTTACATACAATTCCACTAATGTATTCAAACTTGTAAGGTATTTTATTTTATACAACTTAGAATGGCAAACAAGCTGACGGTCCACCTGATGAATGAAGGACGCTGCTGCCCATCTCTCGACTGTTAAGTTCCCTTAGTCGCCTCTTACAACACTCATGGCAAAAGGAAGGGGTGACCCATTCTATGCTGGAACCACACGGCGTTAGTTAAAGACAATATACTTTTTTTTTTATCAAAACATGCGCCACAATTTTTCCCCATAATGTAGGGTAAATGTACCATTATCGGGCCATCGGAACGTGCTAAGTGCAACTGTCACGTATCGTATCGTTGGCACGTTTTGTGTCATATCTGCCATCTCCTGACCGCGCCGTAGGAGTGGTTGTAACGACTGAAGCACTAATTATGTTTAATACAACCTAACCTTTAACAGTATCTTGCTATTGTTGCTATAAATACTCGTATTTCCATGCAACGATACAATGTAATATAATAGAGCAATCACTTCTAAGAATATGTAATTGTTCGTTAGCCTAACACTAGATTAACCTATATAAGTGATTCATTTGCGTGACTGGAATGAAAAGTAGGTAACCACTATGGTACAAGGTTTTAGCTTTATAAAGAAGGATTCCAAATTCCTCTAAATGCGAACCATATCCGGCATGAACACTCGTAACTTTTGCTTGACAGCAGAGATATGTGACAGGTAGCTGATATTGTAAGTACAGTTTTCCTGTGTTGATTTTTTTAAATAAATAATTATTTATCAAGATAAAATATGGTCAGATTTTAAGTTAGATCTTCAGAAACGCAGCTGTGAAACTGCATTCAATTTGGTGCAGTAGTTTTTGTGTGATGCCGAAACGAACATAGAGAACAAACAGGTATAATAATAAAAAAAAAAAAGAATTGTTTTAGTTTCTGTTACTGTTTTTAAGACCCCTCTTATCAATATTTTTTAAATACGAGTATCTCTAACTGGCGATCCGGCACGGCTTCGTACGGGTAAATAGAATTTTCGAAACTAATATATCCTTTCTTCCACGCACAACCACTCTGGAATCAACTTCCAGCAGCAGTATTTCCGAACCGATATGACGTCGTAACCTTCAAGAAAAGAGCATATTCCTTTTTAATAAGCCGGCAGCACATCTGCAATGCCGTTGGTGTTGTGGGTGATTATGGGCGGCGGTAGTCACTTACCATCAGGTTAGCCGCATGCTTGTTTGCTCTCTGTGTTTTTAAAAATAATATATAGCCTACATTACTCGCTTATAATGTAGTTTTCTATATGTGAAAAAAAATATTAAAATTTTGAGTTTATCCATTGTAAACAAATAATAAAATCTTTCCACTTTATAATAATATTAGTATAGATGTACAGACATAATTTAATTGCAATTTTATTATATTATTAATAAATAAAATATTACAACATATATAAAATAACATTATATGTTATTTTATATATTTTGTAATATGTTACAAGCCCAAATTGCAACAAGAGGCCTACAAGTTCAACTCTACCTGCTGCCATCTGTCTCGCTCACTCGCAAACTTCTCATAGATAGATTCGTATTCTCGCCATGATTGATAACTTAATTCAATTGGCCATCCTTGACACCTCGTCTGCAAGTCTATTGTAACATCAAACACGTTTATTTTGTGCTAAATCATACGCAACTATATGTATGATTTAGTATCTTATAATTACATACAATAAAGAGTGTATGTATGCTTGGGGTTTATTTCGTAACGTAATTAAAGGTAAAATATATTATTGGGCAATTTTTTTATACACTTTGTAACGCAAAAGAAGCTAAAGAAAATCGAAACCACAAGAAAAGTAATAACTATCATTTGTGGACATGTTCTCAACGGTTGTTTCATAATTTTTGATTTTTTTTAATTTAAATTATCTCCGTAGCATTTGAATGGTGCATTTACCTTAATAATTCATATAGTATGTATTTTTGATGGGGTAAAAATAGAATGATAACCTCACCTGCCCTTTCGGCATATGCTGGTAGGGTGTCAGTAAGTGGCGATTGCTGAAGTTGGAGTCAGGTCAATTGGCCCTACGTTGCGAATTCACTGTGAATTAACCGCGATGGTTTCCAGAAGGGACTATATAGAAGTCAACCTAATACGGTATATTGCTAGCAATTGAGACTAGCCCCCCTATTTCTGAAGATCCCTTACCCACCATAGAATATTATAGTACTAATGCTATGCATATAATTATAGACTCATTATGGGTGCCCTAACTGGGCATATGCCGGTAAGGCATAGACTATACAAGATGGGTTTATTTTCGGACACGCTGTGCAGACTGTACGGTAAGAAATCGGAATCCATGGAATACTTGGTGTGCAACTGCGATTCGTTGTACGTACCGTACGCACGTACCTTTTGGGGGGAGACGAAACTGCTAGTAATTAGTATCAGGTCGACCTCCTAGTGGTTTCCTCTGTGAACCATTGTGATTGAATTATTGTTAGATTCGTCACCATGGGCTAAGTGACCTGCTTCATCCTCACCTATCATTCCTCACTTGTGCTCTGCCAGCGTATACTGATAGCGCAGGCGGGGTTGCCATTCCATTAGCATCCATTAAAATAGTACCTCCTATTTGAAGTCTATTAAAATATTTAAAAGTACAGATGTACCTAATGTACCCACTTACCCCCTATCCACACGTTCACCTTGTACCAATGAACTGCGTACTATGTATTGTTCAGTGACTTTACTTTTCAATTCAATACAATAATTCTAATGACATTTACTCGTTAATAATCTGGTTACCGGCTCACGCGACCGGTCTACGCGATTACGGTAATGCTAAAGGGTAGTTGTGTTTAACAGGCTGTATCTGTTCTCGTATCTAACATTTATTAGCTCGTGTAGGAACTATTATTTTTAAGTAACTGTAAAAAACGAGGCGGTTCTTTTTAAATGCCTACAGAAAGAGATGGTTCATTTTGATCGATTACAAAAAGAAGTTTGTTTATTTTAAATTATGAGTAACTATTTAAAAAAAAGGGTCTTTTTAAATGAGTGTAAAAAGAAGGTAGTTCTTTTAAACGAATGTAAAATGAAAGAGGTTCTTTTAAACAAGTATAAAAAGAAGGAGGTTCTTTTAAACGAGTCTTAAAAGAAGGAAGTTGCTTTAAACGAGTGTAAAAGGAAGGTGATTCTATTAAACGAGTATAAAAAGTAGGAAGTTGCTGTAAACGAGTGTAAAAGGAAGGAGCCACTTTTAAACGAGTATAAAAAGAAGGAAGTTGCTTTAAACGAGTGTAAAAGAAAAGTGATTCTTTTAAAAGAGTGTAAAAAGAAGAAGGTTTTTTTAAACGAATGTTAAAAGAAGGATGTTCTTTTAAAAGAGTGTTAAAAGAAGGAGGTTCTTTTTAAATGAGTTTAATAACGAAATGGCTATTTTTTTATATACAGTAAAAACGCCATTCGTCCAACTTTATATGTATTTATTAATAATTAACATTTATAATATTTAATTTGTTACAGAGATGGCAGCGGAGGTGGTTCGTCTTGTACGACGATGGGGAGCTCACATACTCGTTGGACGAACATGTAAGTCTATTCCATAATATTTGGCAGTAAATAATACTCAATAAAAATGGCTAATATCGGTATCACTACGATATCTATTTTTTTTTTTGTTGGATGAAAATGGATTGGTAACCCAGCCCACGCAAACGGGATACGTTGGCGGAGCACCAGTGAAGGGTGATTGATGAGAATGAAAACAGGCCAGTTAGCCTATCTTGACGAATTCAACATGAAGAATCAATCATGATAGTTTCCAGGAGGAACCGCGTGGAGGTCGACCTGGTTAGGTATATTGCTAGCAATGAGATTTTTAGTCTCCATTACTAACAATCCCTTTCCCCCCAATATTAGTTTCATTTGGACGTTAAGAGTGGGTCAGAAGTATCCATATGCAGAGGACTCATGTACAAAAATTGGTTGTCGCATTTAGATCACCATAAATTCTACTCAAACGATTTCAACAAATATAATCACATGTATTTGAAATTAAAAGATTTTCGTGTCCGTTCTATATATATTTACATCTACGGTATTAAATCTCTTACATTTTTCCCGGGCATTCATAAATATTCATAATTATTGGAAGTTCTATATCTAGTTGGCTGATGAACGATACTGCCTCTATAAGGCTCACGCGTCGGACGTAGGGTATAAAAACCTTACAACCATGGTGTAACCAACGAAGCGGCTTTGATATTAAATATAATTTGAGTTCGAGTTCCACAAAAAACTAACTTCAATTCAAGTAAAATGTTGATTTAAGAGTTAAACTGAACTACACTTCACGTTCTCTTTTTTTTTTTTTATTAATTTGTTTATGATACTGTTATTGTAAAGTGCGATAATTTATTCAGAGTTTGTTCTTTTCAGTTTTGGTTGTAATGTTTTATGTATTTGTTGTTAAGTGTGTTGAGTCTTCCATCCGGGAAATAGGTATTGGCGACCCGCACGCATGCTAAAGGTAAAGGAGTTAAGGGGCCGCCTGAAAATCAGCGCTATATAGATACTTCTCGCTAAAGCTGTACATATATAGCAACAGCTGAGGCGGCTTCTATTACCAGCAACATTGTTTTTTTTTTCTTTTTATTGTATTTTTTTATTTTCTTAATACTGGTAATAAAGGTTATTTATCTATCTATCTAACTACTGAATTGATTTGATAAAACTTCTATGGGTCAAATGAATGAATGAATGAGTGGTTTACTTTCTCTTCACAAAAGCTAGTATAAAGTGACAACTTGAGGTACAATTTGATATGTAAGACCAATTTTGTGAGAGACTGGTTGCCTGCAGTAGGTTTTGAAGAACCTATATTACAAGTGAAATCTGAATCTGAAAGATAAAAGAAAATCCAAATTGATTTATAACTGACAAAATAGGGGAGGAAGGGATTGTTAGTAATATGCCTTGTTAGGTCGACCTCCGCGTGGTCCTATCTGAAAATTGGTCCCAGCATAGAATAGGCCACCTCTTCCTATCCCATGGATGTCGTAAGAGGCGACTAATGGAGGGCGACGGATGGGCAGCAGCGTCCTTTTTAAAACATCTCCAACGGCTAACTGCGATTGCTAATCCGCCTGCCAAGCGTGGCAACTACTGGCAAAACCCCCCAAGGGGAGTCTTATATTCAGCAGTGGACAGTT
Organism: Galleria mellonella; assembly: GCF_026898425.1. Classification (NCBI taxonomy): domain Eukaryota; kingdom Metazoa; phylum Arthropoda; class Insecta; order Lepidoptera; family Pyralidae; genus Galleria; species Galleria mellonella. Next base: position 7,135,481 of record NW_026442151.1, read on the forward strand.
AAAGGCTGGTATGATGATTTTGATGATACTTTTACATGTAGCCTAGTTTATAAATGGAGGATTTAAAACTTGTCAGGTTGGCACATCGAATTTTGATTAATAGCTAGAAACTAGTTGTCTATGGTACGCTGACGTAACACCACAATAAATAAATAATTGCTTGCCAATTAATCTATGCATCGTATTATATGTATTGATGAGAAAGGACATATAAATATCAGCTTTTAGGGTTCCGTGCTTCGTTACATTTTAAAGGACCATATCAATATATTTTGATGAGCTCACTGTCGAGGTTTTTCCAAGATTCCAATTTAAATGTTAATTAAGTAATTAAATGTAACAATTAATATGTATTTAGAATAACTATTTGGACTTATTTAATTGATGAATTTTTACTTTAAAAATGTAAGCCACTAAAAAGTACTAACATGTGCTGAGACAAAATTTGCATGCCTTTTAATAAGAATATAAATAATTTATATTTATTTTTATGTATTTTTATTATTTGCATGTACTTCATTGTTATTTACACACATGCATATGCTTTCTTTATATAATTTATAATTTAACATTGTTCGCCAACTGCATTAACCTTGCTGTGTGTACACCTGTCTGGGTCTCAATCTAGTTCAAACTATTTTTTTTTATTGGATGAAAATGCAGTGGTAACCCCGCCTGCGCTAACGGGATACGCTGGCGGGGCCCCAGTGAAGGGTGATCAATGAGGATGAAAACAGGCCAGTTAGCCCATCATGATGAATTCATCAGGAATTAATCATGATAGTTTCCAGGGGGAACCGCGAGGAGGTCTACCTGGTTGGATATATTGCTAGCAATGGGATTCTTAGTCTCCATTACTAACAATCTCTTTTCCCCCCAGTTCAAACTATTATCTTTATTTAAATGTTTATAATGTTATTGATTGTAACCTGTTGAGTATACCTTTTAATAAATAAATAAAAAAAATAAAGCTAAATGTGTAGCTCCCAAAGCGGATTGAAGTCAGGCAGGCCGGTCGTAAAACTAAAAGCAAAATCTTTTTGTAATATGGATAAAACCATATTTCGCCGAGCCCAAGTAATAATTGGGATAAGGGTAGGAAGATGATGATGATTTATTTATTTATTTATGAGACAGCATGGGGTTCTTCAAAAGGGGGGTACAAAGAGGTTTCTTCAGGGTGGGCAACGCGCGCGTAATGCCTCTGGTATTGCAGGCGTTCATAGGCTACGGTTACCGCTTGCCATTAGATGGGCTGCTTGTTTGCCATATCAGTGGTATAAAAAAAAATTAAAGTCGATTTGTTTTTGGAACTTTAATTGTTATTATATTACTAGTTGACTCGGCAAACGTTGTTTTACCATATACATTATTTCTAGAAGTATACATGAAAATATATCGTACTACAATTATTATATTCGATTGTCATCTTGCAACCATATTGTGGCATATAAAAATTGCGATTAAACAACAAGGGTTGATCGTAAAAGCGTGAAAATTTGAATTTGTATGTATTTTTCAATGCTAAATCATAATAAAGTAAAAATAAAAAAAATTGACAAAAAAATTATTTAGAAGTGGGTCACCCCTATCATTGAGGGGTATAAAAAATAGATGTTGGCCGATTCTCAGACCTACTCAATATGCACACAAAATTTCATTAAAATCGGTAAAGCCGTTTCGGAGGAGTTTGGTAACAAACACCGCGACACGAGAAATTTATATATTAGATTTTGAGTACTATTTATATACGGAACCCTACACTGACACATGTTCGTTTCACACGAACATGTACGAGGTCTGTCCGGAAAGTTCGTATAAAAGTGTTCTGGAATGCGAGAAAGAGGAGTGGGGAGGCCAGGTAAGCGCAGGACCCCTTCCTTATGTCCCTAACAATGCTTCAGTTCTGGTCTGACCGCCGTGCGGTGCGAACTGGCTTGTCACGCCATCTGTGAAGTTACCTCTTAACGAAACCCCGTCGGCATGGAGCCCGCTTCCGTTGAAGAGCAGCGCGTCGTAATCAAGTTTCTCTCGAAACTCGGCAAGAATGGCCGTGAAATTTTTGCCGATCTCAGAACAGTTTATGGGGATGATGCTGTGAAGGAACCAACCGTCCACAAGTGGCTAAAAAGATTCAGAGAGGGCCGAGACAATGTTGATTGTTTTTTTCGATGTTCGGGGGATTGGCCATCAAGAATTCGTCCCTCCAGGCCAGACAGTTGATGGAAAATTCTACGTCGATGTGCTCAGACGCCTCAAAGCTCGTGTGGCACGAGTTCGTCCAGAATTGGCGCGAGAGGGGCGTTGGATTCTTCACCACGACAATGCCCCTGCCCACACCTCTCTTGTTGTCCGTGAGTTTTTGAGTAAAAATTCCATTACGGTGACCGAACACCCCCCCTATTCGCCGGATTTGGCCCCGTGTGACTTCTTCTTGTTCCCAAAAACCAAATTGGTACTTCGGGGGCGGCATTTGGGGGACATAAATGAGATAAAAAAAGCTACGACGGGGCAGCTGAGAAACCTACAACCAGAGGACTTTCAAGGAGCCTTCTCACAGTGGAAACGGCGTTGGCACAAGTGCATTATGTCACAGGGGGAGTACTTTGAAGGGGATAAAATTGATTTACCTGAATAATTGTAAAATAAAATTTTTAAAAAACTTTTATACGTACTTTCCGGACAAACCTCGTAACTATTTCCTGTCGACATGCTTTCGTATTATGCAACATTAACCTTTCTGTGATAGTGTATATGTTGCAGTCAAAACTCTTAACCAGTCAAAAGTACTTTTTATTTTAATAGGTGATAATGGAATGGTAACCCCACCCGCGCTATCGGTATACACCGGCGGGGCACCAGTGAAGGATGATAGGTGAGGATGAAACAGGTTAGTTAGCCCATCGTGACGAATTCAAAAAGAATCGTTCACGATGGTTTCCAGGGGGAACCACGTGGAGGTCGACCTAATAGGGCATATTTTTGGAATCAACTTCCAGCAGCAGTATTTCCGAACCGATACGACAACATCCTTCAAGAAAAGAGTACATTCCTTTTTAAAAGGCCGGCAGCACACCTGCAATGCCGCTGGTGTTGTGGGTGATCATGGGCGGCGGTAGTCACTTACCATCAGGTGAGCCGCATGCTCGTTAGCCCCCTGCGTTGTAAAAAAAAATGCTAGCAATGGGGCTGTTAAACTCCATTGCTAACAATCCCTTTCCCCCTAGTCAAAAGTACTATTGTCTGAACAGGTTGGTCAAAAGTGGTTTCAACGGAAAATTATTGGTTATTAGTACTTTTGACTGCAAATTTGCGGTTAGGTTAGGTTTTTTTTATAATACTTAGAATGGCAAACAAGCTGACGGCCCACCTGATGGAAAGTGGTAACCGTCGCCTATAGACATGAGCAGTACCATGGACGTAACAGAGTATACTGTTTCGCCCATGATACTTCCCATGCGTTGCCATTCCTGAGGACTCGGATGTTATTCCTCTGTACCCTGTAAATTCACTGCCATATCCCACCCTTCAAACCGAAACACAGCCATGCAAACACAACTGGTTTACGGTTGAAACACGAATGGGACAGAGGTACCCAAGCAAACGACTTTTGTACAAAGTCTGCCTCTGGTAAAATATGTTAGGTACTTTTAACTGTTGTTTAAAAGTATTATTGAATAAAACCTTAAGGTCAGAAGTACTTTTGACTTATTTTGCTAGTCAATAATACTTTTGACAGGTTAAGAGTATTGACTGCGACATATGTATGGCTTAAAACTAGTTTTTTTTTTTTTCTACATTATTATGCCAAGTTAATTTTGAACATGTTATGTGATAGTTACGCGGTAAACTCCAATTAAATGTGTTATATTTTATTTACGACTTAATTATAGATGCCAACTCCTAATTTATTAATGTAGATAAAGTGATGTGTAGAGATTTTTTTTCTTTTTTTATTTCCGTAAATAAATTACGTATAAAAAATCTAACGGATCGTTCGTTCGTATGTAAGTACATACATTTGGGAGGAAGGGATTGTTAGTAATGCGGACTGTCAGTCCCATTGCTAGCAATATACCCTATCAGGTCGCCCTAACGTGACTATGGCGTGAATATGCCGTGATATATGGCGTGAATTTATTGGGTACGGAGGAATAACTCCGAGTGTTATGTTATGTCCATGGTACTGCTCATGTCTATAGGCGATGGTTATCCCTTATCCCTTCCCTAATCCCTTCCTCCCTCTCCGGTGTCGCGGATAGAAGCCAGTAATATATATGTCGCTGTTTATAATTATTCCGTTTCCATCATAATAATGCAGTGGTCGGACCACATCACCGGGAAGTCGAATCTTATGCATATGCAAACTCGACTCACATAAATTAATGTGATAGCTAATGAGAAACGCGGAACTATACGAAACAGGAACAGTGTGGGTGCAGCACCAATCTTCATGCATCCACTTATGATTTACGACTATACGAATACCTATCGATGTGGGTATCGACTTATACTCAATACGTTATGGCCCCAGATTTTGCTTACATGCTTTTTCAACGTCTAAAAAACTTCCTGTCTTTAATTCCTTTTTTATGTCTATATGTAATTATTTATAATTTTTTGCACCAATCAAAAATAATAAATATAGTAAATTGTAATTAGAAGTGATACAAAAGACGGCCTGACCGCTAAACAATCTCTTCCAAAAAACCTTTAGATAGAGAAAATTGAGAAAAAAAATAAAGGGTAGGATAGTGGCGCACTATTTTTTTTTTATTGGTAGAAAATGGTATGGTAACCATTTTCTACCAATAAATAATGATACGCTGGCGGAGCACCAGTGAAGGGTGATAGATGAGAATGAAAACAGGTCAGTTTGCCCATCATGATGAATTCATCAGAAATTAATCATGATAATTTCCAGGGGGAACCGCGAAGAGGTCGATTTGGTTGGGTATATTGCTAGCAATGGGATTCTCAATCTCCATTACTAACAATCCCTTGCCCCCCAAGGTGGCGCACTATTATATATATAAACACACACGTACATAATAGCACACACACAACAAGAAAGAATGACAGAGGAGGATGAAGAAAGAACACAGGAAAATATACTAAAAAAAGGGATAGTAGGACCTTTACAAAGGTATATTATATACTAGTAATTCGGCCCGACTTTACACAGGTATATAGATAAATTAGTATTTTATATTAACTTTAATGGGCAAATTTTTGATATCTTGGGCAACCTGATTGTAATTTTCATAGGTATCTCTAATTTTGTTTATATATTATATATTTATGTACAGAACCTCTGGCGAATGTATTCAACTCGCACCTGACCTGTTTTATTTACCTGTGTTATAGACGAGTAATATCGAGTAAGGTACATGCTCTATTAACTTACCATTTAATAATTTGTGTAAAAAAATTGCCCTGTGATCCCGCCATAGAATAGGCCGCCCCTTCCTTTTCCATGTATGTCATAGGAGGCGACTAAGGGAGGGCGAAGGATGAGCAACAGCGTCCCTCTTAGAATAGCTCTAAAGCTAATTGTGGTTGCCAATCCATCTGTCAAGCGTGGCAACTACTGGCAAAACCCCCATGGAGAAGATTTATGTTCAGCAATGGACGGTTAAAGGCTGATTTGATGAGATACCTATCACCATCATTACAGAACGAACTTAAAAATCAAATAATACATACACTAAACGTACGATCGTCGACCGAACATGTTCGTACACCGTCCCATTTCGCATTATGATTTAAACGGCTAACAAAGTTGCAGTGGCCAGATCCTTTGCCAGCAAAATTTATGCTTCGCCTGCTGGAGCCGTAAACAACCGCGAACGGAAGCCGTGGTTTATTCAAATCTGAATTTATTTGCTTAAACTCCTTTAAATATGCAGACGAAAATCGTCGGTTCATTAATAAAGAAATAAAGACAAGACACTTGCAAGTTTAAAGATACGTCCTCAAAGGATTTAGCGTTCTGTTTATGTTTGCAGTATTTGTTGAGACATAAATCGGTATTTGCGTCGCTTGAAGCCCCTGCTGTAAATTGGATTAAGAACAGGACGCCTTACAAGTCCATTTCACGACATGGACGGGTGATATTGTTTTATTCAAGGTATATAGTGTAATGAACAATATTTAAAGAATAAAGCGTCAGCTTATATAATTTTCTCTCTTTAACTATCACAAGTGCAAGTAATCCCATCACTCCAACAGTCTCATTATGGTATTTTATGATAGGACTCACTTTGTCCCAGTAATTTTATAGAGCAAGTGACAGTATTTGGCAGTATTAAGAGTAAGTAACGCCATCTGTTAAAAAATCACTTTAGACTACCACGCATTGCTTTGACTCGTCAAAGCAATGCGTGGTAGTCTAAAGTGAATTTTAAGTGTTTTTAGTGCTAAGTATTTATTATAATGTGGTAAGAATTTTAAAACAAATTTACATAACTTATAATCGTTGGATATTCAAAATAACCTAATATATGGCTTCCTCTTTTAACTTAAACGTTAACGTAACAATTGCAGTCATTTATTTCAAATTGATAATCACAATGTTACAAAATATGATACGTACTTTTTGATGTAACATGAGAACAGCTCTCAAAATGTATTACCGTCAATTAAGAAACACGTCTAAAACAAATGGCGAGTGCCATAGCCTGGCCTGGCCTTAGTTTTTGCAATATTTATAAATGCCAAGTATCTACTCGAGTGCACAGCTATAATTTGTTTTCTCACAAATCGCTTCCAGCGTCAAACTTAAGTTGAAAGAACACTAGTTATTAATGGGACACATACTTAAACATATAATTGTAATGTATTATTGCCTTATAAAGATTATTTCCATGCTATTAATTTTTCTGATGGCTTAATTTTGAAAATTAATCGCGTGCGATTGCGGTGTCTAATTGAAACAGAGCACCATTCCGAGTTCGAACTAGCGTGTGCCAATTACTGGTCGTTTTACCCTAAGGGGAATGTTTTAGCAAAATGTTTCTGGAGTAGTTTTAAATTTATAAGGCCCGCCTCTATGTGGGTAGCTGTTTATTGTGATAGGTATCTGCTATCTAACAAATCACCATCGTAATTGTAGTGTAATTAATGTCGGTATTGTTTTATTATGAGATTGGCATACAATCGCCCACGGTTACGATGTGCGCGTCAATGGAATCTTACTATAGTGTATGCATAGGCCCCTCTTTAGAGGTCGTTAGAATAATAATTAAGAAGAGAAATAATTAATAATTAAATTCCCTATAGGTGTGAACATAAGAATTAAGTACTTTTATATTTTCGTTATATCCATTTTATAGATTTCCCTCAAAGTTTTAATTTTTTTTTTATTAATTTATTGCACAATAGAACGTTGTACAAGTGGCGAGCTTAATGCCATATGACATTCTCTACCAGCTAATTATTAGGTGAAAACAGAAAATGTATAAAGGGCAGATGTGGTGAAAAATGTGACATAATTATAGTAACATACTGAAATAATTATACCTATATGATACATGAGGACAGAAGGGGAAAAATGTTAGGACACTTGATACGACACGACGAACTTATGAACATTATAATAGAAGGTAAGATAGAAGGAAGAAGGGGGAGAGGGAGACCGAGACATAGTTACATCAGGCAGATCAAGGAAGGAGTTGGTGTCGTGTCGTATCAAGAGGTGAAGAGACTCGCTGAAAATCGTAGTGAGTGGCATGAGCTCCACCGACAAGAGCGCAGCTCTTAAATAGGATAGATAGATACACATGATACATAAGAAATATACATATAATACATACATAAACATTACTTTTAATACATATATAATATATACTATACATTTTAAATACATTTTTATTTATCTCATTAATTTCTCCTCTATCGAAGTGAACAAAAATATCTTGGTGATACCAAAAGACACTTTTTCTTCATTCCCTGTTACCCTTTAGTAAAGGTAAATTTCAATTTCTACCTGCATGAATATGATTTATTATACCAAAACAAGACATAAACCTTACGCTACATCAACCAGCTGTTACCCAATGACGCGAGCGCGCACACACTCCCGCGCCCTCGCGTGGAATGCGGCCGCTCGTTGTGCAAGCGATGCGCCCGCGACGCGCGACGGTGGCGCACCCACAACGATGATCCACCTGCGCCCTGCGCGTGCGCTTCCGTGTGTCGTTTGCCCAATATTTAAAGGGTCGAGTGTCGTACATTCTTGCAATCAGCTACATACATAGATCGCGGCAACAAACAAAAAAAGCGAATTAAAATGGCTCGATTACTGATGCGATGGAAGCGTACCTATTGGTTTACTGAGACATCGAAAATAACATAACATAAACCTTCTGTGACAAATTACGTTAGAGATCTCCCATCACCAAACAGCTTCTAAAAAAAATTCGCTTTTGAACAGATTTATTTGAGGCTGTTAAATTTCCGGCTAAAGTTTAATTAGTCTTTAAGGTTTAATAAAAAAAGGACTAAGTAATTGCAATGAAACACTTTAATCTTTATTTATTTTTATTATAAAAAAAATTAAAAAGAAAAATTAAATATACAAAGAATTTACCTAATTGTCTTAGTTTAGATCATTTAAACACTTGGGTCTTATAATAGATATAAATTACTTTTATAGAATAATCTCAAAAATTAAATAACTAAAGTAAAAAACAGAATGTGAGCTATTAAAAGTTTGCATAGAAGACATCTCTGTACTTAAAATTGTTAAATTTCAAATCAAGCTATAAAAGCATGATCAAGTTATTTGCCTGCATTATATATATATATATATATATATATATATATATATATATATATATATATATATATATATATATATATAATGTATCATAATAATGATATTATATTTAGTACCAAGAAATAAATGATTAAACACGCGATCAAGAGTATATATAAAAAAAATATAAACACATCAAGAAATAACGTTTGCCGGTCACGCGCTACCGGACGCTGGATGCAACCAGAAACCCGTGGGATTGGCATACTAATACACTACACGAATACGTTGATATGCGCATCGAGAATGGAAACCATTCACACATTACTTTGTATAAAAATATGGAACGTATCTTGATACGAAGAGATTTATATCACTTTTCGAAAATTTTGACAAAACCATAGTTTTGGCTAAGTTTTCGGAAAAGATAACAAAATAAGGCTTTTCCTTGTAATAGACTTTGTAAAGATTAAAAATCTCTAGAAACGAAAATGAATTGCTCAATGTATGACTGAGCGCAAAACTCGAAAATGCTCGGACCAATTCGGCTAATTTGTCTTCAAATATTTATTTTTGCAGTCCAAAAAAAAATGCTAAAACCCTATTTTTCTTTTTCTTATACGCATAGAAGCTGTTCTTTATATGTTTTAAACAAAACATCTGTCAGGTTAACTATGTAGTAGTGGGGAGAAAGGGGTTATTAGCAATGGAGTTTGACAGCCCCATTGCTAGCAATATGCCCATCAGGTCAACCTCCACGTAGTTCCCCCTGGAAACCATCGTGAACAATTCTCGTTGAATTCGTCACGATGGGCTAACTGACCTGCATTCATTCTCACCTATCATCCTTCACTGGTGCCCCGCATGTGTATACCGATAGCGCGGGTGGGGTTACTATTTCATTATCTCCTATAAAAAAAAAAAGCTACATAATAGTAATATCAATTTATCCACAATAGCAAAGGTAAAGGAACTTAAACATACAGCCTTATCTTCAATAGAAAATTTTTATTTCCATGTTTTAACAAGGCAAAGTTAGTAAGCAATAATTTTTTACAAATCACAATTTTTTTATTGTTATCGTATTATAAAAGAAGGTTATTGTATTATTATTATGTATATAAGATCATTATGTAAACATTAAAAGATGTGAAAGGACGTTTATTAATCTAGTCAGTCAATTCTTAAAATAGTAACGAACAATTTAATAATAAAAAAAAATCGACTATTTGCCCGTAAACTTATTCTAATTTAGTTACTCACTACGAGTAGAAAAATAAATCTGACTACACAAAAAATTGTTTTTTCATTTACACCTGAAATTACAGGAACGCTCATTTCATCAGTGACAACTAAATAAACAAATAGGTATATAAAAGACCTAGACAGGCCTGTCATGTTCACTGAGGGAGCTGGTCGCTAGAATCATGTTACATACATAAGACGAGTTTGAAAGCGAATGAAACAAGAATGCAGGTACATAAGGATACAGATCTTCACCACTTTACCTACAAACGACTTTTAGAAAAAAAAAACGATACGAGGTTGGCAGCAGACATATCAAATGGAATTGCCATATTGTTCACTGCTGAACATAGTCCTCCCTCTATTGGGGTTTTGCTAGTAGTTGCCACGCTTGCTAAGTGGGTTGGCAACCGCAGTTAGGCCTTCGGGATGTTTTAAGAGGGACGCTACTGCCCATCTCTCGATCATTAAGTTCCCTTAATTGCTTTTTACGACACCCACGGGAAATAATGGGGTGGCCTATGCTATGCTGGGACCACACGGTAACATTTTATCATGGTCAGATGAATCTTTGTCCTCTGCTTATATGTAATTTCTGACTACAATATGAACTGTTTTCATTTTCAAGGAACCATAACTCCAAATAACTACAGTTATAGTTCTGTCGTAATAAAAAATCAAAGAGTTATGTATCAGTCTTCTCTTTCCACACTATTTGTACACATCTGGTTTTGTACAAACATCTTATTTTCAAATTGAGACTGATACTCTCCTTGCTTTGAATACTCATTATGCATTATCGTTTCCAATAACCATTCGTTCACTTTTCCTCTAAAGTGAAGCTTCTGAATTTCTGTCAATTGCTTGATGGAAGGTAACACGCTCATAAGGAACATGTAGTCAGGATCGTTTCGGGGTCCGTCTTCGATGGTCAATAACTTCGTTTCAATTAACTGTTTTGTTGCATTCAATTTCTTTAGTATAACGCCGAGTTTCTTCGAATCTTGATCGTCTATTTCACCTTTTGGTGTCATCTTTGCTTTCTTCGCCTCGATAGCATCTTCTCCGTCGTCACTATTACCTATGCTTTCAGTTTCAGATAGTGTTGTATTTCTGGATTTTTCCTTTGACAATAGTTCATCTTTTAGAAAACTAAGCGCGTCGTAATGCTGCCACCCAGACACGTAAGAGCTGTTTTCGCAAGTAGACTTTTTCAATTCTTTCCTGTACTGATCTTTAAGATGTTTCCAACGTTTCTTCAAAATAGTTTCTGTAACAACCAAATAAGAAATCCATAAAAAAGTATTTCGGTATACCTTAGGTAGGATAAATTATGATTAAAACAATATAAAATGCTACAGTATACTAACAGATATTAATTATCTATTGAAAATAAATCCAGTTATTTATAAATTTAATTAGTTTTTATAGAATTTTAAATAGTGAATAATTTGACAGCTCAACATAGACTTTAGATACATGTATATGATCGAATAAATAAAACAAAAACGCATAAATACAGTATCATATAAATAATATAATAATATTCATAACAGCGTACGAGCATTGCTCATCGCATTTTTTCTCATAGGAATTGCATACATGCCTTGTGATCTGCATACGAAATAACCTTCATAATAAACTAAGTATAATAATAAAATTTTATATTGCTAACGTGTCATCCTGTTTAGTACCTTTATTCTGGTTATTCCCTTATAACGTTTCCAATTATGTGCATGATGTTTTAGTGGTGGGGTTTATGGGAATGTCGCCATGGTGTTAGAAAGGATTACTCATCTTAAAAAATAGCCAAAATTCTTTACTGCTTTTTAAAATGCGTCTAAGTTATAGGATGCAGTTGTATTTTGAGATATTTGCTTGAGAGAGAGCACATAAATTAATTGTGTACAAAAAAACAGACTTCAGTTATGGAAAAGCCAGTTATATTGATTTAAAAACTAAACTACATGAGAAAATTTTGATAAAATTACTACGTGGCCAATCTGTAAGCATATCCATTTAGAAAAAAAAATTCCAAATCGATTTACAACTGAAGGAGTTATGAGGTAACGAACATAAAACAAATTATAACCGAATTATTATCACCTTCTTTTTTAAATCGGTTAAAAATAATTAATTACGCTTAATATTGTAATAATAAATAAAAAATGTATACATTTTCGTTTTATACACTTGTTTTTTAACCCTTCTTTGCATAATGGTGGAAATTTCCATCATAACATTGAATGTCCAAAAATTATATAGAAGAACAAGTTTACTTTAAATTGATCGTGCCCGGGTACCTTTTTAATGTCCATTGCAGAAAAAAAACAAAGCTGTCAAATTTATTTTTATAACCATTTTTCCTTTAATTTTTAACATAAATTATATCACCTTGATTTATTTCACCAATAAAAAAAATCATGCAAAGAAGGGTTAATATGTTTATTTGCTGCGTAAACGTTACATTTTAAATTATAATTTCCAACAAGATATGTCAATAATAAAGATACAAACTCGTCTAATATGACCAAATAAAACTGCCCTGACCTGACTCATAAAACTACTAACTGCTGTCTGCATTGATATTGGCATGATGTAGGTAGGTAGGACTCTAATTTTTGGACCTCCGATTGTTTCTCTGCCAGATGTCATATATCCAACACTTCTTGATAACTAAGGTAATAACATTACAAATAACAGATAGTCCCAAAATCGCATTATTAAGTGATTTCCATATTTATAAACACATTTGCCTCCCGATTGCTTTTTTCTTTTGATAAATTCACAACAACATATTCCTCGGCAATCGACCTCCCACGTTGATAATAAATGTCGCTCAATTATTAAGTAATAATGCACGAATGACGAATTATCTTAAAAATGCAGTGTAATCGAATGAGTACATAATTCGTAAATGCAGAGGGCGCTCGGCGACGTGGCGTGGCGGCACGCGGCGCGCTCGCAAGCACCAATTGCGCGCCAAAACAGTAATACCAAACGACACATACCGTCCATATTCATTTCAGTGGCCATCGACTGCCAAATCTTTCTGTGCAGCGCCTTCTTTTTATAAACGGGGTTGGAGGCATTCCACAGCGCCGGTTTATTGTGCACTCTCGCGATTATATCCTCGAATGACATGACGACTCGTAACAATCGACCGAGCGTTACTGGTCGCGTGGACGCGCGCCACCCGCTTCACCGCTCGTACCCCGCTCGGGCGGTAGGACTCCGCTCCCCGCTAGACGCCCGCCGCACGCTCGGTTCCCGCCCGACCCCCCGCTAACACACCCGCTCGTGTCAACACCACTCGTCGGTCCCCCGCCGCCGATTACCTGCTCCTCTCGCCGCTTTGTTTTTCCAGCGTGCAAAGGCGTCATTCAACGTGACATTTGTTTAAACTGTTTTTAATATTTTGTATATTTAGTTTCTAAACTATATTAACATCTTATCGAGACAATCCTAAAGAATTTATAATAATAAAATTATATTGAATCTAGCTAGGTACTTGAAAGGAACTTGAAACTATAATACTGGTCAGTCAGAACTTTAAAGTAGGAGAGTAATTTGTTTAACAACAGCCTTTGCATGACTAAGGCATATGTGAAATTTCAAATATCAGAAGCATCAAAACTAAGTATTCAGGATTAATAACGTACGAAGGGTATAATGGGTTTTTTTTTTATTTAATAATGTCCATTGTGGTGAAAGTTACCATTGTAAGATGTCCTTTGTTCCATGTTGCAGAAAAAAAGTAAATGTGCATTTTTTTTTTATATTGTCAAAGGACTAGTGTTGCCTTTAAATAATTACTTATGCTATTATCTTTAATCTAAACATAGATAATGAATTAAATCATTATTGTTTGTTTTAAAATTGGCTTTGACAAAATGTCAGAACACAGAATAATGAAGCTACTTGCGCTTATTTTGAATCCGAACACGAATCAAGCCATAATCATGTATTCTCTAACGATTAAAATTCATTACCGTCATTAATTTTGGTGGAAACTATCAGAACACTGATATTATGCCGACACTAATGTAATTTATGTCCAATTTTGAACCTCAACACTTAAAATCAATGTTTACATCTACAAAATAAATTGTAATCAGCTATCTTGTATCAGCGTAAGTTAATCAGTTAATGATCAAGACGGATATTTGAATATCTAGTTGTAATCGTTGATTATTATCGAGAACTCGAAAGGCTTGTCCCCTGACTGTACGGAGTTACCTCGGAGACTTGTTCGGTCGTAGCAAAGTCATAACATTTTACCGGTATATAAAGTTTTGCTCTCAAAATGGGAATTTGTCGTAAAAAAGCTGATATAAAGCGCTATGAAGTGAGGTTAGTTCCTCTAACCTCACTTCATAGCGCTTTATATCGGCATTGTGCTTACCAATAACGAAATGATTGCTGCTTACGCCGTAATATGTGTTATTTTATTTAGAAAAGAAAATTAAATAGAGGCAATTGCTGTTGTACCCGTTTGCATTTTTGTTGTATCTTGTTAGGAGAGAGACTGGCTGAAATCTAGCGCTGTGTAGCTAAACACATTGCATTGGGACACTCACAGCATCAGCTGAGTCAATTCCTTTCGCCTAATATGGTTTTTTGGTAATAAATGTTTCCTATTCTATTCTAAATGGTCTCAATACATGTACGAACAGAACTTCCTATAATATATTTTTTTTTCTTATACAACTTAAAATGGCAAACAAGCTGACGGCCCACCTGATGGAAAGTGGTAACCGTCGCAAATAGACATGAGCAGTACCATGGACATAACAGACTATACTGTTTCGTCCATGATATCCCCCATGCGTTGCCATTCCTGAGGACTCAGGTGTTATTCCTCTGTACCCAGTAAATTCACGCCATATCCTTCCTTCAAACCGAAACACAGCCATGCAAACACAACTGCTTCACGGTAGAAACACGAATGGGACAGAGGTACCCAAGCAATCGACTTTTGTACAAAGTCTCCCTCTGGTATAATAATAATTAATATAATATAATAATAATTTGATTGAAAAAGTACGGTGAGGATATCAAAGCTTAATAGTATATGTACAGTTTATTTTTATAGAAAGGTTAAACTCACGTAACAGTTTACAACTGTTTAGTGTACATTTTACGAAGACAAAATATGCTAAAAACACATTTGTATTTCACGTTTGTACCAATTACAATAAATTGTTCTCTAGTGTTGACATATTTAGTAACTCGATTGCGATGTATAAAGGACTGATTAGGGATAATGTGAAGAGTTCAATGTGATTTTAGTATATTCTTTTTTTTTTTTTGTACTTATCGCTGTATTTTGAAGCACGTTTGCTATGTATGCAATAGTAAAAAGGGGAAACTTTATTGGTTAAATAATTATTTACTACATAATATTTTATCTTATAAATTGTACCGTTTGTTTTCAAAATAAGAATAAGATACAAAATTTTTTTTTTATTATTATTATTATTACTTTAAGGGCCTAACCTTCTTCAGGTATATCAGCCCTAATAAAATTTTGTAATTTTTCTTGAAAGTATACACTTTTAAAAAGAAATTAATAACAATTAATAGATAATAGATTTGTTTTACTATTAGATACTATACTGTCTTATGATCGGTCCTATATTCGTTTGTTTAGATTTTCATTATATTATATTGAAATAGAACTATAAATAAGTTAAATTATTATCATAACAAACAAATTCCTTGTATACATCTCTATTGTACGCAATAATTAGTTTATTATTATTTGTTTTCTATTATTTTTTCTCGGCTTTACCTGGTACATACGCTCATCATATTATTTTTCATTCTCGAATTGTTTATTTAGGTTTTTAAACTTAGACTTCCGGGTTTGTTACATCAAGTAAGTCTATGAGTTTTTATTAATTAACAGTTAGGGAGATCTTCTTGTACGAATTTATTATTATTATTATTAGGAAACCGTGGCCGTGTGGTCCCGGCAAAGAATAGGTCACCCCTTCCTTTCCCGTGGGTGTCGTGAAAGGCGACTAAGGGACGGCGAGGGATGGGCAGCAGTGTCCCTCAAAAAATATATCTAAAGCCTGACTGCAGTTGCCAATCCACCTGCCAAGCGTGGCAACTATTGGCAAAAACCCCGAAAGGGGAGGCTTATGTTCAGCAGTGGAGGGTTAAGGGTTGATGTGATGATGATGATGATAATGATGATGATAATGATGATGATGATGATGATAATGATGATGATTAGGAAACATTTACTAATCCAAAATAAGTGTTAAGTGTCAAAGAAATGGGAGAGTATGAAAATAAAAAAACAGCTAAAAAATAAAGTAATTAAAATCGTTCAGTACACACGTTTAAAAGTGCCGACAGGTTCACCCATTCGCTTATTACTCCAACATAACCGTAAGGTCGATCTAAACATCTAACGGCACTAAACTGAAAGCACGGGGGAAGATGGCCGTCAAACATAAAATTGGTTCGAGTTTGCAGCGTATGTTTAGTTGCGAAATAACAGCGGCCGTAATAAATAGTGATTTGCTTCGGCATTCGCTCTAAAACGTCGTGGAAACGGCAAAAGGCGGGTATAGCGGCCTGCGCCGGCGCACCTCAAGTTGTGGCACAAAGCACGGAAGAGAGCGATAGTAAATTGTGTGAAAAATGTATATCAGAATTAGACTGTGTACAATCAGAGAATGGTATAAGTGCGATTTATTGGCGTTTTTTTTTTCGTTTTTGACATGCATAAGTTTTAAAAATGAAAAAAAGTACATTATTTTGAAATATTACAAAATATCTGACGATTTACATATATATTCTATAATTTGTGAATATATTTGTGTAACAATTAACCATAACAATTTTTATTTTCATTTCTGTTTAGCCAAAGATTGATTGAAACAGACTGCTATATTATATTGAGTGCTCTTTTTCTACTAAACGTTTTTTCTTTGTAATGCAGTCTAAAATAATAAATTAAAAAAAAATCGATAAATTTCCCGTTTTACTATCACAATGTCTCATTTATATATACTCTGTTATATATCAAGCAAAATAGAGCTTTATGTACATGTATGTAAATTAATATTTTAAAAATCTCTAATGTAAACAACATTAAAAACGTATCCGCTTATTAAATCGCTATCTTCTTTAACCTTGGACATGTACAAACAATCATTAGCGCTCGCGGCGTCCCGCGACATGTATACAGTCTGTTTACTATGTAAATGTTGCCGAGTTAATCTGCATAACACATGCAACAGAAAAAAGAGGTTAGTACAGCACCACGGTGTACTTAGCGGATGTGGTTAACGTGTAACGTGTCCTAGAAATGATATGCTACG
Source organism: Galleria mellonella (assembly GCF_026898425.1). Lineage (NCBI taxonomy): Eukaryota > Metazoa > Arthropoda > Insecta > Lepidoptera > Pyralidae > Galleria > Galleria mellonella. The sequence continues at coordinate 7,152,824 of NW_026442151.1, forward strand.
ACAAACACCTGACATTTATGTGGATAACAATTATTATTATACGCTCAGGTCCTTTTTTTATTACATAACCAGGCAAAGACCACAAACCGCTACTTGCTATAATGTAAGTGTACGAGTATACAATTACATCAATTGCCTACGTCTCGAGCTAGGATATGTTACGTTCGCAGTGAATTAAGACAGCGAACCTCTGGGATATTAGCCTGGATCATTGAAACGTGAGGCAGGTTTGAAAATTTTGTTTACTGACTAATATTATAAATGTGATAGGGAGTTTGTTTGTTTTTCACCTTATAGCGCCTTAACTGCTTTACCAATTTCTGTGTGTTTTTTTTTTATATATACGTACTATATGGGATCGAGAAAGACATAGGGTACTTTTACCCCGATCATGCATACGAAGTCGTGGGTAAAAGTTAGTTGTATAATGAAAAAAAAAACGGATACGTTACGATCACGCTGAAAAAAAATCTTGTAGAAGATGCTAAGTTAGCTCCGCTATAATATTTGCATATTTGCATACTCCCCCGCGTATTGACAAACACTAGCCTTATTGTATCAATCATTTAACTTCTTTTGAATTATTTGACAACTGTGATAAACAAATGACATTTCAATTTATAATTGAAATTACATTTTTTATTATCAATTGTTTTCAGAACGCATATATTAAAAAAAAATTCCTATATGGCAATCGGCCGCCATTTTTACAATCATTTCTGTCAGTATCATGTACTCGTATACGAAAAATCAGCTTATAACTTGAAAATTATTATTTTTCTACAAGTAATATTCATTGCATTTACATCGTAGTCACACCAAACGAATACCCATCGCGTATTTATGTATACTCAAAGTACAAGCTCTTCAATATAAATTAATGTTCACGATTCCCGCCATTTTTTCACCTCTGTTAGTTACTATATTTGTGTGCGTGCGTCATACAATGAAATGCCAAATTACCTGAAATTGATATAGTGTATGTTAATTCGAATTCCTACAGGAATAAATTGCTGAAGCACTTTGTACAATAATAAAAATTAACTCTAATTATCATAATATATATTTTTTTTAAATATTTTTTTATTCGATTCACTCATAATCGTATTTTCTGATATTGCTCACAACTTGGGTTATATGTTTGTTTTTATTATTTACTTCATTTTCTCGCACTGCATAACTATGTTAAAGTGAATGCTGTGAATACCTATAATAGGCGTGTGCATTAATATTGTATTATATTTAATGTTTGTTATACCTATATGTTATAATGCAATATGCTGTTGGTGTTCCTTAAATAAATAAATATTTGTATTATGGAAACACTCACGCAAAGACTAGCATTGCTCCATAGAGGTTGTCTATGACCTGTGAAATCTTTTTTCTTTACAAATTTTCAATTTGTCACGTGTGATAAGAGCTTTTACGTTCATAAGTGGTCGGACCCAAACTGTTTCTATGTCATCCCTTTTATTCTTATCTATTCAGCAAATGGATTACTTTTTAACTGTCAGTTAACCAAGAGGGTTTTTAAATGCCAAAGTACACATTTGGACGGAGTTTAAATTAACGGTTGTAGACCACACGTGGGAAGTTAAAAGATTACACATGTATAAACTTTAAAAAAAAATACAAAACACCTATAATTAAGATAGTGTTTCACAAAAAAACTGGCTTCTATTTTTTTTATGCAACTTAGAATGGCTAACTAGCTGACGGTCCACCTGATGGAAAGTGGTAACCGTCGCCTATAGACATGAGCAGTACCATGGACATAACAGAGTATACTGTTTCGCCCATGATAACTCCCATGCGTTGCCATTCCTGAGGACTCAGGTGTTATTCCTCTGTACCCTGTAAGTTCACTGTCATATCCCACCCTTCAAACCGAAACACAGCCATGCAAGTACAACTGCTTCACGGTAGAAACACGAATGGGACAGAGGTGCCCAAGCAAACGACAGTCGTGACAAAATCAGTTATTTTGATTTAAAAACTAAACTACTGTATCTATTTTGATAAAAATTCTATATGACCGATCTGTAAGTATATTATTTCAGATAAAAAAAAGAATTTTTCAAAACTATTTAGAACTGACGGAGTTATGACATGACAAATATAAAAAAAGAAACATCCTTCTTTTTGAAGTCAGTTGTAAAGCAATTGTAACAAACAAAACAATGCATGTTTATAACTCAAATAGGTATATGTTGCAGTCAAAACTCTTAACCAGCCAAAAGTACTATTGACTAGCAAAATCAGTCAAAACTACTTTTGACCGTAAGCTCTATAGTCAATAATACTTTTCACTAAAATAACAGTTAAAAGTACTGTTGCCCAATGGAACTGTTTAGGTTTTTTTTTAATAGATGATAATGGAATGGTAGCCCCACCCGCGCTATCGGTATACACCGGCGGGGTACCAATGAAGGATGAAAGGTGAGGATGAAGTAGGTCAGTTAGCCCATCGTGACGAATTCAACAAGAATTGTTCACGATGGTTTCCAGAGGGGGGTCGATCTAATAAGGCATATTGCTAGCAATGGGGCTGTCAAACTCCATTGCTAACAATCTCTTTCCCTCCCTTATGAACATAGAATTGGCTTTTTTGATGGAATGGTAAACCCCGCTAGCGCTATCAGTATACGCTAACAGGGTACCAGTGAAGGGTTACAGGTGAGGATGATGGCAGGTCAGTTGGCCCATAGTGACCAAGTGCAAAAGAATTAGCCACTATGGTTTCCAGAGGGAACCGCGTGGAGGTCGACCTGATAGGGTGTATTACTAGCAATTAGGTTGTTAAAGGTCATTACTAACAATCCCTTTCCCCCCGCGTATAAGCTAGTTAGGTTAGATTAGGTTAGACTTTTGACCAACCTGTTCAGTCAAAAGTACTTTCGACTGATTTTGCTAGTCAATAGTACTTTTGACTGGTTAAGAGTTTTGACTGCAACATATTATATAAATTGTTTATTTTACAATTAAATAAATCGTACCTAGTTTCTCCGAAGAAATTCTTTATATATCTCATTCTATCAGATCATTTCGTTTATTAGTCATTCACATAGATACTGTATAGGGTGTCAACGATTATTTGCGACTGCAAGTCGTGCACACTGTAAATCATTCACCATTGATGCCCTTGAATAAGACAACTTGATGGAGCTCGAGCTGTGGTGTATTCTATAAGCGATGAGAGTTTTAGAAACCGAAAAGCGGAATTCTCTTTTCTAAATAACGTCTGTTACATTTTTATTTATTAATTTAATTAGCATGCAAATATATTCAAAAACTATGGCTTTTTGGTATCACTTAAATCTCTTGGGCTTGTGTGTGATACGTAGATATGTCACAATTGGGTAAAAACACTTATGGACTATTCCTGATACTGTGACAAGGAATACACGAAATACGAAAACATAATATATATATATATATATATATATATATATATATATATATATATATATATATATATATATATATATATATATAATAATAATAATAAAAATAAAATAAAATATTGTGCTTTAAAGTTTAAAAAGATATATGATACTAGCTTTCACCGGGACTATGTTTACTAACCGAGATAAAAAGTAGGCCTTACCTTTGTACCTTGCTTTATTCCATATTGTACATGTATACCAAATTTCATAGTAATTGGCTTAACTAAACCATCAAAGCGCTAACAGAAAATTAACTAACTCATTTTCCCATTTGTAATATTAATAAGGATAAACGCCCGTCTCTTATCACTTAAATAAAGGTGAAACATCGAGTAATAAATACATTTTGCGGTCCAAATATAAGGAGAGCTCGACATCTGAGATTTTGAGCATGTGTACTGGAAATAAGGGCATTTAATGTGGGCCACACTACAGACATTTAGTTGACATAAACAGTCTCGGTGAAAGTTCATTCAAAATAATGGGCCAAATGTGAGATGAACATGTACTTCTAGGGTTCCGTGTTGTTGCGAATTAAAAAATAAGAGATTTTTTTATTTGTCTATGATTTAAAATCTGGATGTAACGTAGTTGTGGATATGGTATAAATATAGAATAAGTTGTAGTAACATTTTAAATTCTTTGGAAATATGTGTACAATTAGAAGTAAATCAGAAATCTTAGGAATGAAAACGCGTGAAGGATGGGCGAAAAAATATATTCGGTTTTTTTTTAATGGGTGATAATGGAATCGTAACCCCAACCGCGCTATCGGTATACACCGGCGGGGCACCAGTGAAGGATGATAGGTAAGGATGAAGTAGGTGAATTAGCCCATCGTGACGATTTCAACAAAAATTGTTCACGATAGTTTTCAGGGGGAACTACGTGGAGGTCGACCTAATAGGGCATATTGCTAGCAATGGGGCTGTCAAACTCCATTACCAACCTATAGGCGACGGTTACCACTAACCATCATTTGGTTTGTCAACTTGTTCGCTATTAAAAGTGACTTAAAAATTATAATATGCGTCTTTTTTAAGAGATCAGATATACTGTTAGCGCAGGCGGGTTTGCCATTCTATTATCATCCATTAAAAAAAAATAACAGGTGGTTTGAGAGTTAAAAAATTTGGAGGAAAATCTTAACTTACTGAATGGGAGACAGTGTTGGCGTTTTGTTTTGTTTTTTTTTCCATTTTCGCAAAGGAACCCTAAAAGCGCTGCCATTTTAAAGTAACGTGAAATGTAATGACCACTTAATTTGGTTTAAAAATGTGTGTTGACGCATGACACTAGTGTCAGGACGTGGATATCAAATTTCTCTTTTGATATTTCGTACATTCAATTTTTACAGTTCATACATAATATATAACATATATTTTTTTACGTTTGCTGCCGCCGTGTGGTCCCTGCGTAGAATGGGCCACTCCTTCCCTTTCCGTGGATGTCGTAAGAGGCGACTAAGGGAGGGCGAGGGATGGGCAACAGCGTCCCTCTTAAAACATCTTTAAAAGCTTAACTGCAGCCGTCAACCCGCCTACCAAGCGTGGCAACTACTGGCAAAACCCCTCTTACAGGAAAGGCCTTCTTTTTTTGATGGGTGAAAATAGTATGGTAACGGAATACGCTGGCGGAGCACCATTGAAGGGTGATAGATGAGAATGAAAACAAACCAGTTAGCCCATCATGATGAATTCATCAGGAATTAACCATGATAGTTTCCAGGGAGAACCGCGAGGAGGTGGACTTGGTTGGGTATATTGCTAGCAATGGGATTCTCAGTCTCCATTACTAACAATCCCTTTCCCCCCAAGGCCTATGTTCAGCTGTGTACAGTTAACGGCTGAATTAAAACTCTACGTTTAAACCGTGTCAGTGTACCAGCTGTTGAACGACACAGTTGAGCGTAAGCCGATTAACCTAATCAGGCAATCACAGATCAGTTGATTATTGAACCTTTAACGGCAGTCAGCGACAGCGGCACGTTAAAGCTAACACGTAAACATAGATTCCATCTTAAATTGTATATTACTTAAGTTTTTTATCTTGACAACGTTATTAACGTCCAACTGCACGAAACAGAAGGATCAAAAGTCTACTTTTCCCGAATTGTAATACGAATCATTTTCGTATCACACCTCAAATTTATTAATTATTCTTTATTAATGCATAATGTATTTGTATTCAGAGATTTAAAACCTAATGTTATTTCTATTATTGTTATATGAGTCTTAATATTAGGTCCCGAAGCCTGCAAAATCACACGACAATCACATGGAGGTCGACCTGACAGGGTATATTACTAGCAATGGGACTGGTATTCCAATAATTAATTACTAACAATCCCTTCCCACCCATGAATACCCGCTAGGGTGTTGCCAATTACATATAAGTATACTCATTAATCATACAAAAGTAATTATATGATAAAGTTTATAATAAACAATTAAGAGTACATTATATATCTATCTATAGCAAATTTCGCATCTAGCAACCCTGCGAGCCGACGGGATTCGTATTATGATTCGTGTAAAGCCGTTTTTACCCTCCATCACCTAAAAAACTTCTCCACACGCCAAAAGAAGTGGACGAGAGCTTTCAACCCAGCAGCGGAATATTAATAAATTTTGTATGATAGTCGTTCAATCCATATTCGTTTTGGGGTTTTGCGTATAATTTACAATATGTAGACCTGATTGCACTCCCATCATTATATCCTTCACAGACCATAATAAAACTGTCATACCCTGACTGTTAAACCTGACCAATGGCCTTTAGGCAAATGTTTATTCGGTCACCTACTTGCGTTGGCGCTTGAGTTTTTAATTTAAATCTTTAATCAAGAAATGAAATTACTTTAAAACCTTGTTCGACAAACATTCATTGTGCAAATGGTCCGATGCATATTTTGCTCGTCACAGGAATCGTATCTAAGACCGTTGCGGCGTTCAGACCAGACATCGCCTGACGAATTTACAGCCCTGAGAGCAGAGATAAATCTCGGAGAGATTTACGTAGAACTTCTAATGAGTGCAAATTCTCTGCTTTAGACAATTGATTGTTCTGAAATACATCAGTCTGTAGTCATTTAAAGTTTCTGGTAGATGCCATAACTAATAGAAGAATTAGAAGTCAGGAAAAGAAATCGCCTAATGACTAGGTATGATTCTGATATATATATGTTAAACCTCAGAATATTGATAGGCGTATAAGCGTGGCAACTACTGGCAAAATATCCCTTATCTCTTTCAGACCTGAACGATACGGGCGGGAGTTGTAACTTTAAAAAATTCTAAAACCGAGCGCAATTCATTTTTACGCACGAAGCTGATATAACATGATAGTGAGATTCTAAACTAGCCAATAAGAAATCATTTTAGCGGTTAGGTGGTGCAGTAGTCTCGTGCGTGCCGGTAAGATGGCTTGGCTCCAAAACACAAAAATATATTTAATCTGAATGAAAAAAATCTTGGGTCTGATAGGGTTATTGGGGATGGCCTATGTAAAACAAATAAAACACATCAATAGATGACGACGTGTAGATATTTGTAGACATTATATTTATAATATTTGTATTTTTGTATTTTATTGTAAGAGCAAGGAATTGTTTATAAGTAGATTTTTCTTCCAACGACCAGATTTTTTTACTGGTTTAAGGCCTGTATAAACTACAAGCAGCAAGCAAGCAGGGTTTACATCATTTCTCTTTATAAGTACTATGCCATATATTACATATGGCAGTAAATTACAGGGTCTGGAAGTATAACACTATAATTCTTTGGAATGGCAACACATGCGGTTGGCAACCATGGGTGTGCTGTTCTATTGGTGATAGCATTTTCATCAGGTGTGCCAGTAGCTTACTTGCCATTCAAAGTATTATCAAAAATCCATTATAAAACATGTAATAAAGCTCATCCGCATCCATAAAATCTAGCCCGCAAACAGTCTCCCTCTGCGTTCAGATAACCATTGAAAATGGGGCATGACAATGCCACGGATTCCGGCCCGACGATAATTACAGTCACAATGGCCATTGTCTGCGACAGTCGTCACATCCGCCATAATATCACGGCACATCCGGCGCATCTGATCCTATCTCGATCGTTACATCCAATACTAGATGGTGATTGTGCAGAGATGTATTTAAAGAGGAGTGTGGGAAGGGGGGGGGGGGAGAGGATTGAGCTTTGTTTACCCCAGAAAGTTATTTTTAGTAAAAGGGACTAACAGCCCCATCGCTAGCAATATATACCCTATCAGATCGACCTTCACGCAATTCCCCCTGGAAACTATCGTGGTTATTTTTTCTGGAATTCACCACAATGGGCTAACTGGCCTGCTTTCATCTTCACCTATCGCCTCTCACTGGTGTACCGCCAGCGTATACCGTAGCGATAAAGTAGCATATCCGGATATTTTTTTTATGTAACTTAGAATGACGAACAAGTTCACGGTCCATCTGATGAAAGGTTTACCACCTTCGTACTTAAATACGTCAATGGTGACCCCGGTCTAATATCCAAGATATGGGGTAAGAAAGAAAAGGTGCCGGAAGAAAAGATGGGAAGACGATATAAAAAGCACAGCAGGAAAATTGTGATACAGATTAGCGAAAGACAGAGAAGAATGGAAGGATCTTGAGGAGGCCTATGTCAAAGGACAAGCTAAAAATGTAGTTTAGAATTTGCAGCGTGAAGAGAAAATAAAGAATGTAATACTTTAAACAATAAAGGCTTTATTATTTCTTATTAAATATTATATTTTATAATAATAATTAAAATTTTTGTTCTATAAAAAAAGTCGGCTTCAATCGTGAAAAAAACCAGTTATTTTGATGTAAAAACTAAACCACTTTTTTTGAATAAATTTTCATAAAATTTCTATGTGACCAATCTGTAAGTATATCCTTTCAGATAGATAAAGAACTTTTAAAATCGGTTTACAATTGACAAAGTTATGAGGTAACAAACAAACAAAAAATATAACCAACTTGGTTATATTTTTTTTAAATCTTTTGAAAATGTTGAAAGGCCATTAATAATATATTTTATGTAAAAGTCATCGTAGCTACCAACAACATTTGCTGCATCTGCACCCGATATTTAACCGATATCGCGAAATATGATTAATCTCACCACTGGCGTACAATCAGAGGTCGTATATAATCCGAAATCGATTAAAAATCATATTTAATTAATTCGACTTTTCGCATACGACGTATCGAGATCTCTATCAGTCGAATGATGAACGCGATTCGTTCGTAACGTTGACTCCATTTGCGGGAAGTGAAATTGATATTTTATTTTAATTTAGTATTGTTTATTTATCATTTAACATAATTTATCTGATTATAATAATTTGTTTTTTTTTTTTTTATATTAGTTTATCTTTATGATACAAAAACCTATGTCTTTCTGTGTGTACGTAACAGTTTCATAACTTTAGTAGTGTAGGTCTAGTCTTTTTGAGTTTTTACATAAAGAGGCACGCAAGCATAACCTTCTAAAATATATCTATCAATAATATTTTTTCACCAACTTCTCCTTAATTTAAACTCGTTCTGAGGAATTGTTCGGATTGATAAACGAAAGATTAACTTAATTCATTCCATTATCATCCATTAAAAAAACCTTAATAAATTTTGAGTATAACATAACAGAGTATAACATATACCTTGTTATGTCCATACTCATATTTATACGCGACGGTTTTTTTTTTATGGGTGAAAATGAAATGGTAACCCCGCTTGCGCTAACGGGATACGCTGGCGGAGTACCAGTAAAGGGTGATAGATGAGAATGAAAACAGGCCAGTTAGCCTACCATGATAAATTCATCAAGAATTAACCATGATAGTTTCCAGGGGAAACCACGAGGAGGTCGACCTGGTTGGGTATATTGCTAATAATTTTTTAGTATCCATTACTAACAATTCCTTTCCCCTCTATACGCGATGTTACCACTTCCCATCAGGTGGGCCGTCAGCTTGTTTGCCATTCTAAGTTGCATAAAAAAAAAACTTCTAATAAGAGAGTATGTACCCTAATATTAATCCGAATGCCACGTATAGGAGAATTAAGATTACAGTAAAGTCAATCCGAACAAATTCAACCGCAACCCCGTTCGGAATCGGTCCGAATCGTTCCCCGGGGCGAATTCACCGCTATCCGATACAAAAAGCGTCGATATCTCTGTAATATAGTAGTAATGCAAACAAAGCCGCAGGTAGGAAATGCACGTCCCGCGAACGTGTGGTCCAAGTTAGAAGCGCAATTATTATATCAGCCGTTAACTGCCCACTGCTGGAGGGAAAGCGATTGTTAGTAATGGAGACTGAGAATCTAATTGCTAGCAATATATCCAACCAGATCGATCTATTCGCGGTTCTCCCTGGAAACTATCATGGTTAATTCCTGATGAATTCATTATGATGGGCTAACTGGCCTGTTTTCATTCTCATCTATCACCCTTCACTGGTGCTCCGCCAGTGTATCTCATTAGCGCAGGCGGGGTTACCATACCATTTATACCTATCAAAAAAAAATGTCCACTGTTGAATATAAGCCTTCTCCATAAGGGGAGTTTTGCCAGTAGTTGCCACCCTTGACAGGCGAGTTGGCAACCACAGGTAAGCTTTGATGGTGTTTTAAAAGGGATACTGCTGCCTATCTCTTCGATCATTTATGATATATTTATTAATAATACTGTTATTACATAAAGTTTCATTCATTACTACACTCTGTAATTTAAATTCAAAAGATTTTTGGTAAACAAATCATTGTGTACTTCGGCAAACCTAAGTAAAACTGTAAATTAATACAATTATATATAAATATAATTATATTTATATATAATTGTAAAATCCCATTTTATCTCTTAAATAAAACTACAAATACAAGAGTCATTGACCTAACAAATTAAATATCCGCTTCATCTTGTGACTTGCGCCCGCTTAAGACGGTCATTCCGTCACAGACTGTGAATAGCGGACCGCTATCGATAATTTTTGTTACGACAATGTATTTCGCGAATAGGGCTACTAAACCGTTTGTACACGACCCTACACGACTTTGTTTATTTATTTATTTCATCAACTGGGTAAGCTTTACAGTCTCCCAGTACACTCAACCAGGAAATTATCAGTACAGTAACACATATGTATAATTAAAAAGAATAATTTTAACTTGATTTAAATCACATATCAAAAATAGAAATAACATCTTTACGAGGTTTGTCCGGAAAGTACGTATAAAAGTTTTTTAAAAATTTTATTTTACAATTATTCAGGTAAATCAATTTTATCCCCTTCAAAGTACTCCCCCTGTGACATAATGCACTTGTGCCAACGCCGTTTCCACTGTGAGAAGGCTCCTTGAAAGTCCTCTGGTTGTAGGTTTCTCAGCTGCCCCGTCGTAGCTTTTTTTATCTCATTTATGTCCCCCAAATGCCGCCCCCGAAGTACCAATTTGGTTTTTGGGAACAAGAAGAAGTCACACGGGGCCAAATCCGGCGAATAGGGGGGTGTTCGGTCACCGTAATGGAATTTTTACTCAAAAACTCACGGAACGATCTTGGCGCAAATTTTTTTCATTTGAAGTTCGTTTCTTAGAATTTCGTGGACAAATTAAGCTCTTCAGCCACCTGTCTGACCGTTAAACGACGGTCCCCATTAACACAAGTTCGAATTCTTTCCACGTTTTCGTTGGAATGTGAAGTGGAAGGACGTCCTGAACGTGGGTCATCTTGAACGCTTTCTCGGCCCTCTCTGAATCTTTTTAGCCACTTGTGGACGGTTGGTTCCTTCACAGCATCATCCCCATAAACTGTTCTGAGATCGGCAAAAATTTCACGGCCATTCTTGCCGAGTTTCGAGAGAAACTTGATTACGACGCGCTGCTCTTCAACGGAAGCGGGCTCCATGCCGACGGGGTTTCGTTAAGAGGTAACTTCACAGATGGCGTGACAAGCCAGTTCGCACCGCACGGCGGTCAGACCAGAACTGAAGCATTGTTAGGGACATAAGGAAGGGGTCCTGCGCTTACCTGGCCTCCCCACTCCTCTTTCTCGCATTCCAGAACACTTTTATACGAACTTTCCGGACAGACCTCGTATATCTTAAATTTCTGAACACAAACACTCTTTGGTCCGACGAAACTCCAGCAAGTTGGAGATAAACACGTCTAATTGCGGAAAAATTAAATATATCTATAATGTGATTTTTTTTTTTTTTAAATATTAATAAATTGTTTAATTAGCTATTGAATCAACAAATTCAACTGTAACTACGTTTTACTTAATCAATCAATCATAAAACATAATAGTTAAATATTTATATTGCAACTTATCTATCATTGTTTTAATATATATTATATTTATATATTTTGTATATATTTATAATATTATTTGGATTTATAATATTATTTGGTATGATATTTACTATTGTGTCTGTTACTGCATCATCTATGGTTGCTGAAAAGAACGTGAAGTGTGAAGCAAATTGCGACGACCTACTAATCAGCAGCCACATTCACGTCGTTCGTTATAATTGGCCTGCATTATGTACCGTCACCTCTTCGTTTCATATATATTCAAATTCTTGTAAATTTATATAATAATTAATAATAAACAATTAATTAATTCATTAATTAATTAACAGTTAATTCATTTATAAACCCCCCTTTGCTCACATATTAAAATAATATCCAAAACAACAACAAATTCGTTATTACTGCAAATCCAGTAAAATAAACTTGGAACTACCCAATCAAAAGCAAGGACAAACCAACGCACACATGCCCAAATAGTGTCAATTTATATTGAATAGATAAAGTTATTTTTTTGTTTAATATATGTTCGCTACCGCTGCCCTCAAAGGCTTTCTGTTTTTACCTAATAGTTAACTGGTAGAGAATGCCATACGGCATAAAGCTCGTCACTTCTACAAAGTTTTATTGTGCAATAAAAAATAAATAAATAAATAATAACAATTTTATTTTATATTCAAACCAAATATCGTGTTGAGCGATTAATCGCTTCCGTAATAATTATAATAAAACAGTTTTAGTGCGTGTAGATAAAATCGCGTCGCATTACGTCGCGTTATGAGGAAATAACTAGCAAATTGCTTTTGTGACTGCCATAGTTAATGGAGCCGGGGAAAGTTCCTGTCACAGGGTTTTCTTTATCTTCTATTTCAGTTTGCTATCACTAATGTATTATAGAATGGCGTTTAGATTAAATATTGGTTTGCTTTACTGTTATTAGTCATAATATTTGTGTAGGGTTGTGCAAACATCGATTCTTGTCCTACAAATAGCCATGGGAATATGTACTAAATAGTATTTCAATTTAAAAAAAAACATCGAGGTTAAGGCGGCTTATTACGATGATTTTCGCTTCCGATCAGGTGGACCGACCGTCTTGTCACTCGTTTCAAATTATATAAAAAATCGTTGCGCTAGAAATTAAAAATATACTTGCAAAACATTATTGAGTACTTCCCCTTGAATTGTTTTTTGATTACAGTTTGGACGGAAACCTCGGTGCGCGAGTTTGATTCGCACTTTGCCGGCTTTTTTGGTAATCGGCTAAAAATAAAATGTGGTAACCCTACACAACTTGGCGTACGCAAATCGCTCAACTGACATGTAGTGGCACGAGCCCGCTATCGCCTATTAACACGGACCAACTAATCTCCGGAACGCGGACACTGTGTGGCCAGATTAATGGATTACCCTGCAAATGGGGTAACGAACCCAGTTACGGGGTGGACTAGTGATGGCCAAGACAAGCCGACTCGATTATCTAATAGGTACTCAGGCAATCGATTACATAATACACAAATACAGGATTCGAGTACTCGCGATTATACTAGTCACGTGTCTATCGTAAATTTTTATGTCTCTCTCTCATCATTATAATATTTTTTTCCTTAATTACAAAAGAAAAATTATTGAATACCTAAAATTTTATTATCTTAATTATTAAGCTTCGAAAGTTAATTGAAAAATGCTCGAATCTGGTAAATTACTCGAACACTTGTAAAGGTTTAGTCTTAATAATCGAAACAGGATTCGATTATTTTTTAAAAGATTAATAAACTACACGAATACCGTAGTCCGACTTAGTACTTCCCTAGGGTGGACCCGTCAAGTGCTCCGTCTAACGAGTCAAGTGACATAGACGAATACCTAGTAATTATAGAATAGATTATACACGTTCGAACTGAAGTGTAACGAATAGGGAATTAAGCAATTTTAACAGGTAGTACCTGGTTTTTCTAACGGTGAAAGCGGGGTTTCCACAAAAGGTATTGATATACAGGGTGAATCAGAAAAAAAATGATCCTCTCATATTTAGCGTTTTTTTTAATGTTTGTTCAACCAACTTTTAAAAGAAGGGGTTTGGTTTCTTTTATTTTTTGTTACCACATGACTCCGTCAGTTATAAACCGAGTTGGAAACAAACAAACAAACTCACTTTTGCATTTATAATATTAGTTAAGGGGGGTGGGAAGGGATTGTTAGTAATGGGGAGATTAGTCCTCATTGCTATCAATATAATCTACCTGGTCGATCTCCACGCGGTTCCCCCTGGAAATCATCGTGACTAATTTATCGTTAAATTCGTTACAATGAGCTAACTTGTCTTTTCATCCTCACCAATCATTCCTCACTGGTGCCCCGCCAGTGTATACCGACAGCGCAGGCGAGGTTACCATTCCATTATCATCCATTTAAAAAGAAATTGTTAAGGACAATAAGATACAATTATTTCATTATTTTAATTTAAACAGACAACAAATGAGTATACTAGTACAATATAAATAATGAATGTATCGTAAAAGGAAAGTAGATTGCCTCCAGATATTCCACGGTAAGGCAATTAAACCTTTGCCCTGCTGTTCCCACACCGTACTAACCTCATTTATTTAACAACCGCTATCCCCCCCGCCCCCTATATCTATTCGGCTACGGATGGTGCGTGCGCGCAGCTCATAACTCGGGATAAGGCGACAAGAACCGTGGGCGTCGCCTCTAACTGTTCCTGCATAACCGTTAAGGTTCGCTGAGACACTGGCTAGCGTTTTGGGAAGAATTTGATGATACTATTTTATAAAACTTTAAAAATTGTCTGTTGAATTGTATACAGTATTTAGGGTGTAGTGTAAAAGAAAGATATAAGAAATAAAAATAACAATAATTAAAAAAAAAGACTTTTTCCTCTCTTTCTCTGTACCATATAAAAAATTACCATTTTTAAACAAGTGCAATAAAAGCTATCTGGACGTATTTATTACCGCACGCTTGAGGAAGAACAAGACACCAGACGTGCTGTCTCGTTCTATATCATACATACAGTAGCGAAAACATATCTATTGTTAGATTAGTTTGCAACTTATCAAGGTAACATTACACGATGGATAACTCTTACAATTATTACGTGTTACACCTAATGATTAGGGTAGGCGGACCAAATATAGTAACCCGTCGCACCACCATCGGGCCCAACTATCCCACGGCATATCATCAGGTCGACACAGAACGGTACGGTGCTCGTCCGTGACAAATACGTAATGTACCATAGTAACAACCGCATCACCTGATCTCCCCCTCCTGGTTGTATCCAGCAAAATTACACGTTCAAACAGCGACATAGAGATCAACTTATATTGGTCAGGACGCCATCAGACTTGTAGGGCTAATTGTTCGACTCTCCGTCTGCGATTTATGACGTCACGCCTTCTGATAGGAATATCGGAAGTAAGCGAATTTAGGCTCTTTAGATTGTTTCACTTAGATTGAAATTGTAATGGACGCCAAAATGATAATATTTATAAGGTAACTTATTATCGACTAAATAAGTCTTATGTATAAAATGTATTATAAATTGTTATATATATATATATATATATATATATATATATATATATATATATATATATATATATTCTTTATTGCACTTGTAAGTTACATATAAAATAATGTATTTATAAATATTGTGAGCAAGGGTGGACTTATCTCTGACAGAGATCTCTTCCAGTCAACCCAATACAGTGAGAAAGCATTTCGTTAGCGGGCAGCTGAAGTGCTACAACTATTAATACATAAACAAATATACAGTTAAATAAAATATTAAAATATATAATAAAATATTACGTAAATACATACACTATAAATACATATATTACCTACCTATTTATATAATAAATGAATATACTACTTACATTAGATATATCGTTTAATGATTTTAAGATTTGACAGTTATTTATTTATTTAAATAACTTTATTAACCAAAAGATAATATGGTATAAAAGGCTTATTTCTTCTCATTCTATTATATTTTTAATATATAATATACTATTTATATATTATTAATGATAATTATATAGTGCGCTCATGAATTCACAATTGAGAATTAAGTTAAAATTGTTCCTTCATATTTTTAATGTAATTTATTGTACGTGTGGTCCCATCGTAGAATAAGCCACCTCTTCCTTTCCCATGAGTGTCGTAAGAGGCGACTAAGGTAGGGTGAGAGATGGGCAGCAGCGTCCCTCTTAAAACATCTCTTAAGCCTAACTAATGTTGCTAATCCGCCTGTCAAGCGTGGCAACTATTGGCAAACCCTTCCAAGAGGGAGACTTAACTTCAGCAGTGGACAGTTAAAGGCTGATATGATGAAGATGATGATTTTTAATGTACTGTGTAGTATACTAGCTTTTACCCGCGATTTTATCCGCATAACCGAGATATATTGACTGATCGGGATAAAAAAATATAGCGTATATCCTTCTGCATTCCATATAGTACATGTGTACAGGGTACAGAGGAATAAGATCTGAGTCCTCAGGAATGGCAACGCATGGGGGGCATCATGGGCGAAACAGTATACTCTGTTATGACCATGGCACTGCTCATGTCTATAGGCGACGGCTACCACTCTCCATCAGGTGGGCCGTCAGCTTTTTTGTTATTCTAAGTTGTATAAAAAAAATTTATACGAAATTTCACAGTGATTGGTTAAGCTGTTTAGACGCTAAGTAGTAATAAACAAACTTATATATGTACATATTTATAAAATTTACCTGCCTTTTCTCACCTATCATTCCTCACTGGTGCCCCGTCAGCGTATACCGATAGCGCAGGCGAGGTTCCCATTCCATTATCGTCCATTAAAAAAAAATATACAGATGTGTAATTATTATCAATTTAATAATGCACTTATTTATTTATCTTTATTAATCTGTATTTTTTATTACGACCAGCTAATTGTTCGGCATAAAAAGCCGCACTACACTACACTTCCGCGCTATTGTTTCAAACTTGCAATAACTTGCAACACTTTCATAATCTACGTTATCAGTTGAGTTAATCTAATAACATGGGTATCCAAGTTTGTACTGTAAAAGACTTGTCTCAAATTAGGGTTGCCATTTTTAAGTGGGATTTTTTTTTTTTTTTTTTTTTATACAATTTGGAATGGCAAACAAGCTGACAGCTTTCCTAATTTAGACTTGCAACCATGGCGAATTACGTGATATCATGGACAGCTTAATTGGCATCGAACAATATACTGTGACATCCGTGGTGCCCTTCAAGCGTTCCCGTTCTCGAGGACTGAAATGTTAAAAGTGTACCTTGTAATTTCATTGTTTAAACCTTATTGAAATTGTAACAAAGTTTATCGCTTAGACAAATAGACAAAGAAACAAAAATTTTGAAAAAATCTGGATGTATATTCTATTTCACTTCTAACATCCCCCTGACTCGATTTTTAGCTTTATTTTTTTATTATATGTGTAAATATGACAACCCTATTAAGAAACCATATTTAGTCAAATTAGCATTTTAAATGCAAAGCAATAAAATTTGAAATAAACGTATGTTAGTGTATGGCCATAAGGGTTATTATAAACGAGTAGTCATAAGCTACAGCGGTTACATGGTTTACACAGGTCCGGATTTACAGAAAATGTAGCCAAGTACCTATGGGGCCCAGCCCTGCCAAAGGCTCTATGGTTAACATTCAAATGAAACTTAATTTCAAAACATCAAGGTGTAGGGTCTGGCCCCGTGATCCCGGTATAAAACATACCACCTCTTCCTTTACCTATGGGTGTCTTTTTTTATGGATGATAATGGAATGGTAACCCCGTTTGCGCTATCGGTATACTCGTACACTAGCACAGCCCTAGTGAGAGATGATTGGTGAGGATGAAAAGGCAGGTCAGTTAGCCCATCGTGACGAACTCAACCAGAATTGTTCACGATGGTTTCCAGGGGGAACCACATGGAGGTCAACCTGATAAGCTATATTGATAGTGATGGGGACTAACCTCCCCATTGCTAACAATCCCTTCCCCCCTTTCCTATGGATGTCGTAAGAGGCGACTAAAGGAACTAAGTTCAGCAGTGGACAGTTAACGGCTGATATGGTGATGACAACTTAACTAAAGATTGGGGGGAAAGGGATTGTTAGTAATGAGATTTAACAACCCAATTGCTAGCAATATACCCTATCAAGTCGACCTCCACACGGTTCCCTCTGGAAACCATAGTGGTTAATTCTTGTCCAATTGATCACTATGGCAAACTGACCTGCCTTCGTCCTCACCTATTACCCTTCACTGGTACCCTAGCAGCGTATACCGATAGCGCAGACAGGAATACCATTCCATCTTCACCAAAAAAAAAACTTACCTAAAAAGACCCACTTACCTAAGTAGGAAGGGGCTCCTAAATTAGTACTGCTTGGGGACCTCCAGGTACCTTAATCCGACCCTGGCTGTACAGCAGCGGTCGGCGCAGTCTCAATAAACAATAATCAAGTCCTTTACTGTTACACGATAAGCGTATTTCATAGCGGACATCTAGAAATATTTAGAATCAACACACTAAATATATCGGATATAATTTCTGTATATTCAACCTATATTAATTATTTCTTGTTCAATACATATGTAGTTGTATTTTTTTTTTTTTATACAACTTAGAATGTCAAACAAGCTGACGGCCCACCTGATGGAAAGTGGTAACCGTCGCCTATAGACATTAGCAGAACCATGGACATAACAGAGTATACTGTTTCGCCCATGATATCCCCCATGTGTTGCCATTCCTGAGGACTCAGGTGTTATTCCTCTGTACCCTGTAAATTGTATGGAGAGGGATATGCTCGGAGTCTCTTTGCTTAATAAAATCCGAAACGAGGATATCCGCAAAAGAACCAAAATAACCGACATTTCTCGAAGAATAAGTAAGCTGAAGTGGCAATGGGCTGGTCACATAGCTCGAAGAACCGATAACTGATGGGGAAGAAAGGTTCTTGAGTGACGACCACGTACGGGTAAACACAGTGTAGGATGACCCCCCACTAGATGTAGTGACGACCTAAAATGCGTTGTAGGAAGTCAGTGGATGTCAGGACCGTTCTTTATGTCAGTCTATAGGGAAGGCGTATGCCCAGCAGTAGACGGGTAATGGCTGAAATGATGGTGATGCTGATGACATATGTAGTTGTATAATTTAAAATTTGTATCGTATTTCTTGTCTAATTTTGTTTAGTTTAGTTTTACCAGAGGGAGACTTTATACAAAAGTCATTTGCTTGGACGCCTCTGTCCCATTCGTGTTTCAAACGTGAAGCAGTTGTGTTTGCATGACTGTGTCTCGGATCGAAGTATGGGATATGACAGTGAATTTACAGGGTACAGAGGAGTAACACCTGAGTCCTCAGGTATGGTAACGCATGAGGGGTATCATGGGCGAAACAGTATACTCTGTTATGTCCATGGTACTCATGTCTATAGGCGACGGTTACCACTTTCCAACAGGTGTAGCTTGTTTGCCATTCTAAGTTGTATAAAAAATTTGCAACCAACTACCTTAAGACAAGTTTATTAATATAGTACTGTGTAGGTAGATATGTCTAAGGCGCCTGCAAAGCGATCTATTAGAATGTCTCAAAAGATATGCCCATTGCATTATGCATTCATGTATTCAACAACTTGGGACCTCGTAAACTTGAACTCGGCTATCAAGTGGAACGGTTCTAGCTTATAAGTCAGTGCTTATCTCTTGACCTACCGGTTATGATTGCCTGTGTAAATATACGCTTGTCTACGGTTAATTTTGAACAGTAATAAAATAGTTAACTTATTTCTTATAAGCTGTTAAGACGCGACTAAGTGAGCTTTATGATCGAAGGGTGAGCTGTAACTTCCGTCTTAAAATTTGGAAATGACGAAGCCAAAAACTACGGACATAACCCCTCAAGAGGGAGGCCTACGTTCAGCAGTGGACAGTTTTTTTTTAATGCGTGATAATGGACTGGTAACCCCGCCTGCGCTCACGGTGTACGCTGACGGGGCTCCAGTGAGGGATGATAGGTGACGATGAAAGCAGGTCAGTTAGCCCATTGAGACGAATTAGTCGTACAGTGGATTTTTATCCAATTCTTAAACGCCTAATACTCGGGTTTGGGAGAGAGAAGGGATCGGCAGTAATGCGAACTACCAGTTCCATTGCTAGCAATATACCCTGTCAGGTCATCCCACGTGGTCCCTCCGAGAACCATCGTCTGAATCCCAGGTCTATTCATCACGATGGGCTAACTGACCTGCCTTTTCATACTCACCTATCATCCCTCACGGGTGCCTCACCAGCGTATACCGTGTACGCAGAGTTACCATTTCATTACCATCAATTAAAAAAAATACTCGAATTCCGATGGTAAACAGGATAAACAGTTGCCCACCTATACCAGGACGTTAGAGCAGGTTTGTTTACAATCCTCTACTGCGACTGGTTCCGCGCACGATGCGAATGTCATGTTTATTGTGCACCTCAATTAACAATAATTTATACCTACTTTCCGTACCTTATCCTGGGCTATCTAATTAGACGGGGCCGTAAAACAGTATTGGAATAACATCTGCGTTTTGTTGACCAACGGTGAATTTATGGCGTATCCCGTATTTACTCTATGACTGTAAAGGCATTTTAGATTACGTAGATATAGCATCGAGCCTCAAAAACGGGTCAACTTTTTATCTGCTAATTGTCAAATTAGCTGACTCGTTTCTTTTATTGATGTTCTATATACTTACGCACTCAATGTTTTTGACGTATCTATATTTAATAAATAAGTTTTTGGGCATTAAAAAGCTGCAAAATTTATAAGACAAAATAAATATAGAAGTTATAGAGGAATTATTCATAACTATTTATCACGCAAAATTGTATGAAAAAGTTGACCCGCTTTTGTCGAAGCATTTGTATGAAGACATTCTATCTATATAATTTAAGAAAGGCATATACGCAGCGCAAAAAAACATTAATTGAAAGACAATTAGTGAAAACCAAGAAGCGTGGTGGAGGAAGGGGTAATAGATTGAATGGATCGCGGACGTTAATCCCCATTGCTAGCAATATACCCTATTGGGGGACAAGGATTGTCAGTAATGGAATCTTACAACTTCATTACTGGCAATATACACAGTCAGGTCGACCTCCACGCGGTTCCCCCTGGAAACCATTGTGTTAGTTTTTGTAAAATTCACAGATCATAAGTCGAGTTTAATTCGTGACATTTGTAGAGCAATATCTTACGTTTTAACGTTGAGGTAAAAACGAGTGTCCGGTATTGAAATCGTAAAATTATTGTTATATGTGTAACTAAAATGCAAAATTTATATTTGGCTCGGTTAAATAGCTAAAAGCGTAGTTTAAGAACCTCTTATTGAGATTTATCTAATTAACAGCATCCGACAGAGTGCTAAGCGGCGCGAATGCTAATGATAATTTCGCCCTACTAGTGCGACATTGAGAAACTGTTCGGGGCCAGGGTTACCCTCCGTCCGGATTTTTAAGGACATATCCGGATTTCCAATTTACGAATCCGGATTATATCCGGATTTTTTCTTGAAAAACATTTTAATTAATATTAAATTTTCGCATTACAATACTTAAAAAAAATGCTTTTGTATTTTTGTGTGACTTTATAAGTCCGGATTTTTTTTTTAATTAACACACAACACTAACCCCGTCACGCTTAATGTCCGGTCTTTCCAAATGTTATAATGGTAACCCTATATGAGACATTACAGACACACGGCAGGTTAGACCGGGAGCGATCGCCGTTAAACGCGTCCATTTGCAGTTCTCACCGCTAGAGGGTTTCCACATTACTTAAGCCATTTATTTCTAGTGTTTCACCACCTTCCTTTAATATATAATGCCGCCGCTGCCAATATTAATAATGACTATTTCTTGCGAGTCTCCATATATCTTTTTACCCAACTGTTGAAAGTAAAAGAATAATGTTTTATTAAAAGTCGTCTAAAATTTTTTTCCACTGGCAAATGTCCGGAAAATTAGCACAACGTAGGTACATCCTAAATGGCTTTATTTTACAATTACATGTTTAATAAGTATTACGTTCACGTATTTGTTAATTCAAAGGTTAATAGATTTTTTATTATTTTTGCGTAAAATTGTAATAATGTAAATTAATACGAATCGTCGATTTTGATTTTTACGTTGACTCATAAACTATCACGACTTAACACATAAATGAATCATGTAATGTTATGAATATTTCTAAATTTACAAATCCGCCGGGATGAATCGTCGCGACCCATATTTCATTAGGATTGTTTTTTTTTTTTTGTTAATTTCCTTTTCCTAAGCTTATATTTGCTTATATTATTATATCAGCCATTTATTGTTCTGTTCACTATTGAACATAGACCCTCTTGGAGGGTTTTGCCAGTAATCGTCACACTTGACAACCGCAAGTAGGGTTGGCGACCGCAATTTAATTTTGGGTACGTTTTAAGAGGAATACTACAGTCTATCCCTCGACCATTAAATACAAAAAAAAACTACATGTATTATTATTATGATTTAACTCTTTATTGCACCATAAATATAAAAATAAACAATGATATATATAAACAATTCAAGTGAAATACAGTAGCATGGAGTACAGATCAAAATATACACATAAAGGTACAAAAGGCGGTCTTATCGCTAGAACGATCTCTTACAGACAACCTTTTGGTTAAAGGAGAACAGATAGAAATACTAAATAATTAGAAGAACATAATACATATACAAAGTTCAAATTAATTAGACGTGTAAGAATATGAATAGAAGGAAGTAAATTCAATCAGTTTAATAGAGCAAAAGATTTTATCTCGGCGGATAACTGAGCGGCTTTCAATCACATTCCGTTCAAATACTCATTCACTCGAATGATTATTTGAACGTATTCCTTATCTGTGTCATTGAATGAGAGCATTCCCTATGTAATAAATGAACAACATTTATATATAATCTATGTGAAACATCTAGTATTGAAATCATCGATTACTCGATGAGAGATTTCGATGTAACAAGATCGTTATCTATATTCTTATATGACAATATTTAACAAAAAAAAAAATACTAAGATTTATTCATTAATTGTACCAAATTATAGGAAAAAAATATAATTTAAAAATATCATGTTTTTAAACTGTTGCATTACCACAGTCAAAACAAATCTTTTTATTTATTTCCAAAATAGTATAATCATAACAGCTGTTAACTGTCCACTGCTGAACGTAGGCCTCCCCCATAAAGGAGGTTTTGTTAGTAGTTGCCACGTTTGGCAGGCGGGTTGGCAATCGCTTTTAGGTTTTTAATGTCGTTTTAAGAGAGATACTGTAACTCATTCGTCGACTATTAAATTTCCTTAGTTGTCTCTTACGACAACAGGGAGAAAGGAAAGGATGGACTGTTTTATGCAGGAATCATACTGCAAATTTATTATGAATAAAATTTATGCAGTTTAAATAAGCAATAATTAATCCCTTTGAGAATATTGTGGTTAATAATCCTTTTACTAATGTGAATGTCTGTTTGTTTGTTATCTTTTGGCATCTTAACGTTTTCCATTACAAATAGAGGTAGTATTTGGAATGGGAAAAGACATACGCTACATTTTACCCCAGTCAATCAATGAATTCTGATCTCGAATAAAGTCGATTGTAAACAATATTAGCATCTGCAAGAGAACTTACCTTTATTTTCTTCCGCAGCCGGACACGGTCCCTCAAGCCAGCGTGGACATGACAACGGTCCTGGAAGTGAGCGAAGCGGACACCGTGACTGGTCATCCGCACAGCTTGGCCATCACGGCGCCAGAACGCGTCACCTTCGTAAAGGGCACCTGCAGAGAAGAGGCGAGGTGGTGGTCGGATGTGTTGAGCGTGTACCCGAGGAGTAAGGTGAGTTGAATCATCCTTCTATGAAATTACCACATTACTATGTCTTTTTTTTTAATAATACTTGATTACGTTTATATCCTGAAATCGATTATCAGCTTAAACATCAAAAATTTTCAAAAAATATTTTTTGTATCCATTAAAATGATTTGTTTCGTGCTTTGGACGGCTCGTAAGGCAGTTGTCCGGTAAGCTACGCCACATTTTTGGCTAATGCCAAAGATTTGGTGAATGTGCCAAATTCGTTAATACAAAAGCGGCTTAAAAACACATGACAACAAAGGGAGCAGAGAGGAAGTCACATGAATATTAGAATTATTAGTACTTATACTCCAGGATGTTGGATCAGGCGATAAAAATCATCATTGCAAGAAAATGGCTCACTTTTACAGTTCAAGTTCTTCCTCAGAAAGTATACATAAAGTCATCTTAATAAATAATTTTAACGATTAATCATTTATTTTACTATCCTATATCAATCAGGAAAATAATAAACTTTCACTGTTTTATTTAATGAATCTCTTACGATATACAATTTATTATCATATTTATTGATGAATTAACTATATAAATGCAATATAGAATTAATAAGTTAGTTAACATTATGGAAACTTGAGGGAATTTAATTAAAATCAATTAAGACAACTTGTCTTAATAAAGATCTTTCCTTTTTAAGTACCTTAGTTTTTTATACTTCGAAGAATTGATATTGTCATTGCGCATCCATCATGTTGAATTATCTGAAAGACCACTTTAAATTTGACGTCAGTAGCCTTAGTCATCAGCCTAATTGCGAGCTAATAAACGTCTCAGACAATTTATCGGATGTGCCGCGCCGGTGCAGCGCCCGCGCATCCACAGCTCCCCATTAGACGCATTGAGGAAACGTCGGAGGCTGCGGGACCAAAACACTGTGTTTACATGTTTAAAGTAGTGACGGCTAATGAGATGTGGTTATGCCGACTTCCTGGCGAAAGCGGCGCGTGCGCAAATTGTCGGCCACTCGGGGTTGTCTTAGCATAGTGCAGTGCGTCCATATTATTTACTATTTTCTAAACTGATAGACACACTTTGAGGCAAATGGAACGCAAATCAGCTTGGCATTTGCTTTGCAGTTCTGTAGGCGTTTTTAGTGTCGGCCGGTAATGATATGAATAATCATAATGACCTCCGCTGGAATTACGCGGTAATGTGATGACTGAAGAGATATCAGAACGTCGCTCTATTGGCTTGATTCACTTACTGCAACATCTAAGATCATATTCGTATACCGGGTCATGTGGTAAACCGGTATGAATTCCCTTTCAACTATACATATAAATTCAATTTCCAAATATGTACGTCTTTTGTCATTGTTCTTACGGTCTACATAAAAGCCTGCTTTGCTCATATTTTCCATGTTTTGAATTTAGAACAATAGAATGTGACGCTTCCAAAATCACCCGAACTACGTCTTTAACTGTCCTTACTATATTGTGAGTTTCTTATTTAAAAAGTATCCTGTCTCAATAACAGGCTTTTAGAACATCCAAAATAGTTACGCCAATGCAAAAAGAAATAATCAGCTTTAGCTTAGCATTGATTCAAGAGGATATAACGATTATAGCATACTCCTTATAAGTATTCATTGAGCACAGGATGTTCCCTCCGCTTTTTATGTCAAGTACCTACTCACTAGTCTTGAAATACAATACACGAAGGCCAATAACAATGTGACCGGCCAGCACCGTGACGACACGAGCTTAGAACTGGTTTGTGTCCTTGGTTTTCAATAGTCCTGATTTCTTCTGTGTAAAGTCCAAATTTCAGTGGTGAAATATTTCAAAGGCAGCTCATTCATTTTTAATTTGATCAAAAGGCGTATGCTTGTATACGTCATAGAAGCCCTGTATCGATTTGTAATTGTATACTTGAAATTTCAAGGGCTTAGGTGAAAAGTCATTATTTTTGTTATTTGGACGAATAATCCTGATTCAACGATTGTAAATTTTCCTCTCTCTATCTCTCTCTCTCTCTCTCTCGAGTTCGAAATACATAATTTAAAAGAAAATGATAAAATATTAATAATTGAAATAATTTTGAAAAATATTTTTTTATTTATGGCATAGTTAATGTATGTTATGTATTAGAGTCTTTTTTATTATTTTACTTCTGTCTTCCATAAAATAATTAATAGGTCGAACTAATTGTAGCATCAGTTAAAGAAACATTGACCCAAAAACTGTTGACATGGCAACGTATGGCCATACCCAATCCTGTTCAGCCTAAATCCTCAATTGCTCGTAATCATCTTATGGGTTCCGTGTTGTGACACGATCGGCCCACTTCACAGATGCGCCGCCATAATTAGTGCGGGATCAGGTTACGTGCGCATGCGCATCTGACTCATAGAATTGTAAAGTTCAACATTTTGGAGTTACAATTTGCCTTCATGATTCATTACTCTAATAGTTATGGTTTCTGTTCCCTATACTATTATTTATTTATTTATTCTTATTCAATGAAGTGATATGAAACGTAAAAGTGGACTGTTCACATCGTGATTATTGTTTGTTTCTTCGTCATCACCAACATCATCATCATATCAGTCATTACTTGTCTACTGCTGAACATAAGCATAAAGGGACGTTTTACCAGTAGTTGCCACATTTGGCAAGTGGGTTGGCAACCGCAGTTGGACATTGGTGATGTTTTAAGAGGAACGCTGCTGCCAATCCCTCGACCATTAAGTTTCCTTAGTCGTTTCTTACGACACCCACAGGAAAGAATGGGATGGCCTATTCTATGCCGGAATCTACACGGCTAATTGTTTATTTACACCCTGTATATAGATTTACTAGAACTGTCAATATCAACTTTCCTAATAATTACCTCATAGACGTCATAAGATTAAGCTCAACACTCACTGATGTAAACATTTTACGTGATAAATGATTTTATAGGATATTCTTCTAATGTACTAAAGCAATAAATTTGGTCTCACTCATTGAGTCTTAATAGACATTGTTTATTAGTTAAATAAATGGTTAACAAATAATACTATTGGAAATAATAATAAATAATAATACTGCTCAAAATAATAATGGTATTATGATGCAATTCCAAATTATTGGTTTTATTGTCCGGTCGTAAACTTTTGATTAAAAAAAAACAATACATGAATATATATCGCGTGTTTTTACATCGACAATACATTTTTTTTTTAATATCATCTCCCCAAGTTCTAATCTGATCTTTGTGACTCACAGGAGCCTTTAATAAATTTATCTAGATGATTTAAAACGTTCTATTTTACGTTCAATTCGCAGTAAACCAAGAATGAGGGTAACTACATGTAAACATATCCGTTGACCCATAAACATGTTCGAGATAGCCATCATTTGATGCAGGATTTCGTGGTATTCATAAATTTAATCGTCACTAAAAGCTCACGTTCCTGTATTGCGTAATCCTTTCTTTTATTTTTATTGTATGTTTTTCTTAAAATTTTTTATTACGTGTAAATCTTACGGTAATATGAAATATTTATAATAAAATATAAAAAAACACAGTGTTATTTTTTTGTATTTCTAAGGGCTTAGAATTAAAGACTTGGTATTAATTCAGATAAATATATTGTTTCTAGCTCTATAAACATAATAAATAATAATAAATTATTTAATTTGCATTTATAAAGTCAGTATTTGTCAAAGTAATTAAAAAAAATAAGGGCCCAAAAATACTTATATACTAATTATAGATAACACAATTTGTAACTAAAATCTAATTAAATAATTCTCAATTATTTTCTAAATATTGATATATTAATTGAATCACAAATCAATTCGATGTAACAGGCCTGTCGCTTTTTATTGTAGCCGATCCTGAGGCACCATTTCTCCAATTATATGTCTAAAATTCAAAATACAGTTTATCTATACTATTACAATTAAATCTTTATTGTAAGGGCCAATATGAACTAATTTACTAAGAGATTTAAGCAAAAACATTTATAATTTTAGTTTATAATTGTCCATAAAACAGTAATTTCACGAAATTATCAAATTAAAATTTTACGTTGAAATGTGTTTAGAGTAATGGCGCCTTAGAATCTAGCCCCATTGTCTACACCAACCTTTAAACAACTGGTCGATGTTTTTGCGATATACGGAAAGGGCCATGGACATGAGATTCCGCGCCTCCGGTGCGTGGTGTCCGTAGATGGACGCGAGAATGTGACAGAACTTCTGAACTGACCAATTAATGTTGTCGAGACGGAAAACAGAATCGATATAATTGCTCGATATCCACTCACTGGTTTGTAGAAAGAATTTTCTATACAAATTGTGTTACAACGCTGTTAGAATATAAATCGTTCTTTAGTTGAGTTAGAAAAAGTTGATACAAACCGGTCGTACCTACGGAGATGAGATACACAAGATTAGAAGTCTAAATTCAAAATTTTATTTTTTTAATTACAAAATCCGGACTTTTTTTAATAAAAAGTACAATACAAAGGTTAAATATTAAAAACCGGATAAATTAAGTCCGGTCCTTATCCGAAAATCCGATAAATCCGGATATGTCCGACAAAATTCGAATGGATGGTAAGCCTATACGAATTACTCGGTAATGCTAGAGGGAGACAATTAAGTACAAATATAATTCGCGGATTGAAAACAATATAAATGTATGTGGCTCTCAAGAATCCGTGTCAAAGCGTTCGTGATAAGTTCGGCGACCTCGCGGGCGGGACTCGAGCCCGACTTGTGTCGATACCAACACCCAGCGACATGACACCGTGCTTGTAATAGTATGGATAATCCTTCGTTTTTAATTAACCTATATATTTATCAAGTTAGAAGAGAAAGAGCCAGAAGTCAGAAGAGAAGGCATAAACCTTTGCCTTCTCTTCTGTCACATCTTTTATTTCCACTACTTTCATAATTTGTCTTATGCATACATTGGCGATTCCTCAGACCCTTGATTTCCTTGATTATTCTCTTTAAATATAACATGATATATATACATACATACATATCTGTCACGCCTGCCTCCCATTAGGGTAGGCAGAAACAATTGAACGCCAAATGCTTCGATTCAAACAAACCTCATATATATATTTTTATATATATTTTTCTCTAATAATTTTTATTTAATATTTTCACCAACTAATATTAAAAATTATATTTTCTAAGTTTGATAAATTTAAGCTTAAGTTATTAACTGATCGAACTAATTGTGTTTGGTACATACATTGATACATACATACATGAACAGAGTTCGCTAAGCAGGCTCCCCTAATCTCTTGCATTGAAACTACTCAATGATATTTTGAGCCAGTATCCGCAATTGGATGTATTTGCCTCCAACTTGCTGGAGTTTCGTCGAGTGACCACAGAGTATTTGTGTTCAGACGTTTTTTTATATTATTCTTGTTATATATGTATAATATTCCTTTTTTATATGTTATTGTACTCATGCTTTCCTGGGTGGGCGTATTGGAAGACTGTAAGACTCACCCAGTGGATGTAATAAATAAATAAATAAATTTTAGTTATTTATTTTTCTTAATTCAATTATTATTGTGTAATATGAAAGTAAGTTTAAATAAGTAAGTAATATTCTTGGACTTTAGTCGACCAATTATATATATTAAAAAAATAAAAAAAAATAATTGAATAATTTAATTTACGCTTTCAGTATAATGAAACCTCCCAAAAATAACAAAATAAAAGTTAAATTCTAAAAATAAAAATAGTTAATTTAAAAAAATACTTTACTTGTCCTTCATTTTAAAGCGATTGACGCGCCATTTTATGTCTGCGAAGTGAACAGGGTTGTGACAAGGTGAAAAAAATCACCATTATGGACGATCGTTTAATTTTACCATTAACCATGTCGCAAGCAATGGCTATTGAATATTTATGCTATAGGTAGTATTAATTACAATATTGATTGAAGGTTATTGAATTAAATTAATTACTCTTAATTACTTTTATTGACAACACAACATGAATTTAAATTATTACCTCACTAACCTTCCTCCGTGTAGTGACAGAGTGAGTATGCAATGAATCACTTATATGATACATTGAAGGTATTATTAGAGGCGGGTAGGAGACTAGGGGAACAGAAAATATAATAAATATATCAAGGCAAAAAAAAAATTATAACAGGTTTTCTCTCTTATATTACACTACTAGCGGCCTGTCCCGGCGTCGCACGGGTGGTCATTTTTACATTTAAAAAAGTGACCATTAAGGCTGCACACGCGACGGAAGCTTAAAAATGGAGTAACTTCTCCCGTTTTCCCAACATTTCCCTTCACTGCTCTGCTCCTATTGATCGTAGCGTGATGAAAGGTATACTATAACCTGCCCAGGAGTATGAAGAATAATTGTACCAAGTTTCGTTAAAATCCATCGAGTAGTTTTTGTTTTTATAACGAACATATAGACAGACAGATAAAAACTTTACTGATTACATTTTTGGCATCAGTATCGATCACTAATCACCCCCTGATAGTTATTTTGGAAATGTATTTCATGTACAGAATTGACCTCTCTACAGATTTATTATAAGTATAGATGAATATCACGTATATGTTGCCAACCCTGATTTATTAAGGATCTTAATCCCTTAATTCCTTTTTTGAATAAATTTATAATCTTTTGAAAAACCTTAATAATTTGAATGCCAATCTATGAATGAGGCCTAAAACAGTGTACTAACAATTGAATGATGATGATGAATTAATTTAGATGATCAAAATTATAAAGGTCGGTCCATACTATCGTAGTCTAGCTACGGGCGATGACGCAGCAGAGTCAGTGTGCGGCGGCCGCGGCGTCAGCGAGTCATCACCTAGAATAGAGGGCGTGTCATCACTGAGGGGTGCTTATTAACCCTTCTTGTAATCCACCCCGTCTGATTATATTGCATGTCTGTCATCTCTTTCTCTCTTTCAATATATTTTCTTTAAGTTCTCAACACAACTGCTGTTTTACTTGAATTATTCACTTTCGGGGAGGACCTTACATTATTTTTAACCGACTTTAAAAATGAGGTTTTGAATTCGTTTGTAATTTTTTTATGTTTGTTACGTCATAACCTTGTCATTTGTAAACCCATTTGGGAAATTCTTTTTTCTTCTGAAAGAATATACTTTCTGGTAGCTCCAACAAGAATTTTAACAGTCTCGTTTTAATCTTTCAGTTTTTAAATTAGATTTTTTTTTGTTTGTAACGATTTAACTTCGTGTATTTTTTTTTTATTTTATTTTCATAATGATAGATAATTGCTATAAGGCCAGCAAACGCTTCTTTGTTTTTTTTTTTTTGTTATTTTTATCTTACGTTTAATATCGGTAGATACAGCATGTTCAGTTCGGTAAATTAAAAAAAAATGTAATGACTTTTCAAAAGTGCTTCAATGTAAGTTTATTTGAATAAATGATTTCTATTCTATTCTATTCTATTCAGAATACCAATACCAATTCGTTGACGGTCACCGTCATCGGCGGCGCAATCGCTGCGATCTTAATACTGTAACGGGACGCGGCGCGGCGCGGCGCCGGCGCCGGCGCCTGCGCCTGCGTACCGATTTGTTTTGTTTTATGTTTCGCGCAATTAATTTTATATGCTCACGTTAACGTGAGTGGACGAATATAAATTCACTTTTTTATTTGTTTAATGAATTAACATTTAAATTTTAATGTAACAACTACAGGTTTAATTTACGTGTAATTAAGATCGAGAAAGATCGACTAGTTTCGGGATCAATTCGTGACCCTTAATCATAAGCGGATGTGAAGAGCTTGACATTAAAATATAATGTGTACTTACGAAACTTAACAATAATATAACTTTTACATGTTTTCTTTATAACTTAAATACCGTTATTACCTCATTCAAGATAGATAACTTAATTTGTTTATTCAAAATATATGTACAATTTTAATGTAATAACTATCGGTATATTAATTTTTATATATTAATTAATTATCGGCGAGATTAAGCAAACACTTTAGACTTTAGTGTATCTGCAAGGTAGTAATCAGGACAATATCAAGATGAATCACGACCGCAGTTTCCTGCGCAGGCGCAAAGCGGATTACTACAGTGATAAAAATAAAAAAATCTAGAATCCGAGCAAAAGACACGGTGTGTCCACCGTGCTCATTATATAACTAGCTGTACTCCGCGGCTTTACCTGTGATCGTGCCTTGCAATTGAATAGCCTGTAACCTTCCTCGAGGAATGAGCTATCAAATGCAAAGAAGAATTATTCCAATCCAACTGGTAGGGGGAAAAGGGATTGTTAGAAATGTGGACTATTAATCGCATTGCTAACAATATACTCTGTCAGGTCGACCTCCACGTGGTCCGCCCTGGAAACCATGCTGATTTCCAAAGATGACTGACCCATCTTTTCATTCTCACCTATCATCCCTCACTGGTGCACCGCCAGTGTATACCGATAGCACAGGCGGGGTTACCGTTCCATTATCATCCATTAAAAAAAGCACTAAATATCGAATAGAAACGTTCGGACAATTAATCGAATGTTACTCCGACTGGATCTTGTCGTTAATGGCCGAGCAATGTGCTTTCGAACAATTAACGAAGCTGGTTTCTAACGCGTTTCACGGCCCATCCTGTGGGCGGGCCGCGGGAAAACATTGTGGTGAACTGCGCTGGTTCCGGACGCTGAGTACTTTCAACAGTGGAGCCGATTCTAAAGCGCTCCAAACTTATCTCTGAATTAGAAGATTCCATTTGAAATCATAGCGAAATCTTTATTGTAAGGCTGCCATCCGTTCGGAATTCCCCGGATTTGTCCTAGTTGTAGTCCTAGAAAAGTGTCCGGGTGTAATCCGGACACTTGTTGTCAGGAGAAATCCATTTTTTTTTATAAGTAGGAGATCAAATGAAATAAATCTTAGTTACAAATTCATCCACAATAACCCGCATTCAAGAAGGCTCGGCAAAATAGTGTCCGGGGAATAAAACATTTTTTGCCCAAATGTCCGGGATTTTTGCCGTGTTTATCCGATGTTGGCAATTCAGGTGGTAGCAGCCCTAGTAAGGACCAATAAGAACTCTTTCTCCACGCAAATAATGTTTCATCCTGGACACACGTGGCTTTGATGAATTGGTAAATGAAACTTAAAACTACTTATTTAAACGCCTGATTCTTTTTTGTTAGCCAAGAAAGCGTCAAAAATAAGTTGATTCATGTTCTCTATTCGTTCGTTGGTTATTCGTTATAAAAGTCATACAAATTAGTCTCCGTCTTTAATTTGATTATTTCCAAAATTACATCATAATAAATCCTAAACACTACTGAATACACCTTCTGCTTAATTTCTTGTAAACACGCTGACAAGTATTCTGGTTGAACAATTATATCTGAATAATTTAATGAATGATAAATGAATAATGAACGAATTATGAATGAATGATGAATGAATAATGAACAAATTATGAATGAATGATTAACGAATGTGTTTTACTAAATATTGATGATTGCCACCAGCAAATCTTTAAATTAATTACAATTCGGCAATATTTTCCGTTTCATAAGTGTGTAAATATTATTTTTGCATGTACAATAATTATTCTAAGCGGTTTTTTTTTATGTGTGATAATGATATGGTAACCCTGCCTGCGCTATTGGTATACGCTAGCAGGGCACCAGTAAAGGATGATAGGTGAGAATGAAAAAGCAGGTCAGTTAGCCAATCATGATAGTTTCCAGGGGGAACCAGACCCCGTTACTAATAATCCCTTTCCCCTTAAGTATATATTTAGTATCTACCTGATTTAGTATAAATCTTATACATGTATAATAATAGTATTTATAATTCGTGTGTATGCATTTGTTTGTAGGGTCGACATAAACGAAATGCTACTTTCCCCGGCGGGCAGACGGCGAGTTTACTGCAGTCTTCAACAACTAGGAGTGAGTTATATACATATGTTAATATTAAATACTTACTACCATATGACTTAATACTTGATATATAATTTAGAACTACTTTATCCTAGAAACAAAATGGTCACGCAGAGGGTTTCAAAGGAGCTTCCGATAGCTCGACTTGTGGAATGAGCTTTATACCCAAATTTTCCTAAAGACTAAGAGCATGGGGTCCATAGGCTATGTAATTATCTACCATCAAATGTTCGTATGCTTATTTACCATCATAAAAGGTATAGAGAAAGAGAGTAGACAATTTAATTATTTTGAATACGGAACCCTAAAACTATTGGTTATCGATAGCGGTGACAACGATATTCTTTGGCTATTTTAGATCCTCGTAATTTCTAAACCGATTTTGATAGTTCTTTTTTTACGGATTATGCCATTTATAAAAGCTCTTTATACCCCGTATTGAAGCCATATTAATTTGGCTACCTTAATATGTTGTGTTATTAGTAGAGCAATTTCTTTTTTAATTTTTTTTTTTGATAACATTTTAAATTATTATATAATAAAAACGTTTTTACTCGTAGAATACTCTGCAGATGCGTCGACGCTACGCGACGTGGCGGACGGCTGCGGGGCGGCGAGGCCAAGGTACTGTTCCGGGGGGACTACCACGTGGCCCGGGCCCCGGGTGCAGCCGCCGCAGCCCGAGATCCCGAGCTTGGCGGCGCCTACACCCATTGACACCAAAGGTTTGTACTTAACAATCCTAACACTAGCTAATCTGACAGATTTCGTCCTGTCAAAAGCTATTGGACTGTGACAATCCGGCAACGCGCAAAAGAAAGAAATGAAATGTTACTTATTCCAAGGATTTTTTCTCGTTATAGAAACCTTTCTCGGACCTCAATAAATATTGGGGGAAAAAATGGCAATTGTTCCAACTGTTCTCGGGCTTCATTTTGCTCTTTGATTTAGTGATTAATTTTTGTCCATATTTTCTCGTGGTCGAAGACCGATTTTGATAGTTTTTTTTTTCAATCTATTGAGTATACTCTCATATCGGTGCCATAATCATTTTACTGAAGTAGCTACCGGCTTTATTCGGAGCATAAATGTACTTCTTGCTAAGCGAAATCTGGGGTCTACCAGGAAATAAAATTTCAATTTTTTTCTTTTATATTTTTGCTCATACCAAAATCGACCTAACCAGTAAATGAACCTTAACATTTTTCTCGTCGCCCTATCGTAAAAAATCAAAAGGAATGATGTTATAACATTCTTAATACTTTTAAACGGTATGTATTATGTATTTTTAACATCAGAATTGTGTTTCGTTCGGCACTGAAATTGCGGAAAACATTTTATGGTAAACCCTCTATTCTTTTACGAAACATTTTATCCTTCATCGACGTGTATGTGTTTACAATTGTAGTATTTATTTTTGTTTTTTTTTTAAACAAAATTTGTATGTCTCCCCATTTTCCAATCGCCGTGTACGTTTATGACTGCTCTTGACTGATTGCTCGTTAAAATTTACAGCTCAGCCCTTTTAAAAGAACTTATCAAGTCTCAAACGAGAGACTAAATTCAAAGAAATCCCATTATTAATACACTCGAGGATAAATTTGTTTGATTCTTGTTAAATTTAAGGTTTCAGTAATTTTTTACACACATTCAGTTTCATCATTGAAGATAAAACCATTAATAATGGGGATTAGCAACCCTTTTGCTAGCAATTATACCCTATCAGGTCGACCTTCTCGCGGTTCCCCCTGGAAAATATCAGGAATTTATCACTACAGGCCAACTAACCTACTCCATCCTTACCAATCTTCTCTTAACGGTACCCCGCTAGTGTATACCAAGAGCGTAGGCGGAGTTACTATTCCATTATCATCCATTAAAAAAACTTCATTATAATTTAAAAAAAAGTTTATTTATAGCTAGCGGCCCGTCCCGGCGTCGCACGGGTGGACATTTTTAACATTTCCCTTCACTGCTCTGCTCCTATTGATCGTAGCGTGATGAAAAATATACTATAACCTGCCCAAGAGTATGAAAAATAATTGTACCAAGTTTCGTTAAAATCCGTCTAGTAGTTTTCGTTTCTATAACGAACATACAGACAGACAGACAAAAATTTTACTGATTGCATTTTTGACATCAGTATCGATCACTAATCACCCCGTGATAGTTATTTTAGAAATATATTCCATGTACAGAATTGACCTCTCTACAGATTTATTAGGTGACAAATTAAATTTGTACATTCACAAAATATCACAAATACATAAAGCAAACACATATAATATATGACACTGAAAAATAAATTAAAAAACTTATCTGACCGTTACAAATTTTAGGGTATCAATAACAAAATGGCACCGATCTCGCCCACGTTACATATGACAAAATAAAATTTAAATCCAATTACGAAACAAAACCGCATTATGTCACAATAATGCCGGCCGCTCCATTCACAAATTCATAATGAATGTATAACAAATTATAGAACAACGCCAACATGCGCACGCGCCTAATAATTGGGTGTAAAAATGCAACAGCGCGTGCGCGGGGGCGGCGCTGGCGCACAGGCCAAGATTATGCGCCGGCGCCGTTTACATAACACATTTGTACTGGGGGGGAAAGGGATTGTTAGCAATGGAGTTTGACAGCCCCCATTGCTAGCAGTATGCTCTCCACATGGTTCCCCCTGGAAACCGTCGTGAACAATTCTTGTTGAATTCGTCACGATGGGCTAACTGACCTACTTCATCCTCACCTATCATCCTTCACTGGTGCCTCGCCGGTGTATACCGATAGCGCGGTCGGGATTACCATTCGATTATCATCCATTAAAAAAAAACACAATTGTACTTACTCGTATAAAAATTGGCCGCGTGCTCCCGGCATAGAATAAGTTCCTTTCCTGTAAATGTCATAAGAGGCGGCTAGGGGAAATTAGTGGTCGAGGGATGGGCAGCAGCGTCTTTCTTAAAACATCACCAAAACCTACCAACCCGTTCTAACGTAACTATTGTCAAAATTTCTTAATAAAGGAAGTTTATTTTATATTATATTTAGAAGCCTATGTTTAGCATTGGACAGCTGATATGATGATATATATATATATATATATATATATATATATATATATATATATATATATATATATATATATATATATATATATATATATATATATATATTGTAGTTATGTAACTCTGCACGCTTTCAACGCGAATTCCAGGAAATAAATTTCAATTCACTTGTACAACAATTAGTCCATTACCCTAAGGTTGTCTTGTAAAGATTGCTCTCAGCAATAAGACCGCCTTACTGTACTTATACAATTGTATCGTTGTGTTTGTAAATTGCCTTGCTTATTTCCTATATCGTATAATGCAAATAAAATGTACTCATTCAATTCCAGATTTTAGCGAGTAATTTCCCATTGCCATAAAATATCCCGAGTTCGTCCTCCTGTCAAAATTTTGTACCTACAATTTTTGAATTTATAAGTGTATTTACGTATTACAAATTCAAAATAAACCGTCATATCCTTTTTAACACTCGTAAATAGTTCAAAAACAATATATTACTTATTATACTGTCAAAGATTAATCCCACGGTCCTTAATATTCATTCCGTTCAGCCATTCCCGAGTATGACGTCAGATAGGGTCATAATTCAAACGTGCATGCATCAGATATGGCACGGCGTTGCAACCAACAAACGTACCTACAGTTAATTTAGCACCTAACATCCCACTGTGTGTGTTGTCAATGAAAATTACCATTACAAATTTTGACACGGACATAAATCCTTATTATAGGCCAAGAGCTGGATGTAAATTTAGAGTAGGTACTCGAGAAAAACAGAAAATTGTATTATAGAATAGTATACGTTGTCTAAGGTAAGAATCATAATTTTTCCAGCATTTCGTAATATATCCGCATGAATATGACATTTTAAATTACATTTTACAAAAAGAAAAAAACACGTTAGTTCCTGAGATTCTCGATTCCTTTAGTCGATTCGTTATTAATCCGTTAGCTTTAATTAAGTACCTAATTAAAATATCTCATCAGCTCTCGGCCTACTTTACTACATTACCACTGTAGGCTGCTGGATTTATGTAACAAATGTCTAATTAATGCAAATTCTGATATATTACTCATAATTGCAAAATTACTTGTCATTCGCCTATTACAATATAGGTGGCGGTACCTACTCAGAACCTTATGTAGAAGTCCGCGAGGGACGGCTGTGTTTAGCAATAGACAGAGATCCTTCGTATCATCTATAATATATTTTATTACAACTTTTGATCAGCGATTATCAATACTAACGCCAGTGGGGAAAGGGATTGTTAGTAATGGAGACTGAGAATCCCATTGCTAGCAATATACCCAACCAAGTTGACCTCCTCGCGGTTCCCCCTGGAAATTATCATCGTTAATTCCCGATGAATTCATCATGATGGGCTAACTGGCCTGTTTTCATTCTCACCTATCACCCTTCACTGGTGCTCCGCCAGCGTATCTCGTTAGCGCAGGCGGGGTTACAATACCATTTTAACCCATCAAAAAAAAATCCTAACGCCATCTATCTGAAGTAGCGATTTCCGTACAAAATTAAGAATTTTAATTAAATTTTTCAACTACAGCGTTTTTTTTTTTCTTTTATTTGGTTTAAAAGAAAAAAGTAACAAAATACAGGAAAGTTGAAATCGGTCAAACTGTTTTTTTTTTAGTTTTCACTCTAGACATTGTAAGCGGAAAAAGGTTAATCACCCATTTCTATATCGCTCATATCAGTTGGATATCTGTTTTAATTCTAAAATTATAACATATTCATAAAAAAACATACTCTTGTTAAAAGAGAGATATATATATATATATATATATATATATATATATATAGATATATATATATATATATATATATATATATATATATATATATATATATATATACATATACATTAATGCGAATTCTGATAATGTTTCATTTTCATCATCATCATCATCATAAAATGCATCATTTTTGTTCGACGATCCAACATCACCGATTGTTTTATTTCGACACCAGATGCCGCTCGTCCATAGTGCTAAATTGTGTACGCCCTAAATTTTACTATCATATCTCGCCCTTCAAATCAGACTACAGTCTCGCAAATAGCTGCTTGTCGGCAGAAACACGGATGAGACACAAAGAGGAATGTAGACAATTTTTGTACATAATAAATTAGGATAAAATATCCAGGTAATTATCCATTGGTTTACAAAATTTCCCTCAAATAACCGTTTAGGCTTGATCGATTAACAAACATCTAAACAGACTTTCTCATTTATAATATCAGTAATATAAATGTAAATCGACATTTACATCTATGCTCTAGATCTAAAGGTCTAATAAATCTAATTAATAGTCCACTTTATTCATGACATTGTCCTGAGAGTCTATATCCATCAGATATAAGTCGGAAAACTTGCCAACCATCATTTCCAATAATATCCACGACGTAAATCTTATCACTGCACTGCTTACAGATTTCTCATTTACATTCTTAATATACAATTAAAATAAGGTTGTACTATAAGCATGTTGCTACTATAAGCAAGGAACTATGCTATGAGTAAAAGAGTAGTAACGAATTGATTCATTCTAATATCTTTATGTTATTATGCAGTACCTTAAATTTTTCAACCTACTTTTTCTGGTTCCTATATGAATGTATTGCGTTTTAATATGCTTTTTAGTTGCAAAATATTGTTATATATATATATATATATATATATATATATATATATATATATATATTTTATATATATATATTTTTTATACAACTTAGAATGGCAAACAAGCTGACGGCCCACCTGATGGAAAGTGGTAACCGTCGCCTATAGACATGAGCAGTACTATGAACATAATAGAGTATACTGTTTCGCCCATGATACCCCCCATGCGTTGCTATTCCTGAGGACTCGGATGTTATTCCTCTGTACCCTGTAAATTCACGCCATATCCCACCCTTCAAACCGAAACACAGCCATGCAAACACAACTGCTTCATGGTAGAAACACGAATGGGACAGAGGTACCCAAGCAATCGACTTTTGTACAAAGTCTCCCTCTGGTAACGCATTATTTGAAAATGCTGTTACCATTTCCTGATTCCATCATCTAATCATCTCTTGGACATTAATATCGTATTATCATTGAATCATTCATATACAAATATAGAAAATACTAACTTTTTGACATATCAACTCTCCTTTCAAACTTAGAGAACTAGAACTCTGAATCTTTTTTTTTTTCACTAAGAATATAAATAACTAGAAAAGAACCATTCTAGAACAAATTATAAAATGATATAGTAATAACAGATTGGCATGACGCGCATACGGTGCCTCGAGAACATCTAGTATATAGGTACCGTACTTCAAAAGATTCTTGCAAAAAATATACGAGTCGAGTTAAATAGAAACTTGTAAAATTAATTGCCCGCATCAAGAAAACTTAAGAGTGTAAAAAGATCCATATATCCTGTATAATAACCTTAGTATCTAGGTCCATCAGTTACATCACCTCAGGCCTGGCTAGTGTCACCCGATGGCACCCCAGCCATAAATAACAGCAGGCGCGTCAGACGACGTCGCCTTAAAAGTAATTAAAGTCCGTTAACCGTTCGAGGCGGTACACCAGTACTAGGCGCTGTAACCTTTAATGGGGACTTAATTTATGAGCGACCAGCGTCCAAGATCGAGATAAGCCCTGATTGAGAACTGAAGTTGGTTTCATCATCTACACGCCTCGCTTGTATTAATCTTAATGTAGAAGAGATGCATCTCGGCACTATCTTGGTTTACATTATATGGAGCATTAATAAGAAGTAGCCTGTTGTCACATGAAATCACTTAAAATTGTAGTTTAATCAATTACCTATTAATTCTGCTTATCTCACCATAATTGCCCATTGATTTTTATCGATCAATTTATATCTAAAATGGCGAAGATTCCTTTTTCCATTTATTCTTATTTCGTTTAGACCTCTATCATATTTAAAATCTCATGTGTTATATTTATTCATAATGGAAAGTTTGAAACAGTTATTGGATTTCAAGACCAAAAATCTTTAATACCTTGTCTTCAGTCTCTACGTTTCTATAATAATTGAGAATCTAAAATGACTCATTGAATAAAGACCTGTTAA
The DNA here is from genome assembly GCF_026898425.1 of Galleria mellonella. Taxonomy (NCBI): domain Eukaryota; kingdom Metazoa; phylum Arthropoda; class Insecta; order Lepidoptera; family Pyralidae; genus Galleria; species Galleria mellonella. Next base: position 7,193,676 of record NW_026442151.1, read on the forward strand.
AGCCACTGTTTGCTTTTAATCATCTATTAATAATGAGTATATTTACAAGTGTATTATTTCAAGCACAAAATGTGTTACAAGGCCAACGAGCTCAGCTCATAAGACACCGCAAGTACAGGGTCAAGGTGTCAGATGTTATCTGCGTGTTATAATTTAAAAATGGTATTTAAATTATAACAAATTATGTTAAGTGCTACATAATTATTTGTACTTTGTAAACAACGAGAGAGGTAATCAAGTACGCTGTTCACCTGACCAAATAAAAAAATTGAAGCTGGTTATGCAGCCGTGTGGTCCCGGCATAGAATAGGCCACCACTTGTTTTCTCGTGGGTTTCATAAGAGGCAACTAAGTGAGGGCGAAGGATGGGCAACAGTGCCCCTCTTAAAACATCTTCAAAGCCTAACTGCGGTTGACAATCCGCCTGCCAAGCGTCGTAACTACTGGCAAAACTCCCCAAGTGGATGGCTTATGTTCAGCAGTGGACAGTTAAAAGCTGATATGATGATGCAGGAAACTGGATATGGACATTACAAATATACTGTATGACTATTTTTTTCATAATTAGCCCTAATTATCTTTAGGGAAATACTCGTAATTCTTGTAACATGCAGTTTAAGAAGATCAGTATCCAGTAATTTTACTATCCTAATTATCTCAGATTTCAAATCGAATCAACATACAGAAAATCTACTTGGTACAGAAAAGATTCGAGAACGACGCATGGAACCACTGTACTATATAGTCTTCTACTATTGCCCTGAGATTGTCTGGTCTCCAAAGAAGCTTACAGTAACCAGGTGGCGCAAGCGTCTTGGGCATAATCTTAAATAAATTGAACTACTAAGCCTGGAACTAATTTGAGAAGAGAAACCGAATTTTCTCATACAAGAAATATGGTACATCCGGATCTTTAGGTACGAGTACATACCTCATTACTACACCACAAATGCACGATAAATTGCAGCTACGAATGCCTCAAATCATCTAGTTTTCCCATATCGTGACCTGAATCGCATACAGCAGGCCGTGGCTATCAGATTCCTCTTGTCAATTAAATTTATCACTGCAGCAACCAATAAATAATTCAGGAAGCGGAATCATTGGGCACGCGGTCTCTTGCCTGATGACCTTGGTTGCCTACTTGCATTATTCGATTACATCTAAGCAGGCGGTTTATCCTTCCATCTGTGTCGCCATCCCGTTGTTCCGATGTCCCATTTACGCTCCAACTAACTGGTTGTCGAAGATTATATTTGTCAAATTATACATTTTAACATTTAAATGAGGTTCTTTTAAATGCAGAAATTCTGCCTAATATGTAAATGAATTCTTTAGTTTTATGTTAACGGGCTTTCGGAGGCTTAAATTCTTGATTAGTATTTTCGGCTCTGCGTTATTATTGGAGAAACGTAACATTTTGTAAATTGTGACTGGGACGTCTGATTATACTTTATATGTTTACCATATTAGTTTAAATTAAGTGGCCAAATGGTTCTCGCTCAAAATCAGCGCTGTAATTCCTCGGCTGCAGCATAACGCTGAGCGGAGACCATTTCGGGAACATTCCCTAATATATTCACCTTCTTTACATGTTATTTTACTCTGTATGAACCATTTTTGCAAGTGTAACAATGTTTGCTGAATAAACTATTGTTTATTTATTAATAAACAAAGTTCCTGCAGCTAAGAATCAGCTTCGTGCCTGTTATAACAAATCTGAACTATTTCATTTTAGCCCTTTAAGCAACTTTAAAAAAGATTTACGTTTTTAATTCGAATAATTTTTAGTCCGTTACATGATACATTTTTTTTATGTAACTGAGATGGCAAACAAATAAACGGACCACCTGATAGTAAACGGTTACTGTAGCATATAAACCAGGGGTATTACGCATGCTTTGCCGCCCCTGAAGAAATTCTTTTATCTCTTCTTTTGAAGAACCCCATGCTGTAGTCTTTTGGGAAAAACCCCGAAACATATTGTCACAGTTTTCTGGTATACGATGGAGTCGTTATTTTTTTCTAAACAGTATCTTACATTTTACTAATATTTGTATTAGGTATACATAAAATTTATCAAAATGTTTAAATGTTTGTTTATTTGAAAAAAAAAATGATGGATTTGGTACGTAGATATAAAAAAAGATCCTACTTACTATAGACACAAATTAGTGATCAAGTAAAAAAGTTTCAATTGTCCCCATCGAATCATAATACATTGTTTTTTTTCCACTTGATAATCGAATTTACGTCATTTTTAGACCTCCGATGCTAAGACCACAACACTAATGAGACATAATTATTTTAATCAATAATAATAATTAAAAATTATATTTCACAAAAGAAAACGGACTTCAATTGTGATAAAACCAGTTATTTTTTTTTTTTTAATGAAACTACTAAATCGATTTTAAATGAATTTCTACAAGATCAATCTATAAATGTACGCTTTAAGATTAAAAAAAGAATTTTCCAAATCGGTTTACAATTGACTGAGTCATTAGGTAGAAAACATAAAAAACAAACGAATTAAAAAACCTTCATTTTAAAATTTGTTGAAAATAGTATTTCGATTCTACTACACACAAACTACCTCTATGTAAAATTTTAGAATTAATACGGTACGCGTCGCATAGTTTAGTCGACCATTACCCATGACAGCGTTTAATATCGTGTCATTAGCTCAATAAATAAATACTTTGAACATTTATCAAAGTGAGCACAACGTTATTTGCAAGGCCGCGCATTTGCAACGCGAGCTGCGCCTACGCAGGGCAGCGCGGTGCGTGCGCGCACCTGGCCGATCCTAATTATCGATCTAACGGCATTCGAGGGTCGCCTCTAATTGTAGATCATGAAATATGGCCCTAGACTACGCGACCTTCTGAACGGAATAGTTTATCAATTTGAATTTGCAATTATGGTAACACTGGCTGTAATTCGTAGCTTTACTTGCTTAAATTAAGATAAAAGTATCCTACAACTATAGCATCTCATAAAAATGGTTTGGTGAAATACAATGTAATCTCCAAGGGGGAAAGGGATTGTTATTAATGGAGACTAAGAATCTCATTGCTAGCAATATACCCAACCAGGTCGAGCTCCTCGCGGTTCTCCCTGGAAACTGTCATGGTTAATTCCTGATGAATTCATCATGATGGGCTAACTGGCCTGTTTTCATTCTCATCTATCACCCTTCACTGATGGAGCACTAAGAGCAAGGAGCAGCAAGCGTATACCGTTAGCGCAGGCGGGGTTACCATACCATTTTCACCCATAAAAAAAAATGTAATCTCCATGGTACAGAAGTTATTATTTCTGAGGACTGATGGTCTCCATATCTCGTGTCGTATATTAATTTGTATACAATATATACATAATCTGTATATTTATTGTATAATTCGTGACAAAAGAATAATCTTAATTTATTTAAAAAAAAATCCACATTATCTGGGGAATGTAATTAAATTACTTGCAACTTCCATTAGGTCCCGACATAGAATACGCCATCCGTTCCTTCCCGTGCGTGTCGTAAGAATCGTCTTAAGGGAGGGCGAGGGATGGGCAACAGCGTCCCTCTTAAAACGCCTTTACAGCCTAACTGTGGTTGCCAAGCGTGCGAGCTACTGATAAAGCCCCCAAAATCAAAACATTACGCACTTTGATCTGTTTAAAAAATGCATCGAATAAAAGTCGCTATTGGCTGACGGTTCGTATCCATTTTCAACTGGCTTCAAAAGGAAGATGGTTCTCGATTCGGCTGTATTTATATTTGCTACTTCATAACTTAGACGGACAATACTTATATAAATCTGCGAAAGCGAAAACAACCAGAAAACGAAACTACCGACATGTTCCGTGAGCTCGAAAAAAAATTTAGCGACCAGTTATGTATTTGGAATAAGAAAATTGATGAAAGTATTGTGGACGTAATATCGACTGCAGTGAAATCGTGTTTGTCGGATGAACTTGTGAAAATATCTACCGCTTTGTCCGAAATTAATACGTCAATACTTCGACTCCAAGCCGACAATGTCGGTATTAGAGAATCAATAAATAATTTTAATAACCGTCTTTCGGCTGTGGAGACCTCATTGAGTGTAATAGATCAGCAACAGAATATATGTGAGCAACGCATATGTACCCTCGAGCATAATAGTAAGCCCCTGAATGAGTTACCGGAATTAATAAAAACATTAGAATTTAAAATTGGTCACATGGAACAACAGGCGAGAGAATGCAACATAGAAATATCCAACGTACCAGAACGGCGTAACGAAAATCTTTTGGCAATCACAACTAATCTTGGTGCCGCAATAAATCAAAAAATATTATCAAGTGACATCGTATCTATACATCGAGTGCCCCACGCCTCACGGGAGGATACCCGTCCCAAAAATATTATAGTGAAATTCACCACAAAAATTTTGCGTGATAATGTACTTGCTGCATGCCGTCTCAAAAAAGGACTCAACTCTGAACAGCTATCGGTGTCTGGTTCAATACACAAAATCTATGTAAATGAACATTTAACAGTGAAAAATAAATTATTGTTTCGTGAATGTCGTCAAAAGGCAAAAATTCAAAACTATAAATACGTGTGGGTTAAAAATAGTGTTATTTTATTACGTAAGAGTGACAACTCACCTGTCTTGGCAATCCGTACGTTACATGATGTGGTCAAAATTAAATAATACCTTTGAATGTATCATTAATACAGTCAATGGTGTTCGTTATATAAATTTAATATATAAACATAGTATAAATTATATTATCATTAAGAAATCTTTTACCAGCTGCATTGTCATTTTTGCCAATTTTTATACTTACGCCTATTATAATTTAATGTGTGTATCAGGTACTCTAAAGTATATATATTATTCGAAAATAAATAATAGTAATATATATATATAGATAGATATATACCTTTTTTTATCGTTTAAAGGAAAAATATGAATAATTGTTTGTCTATTTATTATCAAAATTGTCGAGGCTTAAGGACTAAATTGCACACGTTACACATGAATATTTTATTGCATAATTACGATATTATAATATTGACTGAAACCTGGCTACATGCTGACATTCTCGATAGTGAATTTATTGATAGCCGCTATTGTTTATACCGTTGTGATAGGGATCGAATATCAACGGGGCGAAAAGACGGCGGTGGGGTGCTCGTAGCAGTGCTGCGTGGGCTCGCCGTGCTACCCTGCTTACCGCTCCCGGTTGCCGTATGCCCATCGCCAGCACCTATTATTGACTTCGTGTTGTTGGAGATACGCTTATGCGGCGGTATTACTAGCCTACTGAGCGCTGTTTACATTCCACCAAATCAGCATGTAGATATATACTCCTCATACACAGAATACATTGAACATATAGTATATGAACGTAACATCCAAACATACTGCATAGTTGGTGATTACAATTCATCTACACTTGACTGGCATTCTAATGGACTACATCTACAACCAGTTCTTACAAGTAGATCTACTTTAATAGACAAAAAACTGGCATCCTTTAGTACTGAAATGAACTGTATTCAGTTGAACACTGTAAGAAATAAAAATAACATGTTATTAGACCTTGTTTTAACTAATATAGTAGACTGTAAATTGTTGCCTGCGCCAGTCTCTCTTATTCCGGTAGACGAATACCATCCACCTTTTTACTTTCTTGTCCCTGTCAACTTTAATTTAAAGTGTATACCTTCTAAAATTAAAACTTATTATTTCTTTAAAGGCGCTAATTATTCATTAATAAATGAAGAATTGTCTAAAGTAGATTGGGATGATTTATTTAAAGATAAATCGGCTGAATCTGCCGTTAATAGTTTTTATGAAGTTATTTATGGGTTAATAAAAAAACATGTTCCAGTTAAATTCACAAAATCGTCTCGCTTTCCGCCTTGGTTTACATCTTCTTTAATACATATTTTCAAAAATAAAAATCAGGCGTGGATTAGATGGAAGAAGTATGGAAATAGGTCAGACTATGAAATTTTTTCTTTATATAGAGAACGTTTTAAAAAGGAATCACAAAAATGTCATAGAGAGTATATTTGTAGGGTAGAAAGTAGTATTAAGGATAATATAAAATTTTTTTGGACATTTGTTTCTAATCATAAAAATATTGATGACATTCCTAACTCGGTTTACTATAAAAATAAAATAACTGATGAGCCACATGAAGTATGTAGCTTATTTTCAGATTTTTTTCATTCCGTCTTTGAACCTTCATCAGTTACAGAAGATTTTAATATGGACAATGTTAATTTCGAATCTAATTATAGTAATGATACATTAATACACAATATAACATTTACATATGGACAGATTTCCAAAGAACTTAAATTGCTTGATGCATCGAAGGGTACTGGCACTGATAATATTCCAGCAATTTTTTTAAAATTTACTGCTAGTACTATATGCAAGCCCTTACATTATCTATTTAATAAATGTCTACACGAAGGTGTATGCCCAACTATTTGGAAGTCAGCACGTGTAGTGCCAATTCATAAGGGTGGTTGTGAAAGAAATATTGAAAATTATCGCCCAATTTCAATCTTGCCGGCTCTATCAAAACTTCTTGAGAGACTAGTTCATAATATTATCTATCCGATCATACATAATGGTTTGCCATTCTAAGTTGTATAAAAAATAAAAAATCCATAGAAGTTTTATTAGTACATAGTTTAGTTCTTAAATCAAAACGATAGGTTTTTCCAAAGTTAAAATTGATTTTTTTTTTATGGAATACAATCCAAAATTATTGGACATCGATACTTTTAGGTTATTATTAGGTTATTTTAGGGTATTACCTTCTCTAACGCGGCAATATCATTCATACAGATGTATAGAAGTGACACGACACGTTCCGTTGCACAGTATTGCCCATTAAAACCTCGGTTTCACAAGCTAATTGGAGCGAGAAGTACTTAGTGCCGCGAAACACAATATTGTACACGATAGGTAGGTAGTACGTGTACGTACGGAATGTTGCGCGATCACCCGATACCACCGTGTGATGGTCATTCTATCATTGCAATTGCATCCGTTTAATTGCATTCTATTGGCATGGACACCTGTTACCAGTCAACGAGCTGCACGAGAAAACGGAATTCGTTTAATAATTTATTTCCATGATATAATTACTTGTGTAATTATTTTTATTAATTTATACAGTTTAAAATGGTGAGGGTTGTGATTTTTTTTTTATTTTATTAAAGTTAACAAATAATCAATCTATACTTATAATAAATCTGTAGAGAGGTCAATTCTGTACATGGAATATATTTCCAAAATAACTATCAGCGGGTGATTAGTGATCGATACTGATGCCAAAAATGCAATCAGTAAAATTTTTGTCTGTCTGTCTGTATGTTCGTTATAGAAACAAAAACTACTCGATGGATCTTAACGAAACTTGATACAATTATTCTTCATACTCCTGGGCAGGTTATAATATACTTTTCATTACGCTACGATCAATAGGAGCAGAGCAGTGAAGGGAAATATTGGGAAAACGGGAGAATCTACTCCATTTTTAAGCTTCCGTCGCGTGTGCAGCCTTAATGGCCACTTTTTAAAATGTAAAAATGTCCACCCGTGCGAAGCCGGGGCGAGCCGCTAGTACAATACAAACAAACTACCAACAACGTTAACTACAGATTGCTAATTTTTTTTCTATACGTGTAATTAAAATTTGATTTTATATATATTTTATATATATATATATATATATATATATATATATATATATATATATATATATATATATATATATATATATATATATATATATATATATATTGCTATGTATTACCCACACTTTTCCATTAGTCACCTCTTAAACACTGATGGGAAAAGAAGGGGTGGCCCGTTCTATACCGGGACCACACAGCAAGTTTTTCTTTCAATATGGATAAACCTAAATATAAAAAAGAATAGGTCAATAACAAAAATAGCGCCAAAACCTGATCATAAAAAAATAATGGCAGCAGGAAGAGCGTGGTTTTTGTTTCACTTTCGTTCAGTAGTTACGGTGCGCGTGCGCCGCGGAGCGTGACCGTCACGCCGGTATGTGGGTACCGCTGCGTCCGCGCATCCACGGCGTCACGCCATCTACATTTCGCTCAGTTTACATGTCATTAAACAAAAATTTAAAACGGCATGAATATTCGATACGAATTAACCTAGATAGCTTCCAATAAGAACTTTGTGGAGGTCGACCTGATACGGTGTATTGCTAACAATGGGACTGTTTTTTTTTTAATGGATGACAATGAAATGGCAACCCCGCCCGCGCTACCGGTATACACTGGCGGTACACCAGTGAGTGATGATAAGTGAGGATGGAACAGGTCAGCCGGCTTATCATGACGAATTCATCAATCAATCACGATGGTTTCCAGGGGGAACCGAGCGGAGGTCGACCTGTAGAGCAAGCTAGCAATGTGGCAGTCAAACCTTATTACTAACAATCCCTTTCCTGCCTTAATTACCCCGTTTTTAAAGTCTTCATATCAGACAGATATCGTTTACATACAATTTTATGATATTAGCATTATTTCCAGTGGGGAGAAGGGATTGTTAATAATGGGGAGGTTAATCCCCACTGCTGTCAATATACCTTTATCAGATCGACCTCCACGCGGTTCCCCCTGGAAACTATCGTGACTAATTTATCGTTGAATTTGTCACGATGGACTAACTGACCTGCCTGTTTATCCTCATCACCTCTCACTACCCCGCCAGTGTATATCGATAGCGCAGGCGGGATCTCTCTCTCTTTCTCCACTTCAGTACTAAAGGTCGTGTCCTTGAAAAGTGTCTATTGCCTCTCTTATTATGTTATTCCATTTCGCACGGTCTTCAGCTTCTCGCAGGACAGCTGCAATTGACAGTCCCGTAACGGCGGTCACTTGGTCCGACCATCGATTAGGCGAACGTCCGCGTGGTCTTTTTCCCTCTATCTTGCCTACAACCATTACTTTGTCCAGATTGTCGGACTTTCGTCGAGCAACACGACCGAAGTATCCAAGAATCCTCCGATAGCAGACTGTCGAGAGCCTATCTTTTATGCGGAGTTGCGTCAGGATAGATATATTCGTGATAACTGGGCGGGATAACCACGCCGTTTTCACCCATTAAAAAAAAAAGTAAAAAGAAAGAATACATTGAAAGAAACCGCGTTGTCAGTGAAACCATCTCAGATTGGAAAGTTTCACGGCTGAAGTCGCGTGCTAATTAATAATCATATATACAGTGATCTTGAATTAGTAATTAAATTGTTTGAGCGCTCATTAACTTTCTACCGTTTCCACTAGCAGTGGTGGCGCGTATTTTGTTTTTCATTCACATCAGCTGTTAACTGTCCATTGCTGAACATTGGCCTCCCACTATTGGGGGGTTTCGGTATTAGTTGCATTCTTGGCAAGCGACTTGGCAACCGCAATTAGTTTTGCTAAACTTTGGTGGTGTTTTAAAAGAAACAATGCTCCCCATCCCGCTGAACATAAAGTTTCCTTAGTCGCCTTGGATGTCATCCACGGGAAATAAAGGGATGGCGTATTCTATGCCGGGACCACACTAGTATAGTTGTAATTTATTGCGCCTCTCACACTATTCAAATCTTTTTTTATTTTATAGTCAGTAAAATGTTATATATTGGGGGAAAAGGGATTGTTAATAATGGGGTCTAATTGACCCATTGATCAGGTCGACCTCCACGCGGATCCGCCTGGAAACCAGTGATTAATTGTAGTGGAATTCGTCACAATGGACTAACTGACTTGCCATTTCATCGTCACCTATCCTCCGTGACTGGTGCCCCGCCAGCGTATCCCGATAGCGCATTAAAAAACTGTTATATATTTGCATATAACTAACGATCCGACCCGGTTTCACACGGATAGATAGAATTTTCAAAAATAATATTTAGTCTATGTTACTCGCTGATAACGAAGCTGAAGTATATAGGTGAAAAAGATTTTTAAATTGTTGATTCGGCGTCTCTAGACCCCCCCAGGATCAGATGACCAAGGCGGACCGCCCATTCCGCCCCCTCCCCTCCTCCCGAGTCCCTAGTCGAAGATATACACAAAACAAAATACAATCTAATTTAAAACTAAACTCCTGCCTACTTCAAGTCGGTTAAAACGTTTCCTGCAAACCAATCTTAAACTTTGTCAACGAGTTTAAAATCCAAAATTCCTTGCAAATGTGGTGATGAATACTTTTGACGGATTTGAAATAATGATTAACAATACATTTGGCAAAAGACGAGTAGTCACTTGGTACGGTTAGCATCAAAAGTCGATGAACACCTTGAGATTAACAGAGGGAGGCTTTGTACAAAAGTCGTTTGCTTGGGCACCTCTGTACCATTCGTGTTTCAGCAGTTGTGTTTGCATGGTTGTGTTTCCGTTTAAAGGGTGGGATATGGCGTAAATTTACAGGGTACAGAGAAATAACATCTGAGTCCTCAGGAATGGTAACGCATGGGGGTATCATGGGCGGAACAGTGTACTCTGTTATGTCCATGACACTGTTCATGTCTATAGGCGACGGTTATCACTTTCCATCAGGTGGGCCGCCAGTTTGTTTGCCATTCTAAGTTGTATAAAAAAACCTTAAGGTTTTCAAAAGTCCTGTTCTCCATAATATTATCATTGTACATATATGTTCATGAGCGTTCTCAGCTTCTAGTCCATAAGGGGGGGGGGGGGGGGGGTAATTCGGATTTGTAGCAATTGTGGCGCTTATTACTGCGTGGTATTTTCCAAATTTTCCAAAAGGTAAAAAGTATTTAATAAAAAATGTAGGAGTAGAAGAAATCTAGGAGAGAATGCATTAAGTCCGCTTTTTGTATAATTTTTTTTTGTAACGTGGTCAATAAAAAATAAGTTAATAGTTAGTGTATAATATTAGCGCGGTAATATGCAAATGTGCCACGAATCGTTGTTGCCACCTAAAGACATACCAGAGGGCCTACCATGAAATGTTTTCCGAAATTTCGCAGTCAAACGAAACACAAATTTGATGTTAAAATTTGCACATTATTATTAACATGCCGTTTGGAAACATTAAAAATGTAAAAAATATCGTTCCTTTGGACTTTTATGATAGGATGTATGATGAACGAAATGTTAAAATCCATTTATTGGTCCGATTTTGGTATAATCAAAAACACGAAATTGAGTCCGAAATTTCGGAATTTCATTTCATCAGCGTTACGTCTTTTAATGCTGACTGTACGTTAAGTTGAATGACCTCAGTCAAAAGATTATCGCGAAGTAAGAATTCATATCGTTAGCGCACGATTTGGCCACGTAACTATTACATATTTTTGTATGCAGTTACAAACTTAAAAAATACAATCAAATTTGTAAACCTCTTTTTATGAAGTCGGTTGAAAGGTAGGATGTCCTCAGCTCACCTTTTTATGTATGTGTTACGCGACAGACCGTAACACAGGTTAACATAAAGCAGTGGCGTAACAATAGGACGGCTGAGAGGGCAAAATGCCATGGGGGCCCCTGTTCTAAGATGAAACGACGACATTGAGTTCAACCGACTTCAAAAATAAAGTTCTTAATTTTGTAATTTTTTTTTATGTTTGTTACCTCATAACTCCCGTCAGTAATAAAGCGATTTGGATAATTCTTGTTTTTATCTGAAAGTTTATACTTACAGGTTGAATTTTATCAAAATCGGTTCAGTAATTTAGTTTTTAGATCAAAATAAATGATTTTGTCACAATTGAAGTAGATTTTTTTGTGAGACACAATCTACAATATTTTTTTTAATGGATGATAATGGAATGGTAACCCCGTCTGCGCTATCGATATACACTGGCGGGGCACCAATGAGGGGTGATACGTGTGGATGGAAAGGCAGGTCAATTATTCTAAAGTAAAGGCAGCCCATCGTGATGAATACACTTGGAATTCAGCACCAATTTTTACCATATATCTGCGCCTAGTTTCCTATCTCACTTCGGAAATCCCAAAAAACTAAGAAACCACTTCGTCACACCCGGATAACCTTTAAAAGAGTTCCAAATTTCGATAATCGCAACTCGTGAATTTATCGGCCAAATTTATTCCAGGAACAAAGATTAATTCGAGCGTTAAAATGGCCACTTTACGCGGATCATTTTGTTATGATTTTTTCGTTTGGTAAACAAAGGACAATTTTTCCCTAGACACTACAGAATTCAAAAAGGGTATATAAAGATTTCTTCAGGGTTGGCAACGTGCACGTGGCACCTCTAGTGTTGCAGACGTCCATAGGCTACAGTAACCGTTTGCCATCAGGCTGTATGCTTGTTTGCCACCTTCGTAGTATAAAAAAAATTAATCTTGGTTCATTCTCATCTATCACCCTTCACTGGTGCTCTGCCAGCATATCCCGTTGGCGCAGGCGGAGTTACCATACCATTTTCATCCATAAAAAAAACCCTCAGTATAGGAACACAATTTGCATGTAATACAATATGGGATAATGAATGGGTAGAAGAAACTTCTACATCGAAAGCGGAAACATGACTTTCACTACATCAGTCTATTTCGTGACCACGGTCGGTGTAACATGGTCGAAACGTCGAAATATGTCTCCTGTCTGTGTATGTATCCTGTCTCTTATAAACTAAACAACGCAGTCTATAAATTAATATAATATTAAACTTATTTACTATATCTATACATTGATTACAGATTGCAGAATTTGTGTATACGCTTTTTTTTTTATACAACTTAGAATGGCAAATAAACTGACGGCCCACCTTAAGGAAAGTGGTAACCATCGCCTATAGACATGAGCAGTACCATGGACATAACAGAGTATACTGTTTCGCCCATGATACCCCCCATGCGTTGCCATTCCTGAGGACTCAGATGTTATTCCTCTGTACCCTGTAAATACACTGTCATATCCCACCCTTCAAACCGAAACACAGCCATGCAAACACAACTGCTTCACGGTAGAAATTCGAATGGGACAGAGGTACCAAAGCAATCGACTTTTGTACAAAGTCTCCCTTTATATATGGTCTACGTAAATTTGAAATTGTCTCCGCCTATAGAACAAAACTGAACTGTCTACCAATTCGAAAGCGTCGAGACTTTCATATAATATCGTTTTTATACTCCGTTCTATATAACCCTTCTTTTCCCTCCTATCTTCGTGAACGATTTGGTTTTCTAGTTCCCCATGACGTGCCCTCCCGTTCGACGACATCTCTAATCCTCAAAATCCCTTCACATTCGTCTACACGCTATAATGGATCTTTTACCGTCCATGCTGCTAGATTATGGAATTCTCTTCAAATTGCTCCACTGTCCAAACGTGGCCTAATAAAAATCGTTTTTAACAACAATCTGTGCTGTTCCTACTCGTATATTATATTTTGTAGGTAGTAATATTACTAAAATATTACTGGGAGACAATAATTTATTTATTTATTACTAACGACCCGCCTCTGCTTCGCGATTTTTTACAAAATATTAAAAAGAACAAAGTTATCTAACTATACCAGTTTAATTAGGATGTTTGTATTGTATGTACGTAACAAACTTGAACTAAGATTTTGTTTCGAACAAAACTCTTTCCATTGTGCGAAAATCAATTACTTCGATTTAAAAACTAAACTACTAAATCGATTTTGATGAAACTTCTATGGTACCAATCTGAAGTCATTGTATATTCTTTTAGATAAAAGTAAAAAGTATTTTCCAAATCGGAAAACTGAAGGAGTTATGGGGAAAAAATACAATGTAACTGGGAAGCTCCTCTTTTTTTGCAGTCAGTTAAAATATTTAATTGAGAATGAAGTAGATAGATAGATAGATATTTTATTTGCATTACTTACAGCACACAAATAAGAACAAACATACACAGTAAAAAGAGATAAAAAATACAGAAAAAAAGCAAAATAAATAGAACAGGTAAATTTTTTCTTTCTTTTATACTTGAGATGATTATTTTATGATTTTTATAATATCGCATTAGTTGTATATAATAATAATAATACATCATTATTATAAATTTCATTAGATTATACTTACGAAATGAATCGTTTATGAATCACCAAAAGTGGCCGTTATAGCCCCGAGCGTGGCCGAAGTCACAATTCTTAATGAAGCTTCGTGACGTCACATCTCATATGACTAACGCACGGTCGTTGCCCCTCACAAAATACTTTTGCCCTGTTTTTTTGCTCGTCTAATAAATGCGGCACGGCGTATGTCTGTCCGTATGTAAAAAGAGAACTGGAAGCCCCGTTCGATAGAATGTTATCGGAGTCAGTTCCGGGTGATTGCTGGCTAATAGGTTCATCCTATCTCGTGCAACCTGTACAGTAATCCAGTTTGGTGACGGCATAGACAGATGTTTTTTTTAATGGGTGAAAATGGAATGGTAACCCCGCCCGTGCTATCGGTATACACCGGCAGGGCACCAGTGGAAGATGATAGGTGAGAATGAATGCAGATCATTTGGCCCACCGTGATGAATTCGACGAGAATCAAACACGATGGTTTGCACGGGGAACCGCGTGGAGGTCGACCTGAGAGGGTATATTGCTAGCAATGGGGCTACCATTTCATATTATATATTTGCATTGTATGATATTTGTATCTATAATAAATTTACTATTGTTATCTTTTAAAGGAAACAATAAAGAGTATCTATCTATCTATCTATCTATCTATCTATCTATCTATATGTAGAACAATTTCAAAACGAATGTATTTCATTTTATATGAGCAACTGGTTTACTATAGATTGCAATAGACTTGACAAATGAAAAAAAAAATAGTAATATATATATACAATAACAGCATAGTAAGATACCACCGCGTAATCACAAACAGGCAACATAGGGCTGTCACTAGGTAATCTTGTAAAAACAAACCTATTTTCATGAAATAATTTATTTTAACCCTTTGAGTGCCGACGAGCGCCATCGCGCACGTGCGCATTGCAACTAAAAGAGCCACGAGCGTCGTAGCGCTCGTGAAATCAGTCGCTGTTTAGCTTGCTGTAAAAAAAAATATTAAAATTGGAAAATTTTTGGAGGAGATACATTTTTTTTAGAGACAAAGGTAATGACATCAACACGACAAAGATTTCTTTGGAATTTTTAAATAGATATGAGTAAAAATCAATGGCACTAAAAGGGTTAAATTAACGATAGGGAAATAATGCGCGACGCGTTAAGTTGAATATAGGTTAATAGTAACTACATGACTGATTGGGGGGAAGGGATTGTTAGTAATGCCGACTATCAGTCCCATTGCTAGCAATATGCCCCATAACCTCGATCCTCTCCCCTGGAAACCATCGTGCTGAATTGCTGGTGTATTCATCACGGTGGGCTATTTAACTTACCTTTTCATTTTCATTTTTCACACTCACTGGTGCCCCGCCTGTGTTTTTTTCTTATACAACTTAGAATGACAAACAAGCTGACGGCCCACCTGGCATGGAATGGCAACGCATGGGGGGTATCATGGGCGAAACAGTATACTCTGTTATGTCCATGGTACTGCTCATGTCTATATGCGACGAGTACCACTTTCCATCAGGTGGGCCGTCAGCTTGTTTGCCATTCTGAATTATATAAAAAATAAAAAAAAATGCTTTATAAACAAACCCCTATAGATACTTTCTCCTTTCGGGTTCTCAAGGTTGACAGGAGGAAATCTTTTTAAGGGATAAATCCACCTGTGTACATTGTTATTACAACCTTATATCTATAAAAGTGATTATACAAAAGCATATAAATAAATACAAATTGACAATTCTCAGAAACCTTTACGTAATATAATTGTAAGTTTATGTAATATTAGATTTGCCATTTAAATTTAAGTAACACCATTAACATCTTTATTACCAATAAATGTGGCAACCCTAATTGCGTCACAATGCGGTGCGCGCGCGCAGTGGGTGTCGCTGATTTACACCGCCTCGTCTACGCTCCTCATTCATATTTATTAAAGTTCGCAATTTTTTCGCCAATAAATCTTTATGACGTACGTATAGTTTACGACGTACGCGACACTTCGACGTCGGTCCCGGAGCCCCGGAGCCCCGGAGCTCCGGAGCCAGTGTGGGAGTCCTGCGAAATATATAAAATAGTACAATCAATGTCGAGTTGAAGGGAGTGTTATTCATACATTTCCTTAACAAATGCAAGCATTAATCATTTACAACTAGTGTTTACCCGCGACTTTGTACATATGGTCACGATTTGTTGATTGATCGAAAAAAAATAGATAGATAGATACTCTTTATTGTTTCCTCAAAAAGATTACAATAGTAAACTTATTATAAATATAAACAATTATAGGAAATGATCACAATGAGAGAACAATGGGCGACCTTATCGCTAAGAGCGATCTCTTGCAGGCAACCTTTGGATGGAGAGGAGTAATTATAAACAATTTGGTGGGAGGCACGATGAAAAATTCTGTTAGTTCTAAATATGGGAGATGTGATACATATAATAATAGAAATATTATCCCTACTCATTATTATATATATTATATATATATATATATATATATATATATATATATATATATATATATATATATATATATATATATATATATATATATATATATATATATATATACATTATCATCATTATTATTATATTAGCCGTCATCTGTCCACTGTTGGACACAGGCCTCCCCCATAGACTGCCATAAGGAAAGGTCCTGAGCCACCTGCATCCACTGACTTCCGCTACTACTTCTCTTCGCGCTACGAGACCAGCCCATTGCCGCTCTGAGCATAGTGCTCTCCATAGCTAAAAAAATTGTATTTGTTCCTGTAACTTCCATATATATTTAGGCGCCAAGACGTGACAAATAAGCAAACATGATTGAGATCAAGTTTTATCTACATATGTATAACATTTCTTATTTGGCAAATGTCATTCGAACATTCACCTCCTATTGAAATTCCTTAAAGGAGAAGTATGCATCTAAATACACTATATTAATACTTTAAATAAATTACATTATAAAGAAATTATCTGCAATTTGTTTCTATTCTGTTAAAGTGCCCTTGCCCTTAATGATGATTTATTTGCCACAGACAGCGATATGTCTTTACGAAGGCAAATAAATTGAAACGTATGCGCGTGCGCCGCCAAAGAGAATTTTCGCAGCCGCCGCTTTTTTAAATAGGTACTCGTATAAGAGATCTTCGGTGTATTCGTTTTCTTATTTATTATCACTCTTTTCACCACTTACCATCAGGTGGGCCGTATGCTTGTCGATTTCTTGGGTATCTCTGTCCCATTCGTGTTTCAACCGTGAAGCGGTTGTGTTTACATGACTGTGTTTCGGTTTGAAGGGTGGGATATGGCGTGAATTTACTGGGTACAGAGGATAACACCTGAGTCCTCAGGAATGGCAACACATGGGGGGTATCATGGGCGAAACAGTATACTCTGTTATATCCATGGTACTGCTCATGTCTATAGGCGACGGTAACCACTTTCCAGCAGGTGGGCCGTCAGCTTGTTTGCCATTCTAAGTTGTTTAAAAAAAAACTTTATTCTTAAAAACCATAGATGTCTATTCGAAATACACATTCTCCGCTGGTGATAATGTTGTCATGTTCGCTTAATACCACATTCGCAATTTCTATAATGGACATCCTCTGAAATACGAAGAAAAAGTCTCCTTGCATGTAGGGTTACCTTATTTTAAAAATATTTTAAGTCTCGAAGAGTCCTCACAAATCAAACAATTTATATGCACAAATATTTCTCCTTATTCATAAAAACTAACATCATTTAAAAATCAAATTTAACTGTTACACTGTTTTCTTTCAAATTGGAAATGTGACTAATAGGAAAGAGCCAAAAATAGCTAAAATAATCTTATGAGAGGTTTGACATTTTTATGAATCAGGTGGGTTGTATATTGGATAAAAAATAAACCAGACATACGAGTATGTATGTAATAATTGGATGAAATTAATTATAAATGTATATTTTATTTTTAAATAATTCAATACGAAAATTAAATGTTCATTAAAGGTTTTCTCCTTTAAAACGTTTTGACAAAATGCGGACAGAATCCCGAAATTCCGGATATGGCCAGACAAAATTCGGACAGAAACCCAAAATTCCGGACATGGCCAGACAAAATCCGATCAGAAACCCAAGACTCCGGACATGGCCAGACAAAATCCGGACAGAAACCCAAAATTCCGGACATGGCCAGACAAAATCCGGTCAGAAACCCGAAATTCCGGACATGGCCAGACAAAACCGGACGGGCGGCAACCCTAATTACACGTAATGTCGTGCAAAATTATCTGCCTTAATCTACTTATGATGAGCGCACATTTAAGAGTCAATTACCGATACATTGTAATCGACCCCGCAACGCAGAGCTAGTCCAACTTAATTCCACTTGCGTGCGCCACCGGCTGATTTAGCAAATAAAACAGGTCAAGAGCATATCAGACACGCTATATTAGGGTTCAGTAGCTATAATCCAGGGTCGACGAAGACACTGACTCATGATTTAAAACTCGAGACAAGCACCACAAGTCTTAGTATCAACTCTTAAAACTCGATAGCTTTACAGGTTATATTGAGACGGTAAATTAATTTTTAAACCATAGACAAAATAGGTTTGTAGTTAGGCAAGTTAAACCTGTCAAGTAGATTGGGATTGCTACTAATGGGGACTAGATGACCTATTACAAATAATACATCCTGTCAGGTCGCCCCCAGAAACCAGGTCAATTCCTTGTAAATTTGTCGCGATCCGCCAACTGCCCTGATTTCATCCTCGCTTATCATCGTTAACTGGTTCTTTACCAGCGTATACTGATTACAGCGGATATTGAGCGACAATATCGTCATCTCCCATTAAAAAAAAAAAAAAAATAACCTCGCAAGTTGTTGAGTTTGTAAAAGCTTTACACGACGGTGGTGGACAAAAGCAATTTAAGATTTTATTTCAGAGAAAAAAATTGATTTCAACTATAGTAAATTTACTTATTTTGATTTAAAGTAAACTACTAAAACTTTTTTAATAACATTTCTATAGGACCCATCTGTAACTACATCCTTTCAGACAAAAAAAGAATTTTACAAATCGATTTATGATTGACAAAGTTATAAGATAACAAACGTTAAAAAATTATAGTTAATTTTTTTATGTTATATAAAAATAAACAACGAATCATGAAGGTCCTCCTTTTTAGAAGTCGGTTGAAAAAGTAACCTCAAAATTATTCCAAATACTATACGGTAATGCAAAATTGCAGTGAAGTCCTGACATAGAATAGGCCACCCCTTCCTTTCCCGTGGGTGTCGTAAGAGGCGACTAAGAAAGGCGAGGAATGGGCGCAGCGTCCCTCTTAAAACGTCTCTAAAGCCTAACTGCGGTTGTCAATCCGCCTACCAAGCGTAGCAACTACTGGCAAAACCCACCCACAGGGAAGCTTATGTCCAGCTGTAAACAGTATAAGGTGATGATGACATGAAAATTTATGATGTTTTAATTGAGTTCACTGCTCAAGAAATAGCTCTTTCACGCTATAATATCAAGAAGAAAAAGAATACGTTTCCCCGACTGTCATGCGGAACCCCAAAAAGTTGGCAATATGCAATACAATTTCAAATAATGACAGGTACATTTATAATGTTTGACGGCGGGACCGCCGCGCCGCCCTCTCCAACTTACAAGTACATCGTAAATAATCCACTAAAAGGGTTCACGTACGCATTTATTTTTGCTGGCGACCTTGGCGCATGCGATACAGTCATTTGCTCCCGCCGAGATCGCAATCCTATAGGTCAGCTTAATAAAACGAGTATTTGACTAGACGTTATTAATAAGATGCACCCACAGACCAATTACAGTCACTGCTAGGAACAGAATTTCGTATTTACAATATTAAATCTGGAAACTTTTTAATTGATAAGGTTTCATTTTAATGGTAACCTCTAATGGCCTGCACTAACGGTATATACTGACTGGCCACATGTAAGGAAAGATGAGCATAAAAAAGCTGGTCAGTTAGTCCATCGTGATGATTTTTTTTTATACCACTGAGGTGGCAAACAAGCACACAGCCCACCTAATGGTAAGCGGTTACCGTAGCCTAAGAACACCTGCAATACCAGAGGTATTACGCGCGCGTTGCCGACCCTGAAGAAACCTCTTTACCCCCCTTTTGTAGAACCCCATGCTGTAGTCTCTTGGGAAAACTTTGGCATATACCAGGAAATGATGAATATATCAGCATGATGGTTTCCAGGGTAGACCACAGGGAGATCGATCTGACAGGGTATATTGCTAGCAATGGTATAGTACTCCGCATCACCAACAATCCCTTCTCCCTCTCGGTAAAGGGTTTGGATGGTAAAAGAATACCTTAAATACCTACCTAAAAAACTATCTGATTATCATCGCCATGCGACCGAAAATGTACTCTCATGATGAGTGCATTAAACAGAGACTTATTCGTCAAAGATAATTTTAAACTTGTATAATTGTATTTTGATTTGAAGAGTGGGCTATGGTACTGAAATTACAGGGTACTCTTTTTTTTTTTATACAACACAGAATGGTAAACAAGCTTACGGTCCACCTGATGGAAAGTGGCAACCGTCGCCTATAGACATGAGCAGTAGCGTGGACATAACAGAGTATACTGTTTCACCCATGATACCACCCATGCGTTGCCATTCCTGAGGACTCAGGTGTTATTCCTCTGTACCCTGTAAATTCACGTCATATCCCACCCTTCAAACCGAAACACAGCCATGCAAACACAACTGCTTCACGGTAGAAATTGAAACACGAATGGGACAGAGGTACCCAAGCAATCGAGTTTTGTACAAAGTCTCCCACTCGTACATAGACTTTGTAAAAAACAAAATACCTTCTAAAGTAAAATAACAAATAAAAAGATATGTCGCACTCCTATTTCTTAAAAAAGGCCGTTTTATAAAGTTCATTCCCTTTATTATTATTATTTTTCACTTTCCTTTTAAACTTAATCTTGCTGGTTACTTTGTTTGAGCCATAGATTGTTTCATTTGCTCTCCTAATATAGTTAATTGTTTCTTATAGTAATGTCTATGTATTTATTTGTGTATGTATATATTTAATTCATATATTATATGTATGTATTTAAGTATTATTTTTTATATTTATTTATTTATTTATGCTTTATTGACCACATTACAAAAAAAAATGTCTGGTACAAAAGGCGGACTTAATACTATATTCATTCAATTCAATGATGCACCGCCTACCAAAGAAATAATTCTCTGTTTGCCCAATGGTTGACTGGTAGAGAACACCGTCCGGCGTTAAGTCCGCCAAATGTACATAGTTACATTAATTTTAATTTTTTTTTTTCTTTTTTTTTCCAGTATACACCGACCAACCAGTATCATCAGCGTCTCCACCGACCAGAGACAAGATCAACGGCGAGGAGAAGGCGAGGTCGCGGCGACGGGACACCTGGCCTGAACCTGCCGCCGCGCCATCCACCGAAGAAGGTACTCTTACCATTTAACAGCCACAATTTCCTTTTATAGTCTACACAAACTCTCTATTTCGGGAGGAAAGGGATTGTTAGTAATAGAGACTGAGAATCCCATTGCTAGCAATATACCCAACCAGGTCGACCTCCTCGCGGTTCTCCCTGGAAACTATCATGGTTAATTCCTGATGAATTCATCATGATGGGCTAACTGGCCTGTTTTCATTCTCATCTATCACCCTTCACTGGTGTTCCGCCAGCGTATCCCGTTAGCGCAGGCGGGGTTAACATACCATTTTCACCCATTAAAAAGTAAATATATATTTATTCGTTTATACATGTAATTTTAGTATTTATGTATATCAATAATTACTAGTACCGCATTCATGTATTCTGACACTTCCCTATGGTTGACTGGGAGAGCATTAAGTCCGCCATGTACACATGTATGTACTAATGAATAAATAAATAATTATAATGATTATAAATTATTCAAGTTGCAACCAAAACATCAGAATCATTTGAGAATCTATCTACTTGAAATATATACAAATACTAATACATATATAAGTTAACAAGAAAAAATAAATGAAGTTTTCTAGTTGAGACCTTGACCGTGCTAAGCGAAACTATGGATTCCATTGTTCTAAGGCCTGCAGTTAGGGTTGTCAACTATACTCTGTTACATTATAAATTGCATATACATTTCTTATATAGTTAAAGAAATACCGAACAGTTTGATCAGAGAAAAAGTCTCACTTTACTGCTTCACCAGTTTTCTATAAGCTTTTGCGAAAATGATTTAGCTCATCTCTCCGCCACATATTATCTGCGAAGACCTCTTCTGGTAGCAAGGAGACAAAATATTTGAATTTTAATGTGTATTTTTTTTTTAATTACGTATTTGTCCTGTTTTGGCATCTTGTTAGTTATTGACGGGTCAGGCTTTATGTAGTAGGTTTCCTGCGATATGCCTAAATCATCAGGATGTGTCGAGGTTTTTCCTAGATATACAGTATGGGGTTTATCAAAATAGTTATTTAAATCTTGCATGACATCCCTAGTGTTGCAGGTGTCCGTAGGCTACAGTAAACATTTACTATCAGACGAGCTGTATGCTTGTTTTTTACCTTCATAGTATAATAATGTCATATAAAAAAACTTAAATTATAAACAAACCACCCTTGTCTCAAGAATATATTATGTAAAATAAAATTTTGGAATCGGTACGTAATATATTTATTATCAAAAAATATATATTACCCAAAGTTTCGGCATTTTATTTTCAAGACTAGAAATATAAATCCTTCCTGATGTCAACCCTGTTTTGGGCATGCATTTTATATTTGTTGCATTTTCTACCCAAAATCTGACTAATATATCTGCATTTGTTGTATTCTCTCTCTGCAATATATCGAAGTAATGTACTTTATAAACTCAAGAAATTTGTATACAGCTATGAGGTCTGTTGACAACCCTAGTTGCAAGCTACGAGATACGCCATGTGACAGATTGAGCACATGCATATGTACTATGGAAATATTAGATTAACAATGCCATATAATTCGTTGTTTGTTAGAATAGTTTACGTTACTGTACTAAACGACAACAACTGTACCTTCGGTGATCACTGAAAATAATAACATAAATATTGGATTTTAATCGACTTCAAAAATAAAGTTTCTTAATTCGGTTGTATTTTGTATGTTTGTTACTTCATAACTCCGTCAGTTATGAACAGATTTGGAAATTTGGAAAAGAAATATTTTGATAAATATAAAACTAAAAACCAGAACAGCTGGTGTAAATAGACATATAATTAAGTTGTGGCAAACTGTACTGTTTCGTTGCGTCGTCGCCCACTGTACTGTTCGCCTCCCACTTCCCACCTGCCATTGTAACTATCAAACAAATTATGAATGCAATTTATACATTCCACTACAATTATTCCTCAATACAGCCCACACGCGTGCCGTTAATATACAGATATCTATCATTATTGTATGTTATGTACTGTCTATTATATACAGGGCCGGCTTTAGCTTACCTGCTGCCCCAGGGCAAGTTTTTTAAATTTTTTACACCCCACCCCCTTTGTGATGAAGAAAAAAGTTACTTAGGTAACTGTAAGCAAATTTTTGACGTCCAGCGCCTCCCTGATGAAATAAACTCGTCGAGGATCCACGGTATTCACTCCAACGTTGGCACGTCTTTTGGACTTCAGCCACATTTTTGGACGTCGGCTTTGGAAGCCATTCGAACGCCTACCACTTCCTAAGGCCGGTATTGGTTACAGACTAGTAATGTCCAGTCGCTTAGCCCACATGTTTCATTATCATCCATTAAAAAAAACATAGAATATAATAGAATTATTACTATCGGCAAAATCTGAGAAATTGATATGTTATACTCATCACAGTCTCATCATAAAGTCTCTAGTTTCAATTTACTAAGCATATTTACTTACTTTTAAAACAACTTCTCGTTTCTAGCTGTCGGCGTGAGATCCCCTCTGCTGCAACATCAGCCGTACGACGAGCAACTCCGCGACATCGCTGCTTCGCTGACACGCCCACGTTCCCGCCGCGCGTTGCCTCCCACCCTGGAGAGGCCAACGAGGCTACCACCGCCTGATCGTTTACCGGTAAGCTCATCATCATAGATTATATCTCCGTATGATGACAGAGTACAAATACGCTATGTCATCATACTTTTCCATTATCAGGATGTCGTAAGGAACGACCACTATAAATCTCTTCTAATGTTTTCGAAATTTGACGAATATCACTTCTAATTTTATTTATTTTCTTTGCCAGCCGCGTGGTACTCCAGACGGAGCTGTTCCTCCTGAAGAAGCAAGTTCGAGCTCCTCAAGTGAGGGTAGTGAGCCTACTGATGTAGTGGAAAATCCTGAAGGAGGGGAACATCGAGTTGAATTGCCCGCTGAAAGACTGCTGCACGCGAGAGCTGGCTGGCTACAGCGGCGAGGACCGGGGGGATGGTCGCGACACTGGTTCGTTCTAAGAGGAGCCGCTCTATTGTACTTCAGGGATCCACACGCCGAACATAGGGGGCTGATGGATGGCGTTATAGATCTTAGTGGTGTAGAAAGAGTTGTTGAACTGCCCACGTCAGCATCCACGGGATACGCATTCGAAACGAAGGTAAATTTGTACAAAAAAAAAGAAAGTTCTGCATTCAACAATTTAAAATATTATATTTATCTTAAATCTAACTTTACAATTTCGTATTTTTCAGACGTGGGATGGAAAACATATAGTACTATCCGCTGTAACAGCTGGTATTCGAGCCAACTGGGTGTCTGCAATTCGAAGAACTGCAGGACTACCCGATTCTGGACCTTTATCGTTGATATTACGGGAAGACACTGTAGATCAAACTTCGGAATCGTCTACTTCACCCGTTACACCAGTGACGCCTATTACCGGAAAATCGGCTCCATTCTCATCAGATGAGGAATACAGAACAGCTTCAGAAGGCGGTCGTCGAGATAGTGCCGACTGGGGAGACGTAGCATCCCAACCACCGCCATCGCCTATTCTAAATCGTACTCCAATATCAAAAGTCAAGGAAAAAGTACGTGCTAGAACGAGTAATACGACATCAGCAAGATCAGATAGTATAGGTGATAAGGATGAAATCGATGCTACCAAAGAAAAAGACCGTTCATCGGAGGTTATAGACGAAAACGAGAAACCGAATGAACCAAGGAAACGTAGCTATATATCAACTATCGATAAACAATCCATCGAAATTGACGACTTGCGTAAACAACTTCAAGTAGCCTTAAATGATGTTAATTTAGCAGAATCAGAACTAGCTAGACTACGTAAACTTAAGTCTGATGCAGCTTTAAGAGAGAAAAAAATGGAAGAACTAGTAATAACATTGCAAAAGAAAGAAGAAGAATTATCGATAAGAACAAAAGAAGCTGAAAGTCTAGATACAATAAAGCAGCTTTACAATCAAGATAAAACCATGTGGGAAACGAAGCTTACAGAAACACAAAACTTTTTAAAAGAATCAACAGAGCATTGCGAATTATTAACTCGACAATTGACATCAGCACAAGATACTATTAAACAACTTCAGTCGGAACTTAATGACCTTAGCGATAAACTGTTAAAAAGTGTTAAGGACAACGACAATTTATATGAACGAATTCGAGAGTTAGAAGGACGAATGGTAGCTGAATCCCCAACCAAAGAAAAGAGAAAGAGTATAAATTCTCTCAGCGAGCTCAGTAATATAAATGAAGACATAAATCTAGAATCTATAGAAAAGAACAAATTGATAGAAGAATATGTTGAATTACGAGCGCGGTTTATGAAAGCTATACAAGAAATCAAAACTATGAAAAAAGAACTTCGCGATTCACATAACATGTATGATGAATTAGAAATAACAAATATGAAGTTAAGGAATGAAATGAAACTAAGAGAACAATGTACTAGATCAGAAATCGACTTAATGGCAGCTCGAATATTAGACCTTACGCAAAAGTTAACAGCTTCAGATAAACAAGTGCGGACTTTGAAGTATAAGATACAAAAATCCGAATCTAGAGAAAAAAGACGTAGTTTATCATTGAAAGGAAGAGAGTCATTTACGCTCGGAAAAGAAGTAGAAGAAAAATTAACAGAACTGGAAAATAAAATTACCATGTTAGAATCTGGGGAACAAGTTCCTACGATAAACTCACCGTCCAAAAGTATGTCACCTGCCAAAGATAGAACTAAAGCTGATAACTTAACAGACGAGAAACGAATGAAAAGATTAGCCGCTAGACTTCGACGAAAGTCATTGGACAGCGCTACCAGTTCGGAACCAATGAAAATGCTAGTACGTTTAAGTTCGCTAGAAACCAAAGTCGCATCTGCATTAGAGAGTCGTCGTGACCTCACAAATTCCTGTGAATCTCTGAGTCAAGCGACGAGATCAACCGAAAGTCCGGGTTTTAACGAGAGTTTAGAAAATTCTACTGTCGGTACTCCGTCACAAAGACATCTTTTGGACAGGTTACAGAGTCTTGAAAGCGTAGTGATACATTCAAGAAACAAAGTGAACGAGTGTCTATGTCAAATGAGCGCGATGCGAGCTGCCAAATCAAGGAGATCTCCATCCCCTAGTCTTGAGAAGAAATATAGCATTCGGTCAATGGAAAAATGCTTATCCGAGGTCAGCAAAAGATTGCAAGAGTGCTTCGATAAATGTGTCGTCGACTATGATCAAAACCATGAGCATGAAATCAACGACAGCGTGGCGCAGGTAGTGGTACAGCTAGAGGAGCAACTGCGAACCAAACTGTTAGAGATATCACGGAAAAAGGCGGCCCTGTACGAGGCTGGCGAGCTGACGCAGCGAAGGAGTTTAGAGATTCTAGCCGAAAAGCTCGCGTACGAGGCAGTCTTGGTCAGCAGAATTCAGGAGGCCCTCGAGTCTTCCAACGGAAGCAGATTCTTCGCTAGATTAATAAAGTCTGAAATAACCGAAACTAGTCAACTAATCGATAATCTTAAGTGTAAGATAAACGGCGATGGCCACAAAAATATCACCGGCACTAGGAGCTCGCTCGACTATCTCGCTAGGATATTATCGCGAAAGATCGACATAATGAACGCGACGAGGGAGACAAAGGAGCTCAGAGAGTCCGAGCTGATCCTGCAGAGCGCGGACCTCGAGGCGCTCAAGGCTTCGCAGAGCGAGGTCGCCGAGGCCGTCGACAGGTACAAGACGGAGAAGCTTGCGGAGCTGTGCTCGGCGCTCGCGTGCGAGACGCTTAGCTACGCGACGCCGGGCGACGCCGACTTCGAGCAACAGCGCGCCAACCTGGAGGCGGCGCGCGTGCGCGAGGCCTGGGCGGCGGCGCGCGACGCGCTCGGCGCCACGCTGGTGCAGGCCGAGGTGGCGCGCGCGCTGGGCCGCGCCGCGCTCGTGTGCGAGCGGCAGCTGGACGACGCGCGCCGCGGCCGCCTCACGCTCACCGCGCAGGACCGTGCTGACCTGGAGCTGTGGTGGCAGGCCGCGCACGACCACCTGCGCTGCGAGCTCGACCTAGCCGTGCGCGACATCGCCGCGCGCTATCGCGAGTGCCTGGCGTCCGAACGCCGCGACGATGGCCCGCCCGGCCTCGACAGCCGCGCGCTACTGCACCAGCTCGCCGATGTACTCGCGCAGAAGGCGTCGATCGACGCGCGCATCGCGGTCGTCGAGGGCACGTACCGCGCGTCGACGCCGCGCGACGCCGACGGCTCGCGGCGATCCGCCGAGGACGCGATCTCCTCGCTCGAGACGGACCCCGCCCAGGAGGCCGAGTTCGTCTACCTCTTCCAGCGCTTCTCGAACGAGTGCCGCGCGCTCTTCTCCAGTGACTGTTCGGGTAACAGTGAAGACTCGATGAAGATCGGCGAGAGCCTCGAGAGGGTGGAGGCGGCCGTCGCGGCCGTACAGCGGCAGCTCGCTGGCAGCGCCGCGGACGAGGAGGCGGCGCGGCCCGCCACCGAGACCGCGGCCGCGCCGTCGCGCTCCGTGCTGGACCGCGTCGAGTCGCTGCGGCGGCGCGTCGAAGCTCTGCAAGCGCTGGTGCCGTGCCAGCACTGCAAGCAGCTGCAGGACGCGCTGGACAGGTAAGCCGTCTACCACGCGCGTAGGTAGGCAGGCGCGCAGACGCAAGAGTTAACGGACCGGTTGTGTGGCAGGCTGCAGGCGGAGCGCGCGCGCGGCGAGTGCGCGCTGGCGCAGCAGGCGGGCGCGCTGGCGGCGGCGCGGCGAGCGCGCGCGCAGCTGCAGGCGCAGCACGAGCGCGAGCGCAGCGCGCTGCGGGAGCGCGCGCGCACGCTGCAGCGCCGCCTCGCCGCGCTCGACTCCGAGTACTCGGCGCAGCTCGAGAACCTGCGGGCCGCCTATCAGGTTAGTCATTCCTGTACGCTCGCACACTCGACCTTCCCTGGTCTTGCATAGATGTGTCGACGACGTAATCGCATTCCGACTCGTGTACGTTTTGCAGAGCGCGGTGGCGGCGGACACGCACGGCGATGGGCTGCGCGCGCGCTACCAGCAGGAGATCGAGCAGCTGCGCGCGCTGTGCGAGAAGGGCCTGCTCGCGATGGAGAGCTCGCACCGCCGCATCGTGCGCGAGATGGAGGAGAAGCACCGCGCCGAGCGGGAACAGCTGCGGTACGCTACCATAGTGCAGCGACGTTTACGTGGTGACAGTTTTGTAGCGTCAAAACTTCAACGCCCAGTATTATAATATAAGACCGGCAGGCCGATTGTTGGCACCACTGAGCTTTTTTCAACGTTTATATTTTGCGAAATCGTAAATTTTCATAGATTTAAGAGATACGTGTATAGCGGAGAGGAATAAGAGGCAACCTTAATTAAATATTCCATGCAGACCCTGGCTGCGATAAATTTGTGCAGGTGCTTTTATATTGACAATGAAAAATTGGAAAATATTTAAGTTTAACGATAATGATAAGAAATCTGTTTGGTTCGAAATGACAAAAAAATAACATTTTATAATAACAGGCTGGACAAGGAGCAAGCGTTAGCGGAGGAGACTCGAGCGACGCTGGCGGCACTGGACGCGATGCGGAAGGCGCACGAGAGTGAAGTCCGGCGCGAAGTGGATAAGTTCAAGGCAGAGTTCCTTAGCCGGGGCGCGCACTCCGGGGACCTGTCGCAGCTCAGCTCGCGACACCAGTGAGTTGTTCATCTACAGTAATAGTGCAGTAACAGCCCCGGATACTCTTGGCTAGGACGCGCTGTTAAAGATCTTTCAGAAACATTGGGAACCTGGGCCGAGTCATGTACACAGTTATATAAAAAACAACGATAGAAATGTGTTCGCACGTAACAATTTTTTTAAAACTATGCTTTGGTCTTCTGACATGTTAATACATTCGTAATTTATATCTCATGACGATCCTCGTATTTATTCTCATTTTTGCGATGCCATAATGCCATAATGCCATATTCAAGCCAATAAGTCGTCACCTTTCTGACGTCAAATAATTTTCATATGTTTTTCGATTAAAATACTATTTAAATATTTATTTTATGTTCCACAAAACAATCTTGGCAGTAGGAAAAACAATTTTGGCAAAGAATAAGAATTGTCCTCTTGACTTCCAGGCAAGAAATGGAGGAGATCAAACGCGAAATTCTATCACTCTCGGAGAAGTACTCAGTGAAGTGCGTGGAGTCGGCGGCGCTGGAGGAGCGGCTCGCCACCGCCACCGCGCAGCTTGCGCAGGCGCACAACCACATCATGCAGCTCGACGCCAGGTAACTACAAACTTGGACCCTTCAAATTTGAATGTATTTTCGGGATCTAATTAATTAAATCTAATGTCTTTTAAATAAGGTGATTTATTTTATTTGGATGCTTTTTATTAAAATTATATCCTTCTGTTTTCGTATCATACTTATTTTTCTATAATACACCGCCATCTGTACGCAATAGAATTGTTATTACTAGAGGGCATTATGTGTAGAAATTTATGATTGCATTTCATAAAAATTGGTGATTTATTTTTATTTTATTTATTTACCGGAGGGAGACTTTGTACAAAAGTCGATTGCTTGGGTACCTCTGTCCCATTCGTGTTTCAACCGTGAAGCAGTTGTGTTTGCATGGCTGTGTTTCAGTTTGATGGGTGGGATATGGTGTGAATTTACTGGGTACAGAGGAATAACACCTGAGTCCTCAGGAATGGCAACGCATGGGGGGTATCATGGGCAAAACAGTATACTCTGTTATGTCCATCGATGCTTTATACTATTTAAAGAGATTTTATTATTCAAGAGAGAAAAACGAATAATAATAATAAAAGATGAATTATTAAATACTTAATTCATAAATTATTCTTTTATTAGTTCTGCTTTTTAAAACAATTTCTTTTACTTATATTTATATTACATATAATTTCAGAAATAAACAACTACGTGCTCATTTGATATCCGAAGCGAACGATCTGAAAAACGGCGAAGCGTCTACCCTCTCGCAGCTCATCGAAGACACTGCGCCGGTATGTTCCATTTATAACTAGCCTTTTTTTTTTATTTGCACAAAGTCGACAGAACACGCTTGTACAGCCTAAGCTATGATACTTTTCTTAAGGACATAAATATTTCAAGTAGAAATCTGCACGCTTGCATGTTGTCACGCGTCGCACGTAACAATATCATTGGTTTAACTTCATCACCATTGTCATTAATTTCATGCTAGTATGTTTTAATAAAACTTAATGAAAAGGTAACCTAGTTTTGTCACAGAAACACTATTTAAATAAAATTAGTAACAATTCGATACATTCAGTCAATAGATTGATTTTTGATTTGTGCTACTGTTGTTGTTATTTTAATTCGTCTAAATTGGACAGGCAAAGAGCATAGACCATACAGCCTAGTTATAAGTTACTATTTGTTATTCATAAATGAGAAGAATTGGAAATCAGTAGACTGTCTTGTGGATGGATCAATTATTCGTTTGTTACCATTTTCGTTAAGTTCTATTGAAACAATTTATAAACAAGTTTTCTAATTTTCTGAGATGACTATCACCATTTAGTATTCGATCGTCTCGAGTCTAGATTTTAGATTACATTCTGTTGTAAATAATTCTTTTCAAAATTAGACATGTCTATTATTTTTCGTTGCTCTACATCGCCCAAATTGAGTACAGTATTTTTACCTTGAGTACTTTTTTTATTGCAGTAAAAATATAATTTTTACGAATAGGGATAAACAGGTATACCCGAGGAAGTTTAAGTGTATAAATTCCTTGGATAATTTACATTAAAAAGATATATTCCGTGTAATATTTTAAAAAAAAAAAAGCTAAATTAGTGACATGTGTTTATTTTTTCATTGAATGCGCAAGTTCTAAATGGAAAAGCGACGTGTGCCTTGACTCGCCGTTGCAACCTTAATGTCTGTCTAGACATTTTTATCACGGTGTTTAAGCACTTTTCCATAATTTAATTAGATTATATCTGTATTTAAAGATAATAGTCTAAAACTTTTTAAGATTTTGGGTTTGGGGCGAGGGGGGCGGGGGGTTATTTTGAATCTTTACCATGTATCACCAAATTAGAAGAGGGTTGAAAAAGATGCAAAAATCATCACGTCATTGATCGTTACGACTCCAAAAATATATCTTACATTGGTGTCCGAACACTCTTTAAACGCGCAGTCAAGAGTTGATATTTTTAAGCGCCCCTTTTATCAGAAACACGTTGAAAGGTCTATAAAAAAACTTTCACCTAACATAATATTACTTTTTTTTTTATAAGTTTAACAATTTTGGAAGGTATTCTATTTTTAAATATTCGAATACTCTATGATCTAAGGCTCTATGGTATTTGTACCTCAATTTGAGCGAACAGCCCGGGTAAATTAGTGACTGGCCCACTATTCTGTTACAACATGGCGTCATGGTACATTTGGGTGCACTAACAGCATGGGAGGGCGGAGGGGCCGCTGTGGGCGCACCTGCGCCACCTGGCGGCTGTATGGCAGCGCAACAACCCATCAGGTAACCGGCAAGCGAACGCAGACTACGCATTGCCAATGTTATTTCATTTGACCAGTAGACATTAAGACATTGCAAACCTTTGGTAGAATACATTATTAGTAACTAAATATGTTATTGTTAAATATACTATTACTATGTAGATAATTGTACATTTTAATTTTGGTAACAAATTATTTTTAAAAATTTAACTCAACTTTTAACAGTTTGGCATCGACTTCACTCCACTAAAATAAGACTTAGTTGTAATCTTACGAAATATATTGGATTACATAAATTTTGCCCCACAGAACAAAAAAAGAACGAATGTTTCTTAAACAAACTAGAATTGAAATATATATTTAGGTTTGAAACTCGAATTGTAACATTTTTGACTTAATATTTGCCTATTTATATAATCGGTCTCGACAGAATAAGTTTTGACAAATTACGATCTTGAGTATAGACAATTTATATACAATATTTTATTTAAATTCGTTCAGCTGCGTATCTAACAAATATCATGAAGTTTTACAAACTTTTTTATATATTTTGTCTCTAAAAAAATCATTACATCCGTCTCATAGAATAAGTCGTGTAGACTTATTCGCCTTTATATGTATATAATCCTAGAAAAAAAAAATTTAAAAATTATTTAAGAAGCTTTTGCATTAACAATTATTTCTAACCTAAGTTTAAGGAATGGTTTGTATTTAAAACTGTTTTTTTATTTTTTTTTATTTAAAAAGCATTGATATTTTTTGCACATATTTGGTTTTGTTTTGCTTAATGGGTTTTATTGTTTTTTTTTTTTTTATTACATAATTTTTTTAACACATGATAAATATTTTTTCTTCAATTATTGCAGATACATAATATTAATTATAGATAAATAAAAAAAAAATAACATAGTGACGTATAATTTTTATTTAAAATATATTAAAAGCATAAAACAAGTAATCGTTATGTTATTGAAGAGTCGACACCGCCTTTATATTGATGAAATTGAAAAATGATCTACGCAACAACCTAGAAATAACAACAAAATAAATATAATATTGATTTATTGAACACACGGCCGTAGCTAAGGGGAAGCATTGAAGGGCAGTGTCCTCCCTACCTAAAAAGACTCAATGCCTTACCTTAAACTTGGGTCTAGCTACGGTCCTTATTGTACAACAATTTATAATAATTCTCTGTCCAAAATAATATACATCATGATCACAAAGTGATCTGTGTAACCAGCTCTTATTAGAAATTTTATACAATAACATAGCTAGGTCTTTTATGATACCGGGGTATCACGGGCGAAACAGTAGACTCTGTTATGTTCATGGTACCGCTCATATCTATAGGCGACAGTTACCACTTTCCATCAGGTGGGCCGTCAGCTTGTTTGCCATTCTAAGTTGTATAAAAAAAAACCTCTCAGTATCTATATCTTGGGCACATACATTTTGAAAATACTTGTACAATACTAAATATTCATTTTTTTACAATTGAAGGGTCCTACGAATGATCACGAGAGTTCGCGGGACCACAAATGGCTTATTCACATTTGATTTAAATTGGTGCAGATTATATTTGGATGAAAAAACATAAGCAGTTCCACTCCTTGGTCGTACACATGATAAAGGAAGATGCAAAGCACTATAGAGTTGTGTTGACGCTTCTAGCTGGTTGCATAGATTCATTTTTCAGTTGCGGTAATATTGGAGTAGTGCTGTCTCTTAAATTACGTAGTGACGTAGTCTAAGAGTAGTACAATTTATAACACTGAACAACCGCATATCAATAACCTTGTTATATATCTCAGGGGAAGTCGTCGAGAGCGAGTCCACTGATGGAGGCGGCGAGACCGTCGCGCCAGCCCAAGATACAATTCGCGAAGACCGAAAGCACCAGAAATCTGCAACTGTCGCCCGTTCAGGTAAAATTAACAATGCTCCGAATGTATATGATACTACTAAATTTATCGTGCCTATTTTCACCTGCCAGAAATCAGCAACGGGATCTTAACCTATTATTGGTCTAGAAAAATTAAAGTTGCAAACAAATTACAAAATCGCTTAACAAGTATACAAAAAAGCATTTTTTTTTAATTCGCCTTAAAATAACGAAGAAATGATTGTCCCCATATATAATAAAATAATAACAGACATTGTTTTGTTCCACAGAACTAAAAACGTCGAAACGCTGTTCAGTCAGCGGCAAAGCGACCGTAACGCCCCTTGTCGGTATGGTCGCCGAGCGGAAGAAGCGCTTCGAGCTATGAGCGACGATCGTTCGCCGCGCGTTCCGTTTCACGCAGAAATCGCTCACTTCACTTGCGTTGTAGCTTTATTTCGTTTTCGCCAAGTGTTATTAGCGTATTTGGCGTAGAGAGGAACGCGCTCCAGTACGTCACACCCACCACGCTAGCACCTGGCCACTTTGCTTTACATTGATCATATATTGGACAATTGAATATTCATAACAATATGTACTACATAATAAGACTGTAACGTATTCGTCACACATGATTCACTATATTGTAACGTAACCCACATATTTACTATATAACAATTATAATTGTAACATAGCAGCTATGAAATGAGTAGACATCATTGTTGATGACTACTGACGTCACAACTGCGCACTATATATGCGAATTCACTTACATTATTCGTAGTATTAGTAAACTGACTTAATCCTAATGAGATTAGTAGATTTAAAGCATGACATTAAAGATGACAATAAACGACTGAGGATCGGTAGTGGAAGCAATAAATTATTATTTTTTAGACTATAATGTGGATATAATGAAATATTGTAAACGTTATTATATACCCTAAGACCAAATATAACTTTTCCCTATATCAAGTGGCCAGAATCTAACTCCCACCCACCACACAAATTGTATATAACTTTACGCCTTGTTTTATACGTGATTTTAATTTAGTTTGTATATTTACACTACAGTTTTCCTATTTAAATCTTTCCTCTTAAACAATCTTATTTAAGACTCGTTTTTCACTAATTTCCTTTGATAGCTTTAGAGAAATTGGTTAGTAATGTGATTTAAAATGTAACTTTGTAAATACTAACGCCTGTTTTGTGTTTCCCATTTGTTTTTTAGTGCACAGTGTCTATAATTTGCTATTAATCTTTAAGGAATTGTTACCAAATATGATCCATATTTATGACAATACTTCGTATTAGGTGTTGTGCGGGCACGACGCGGTTTCTCGATGATTTTTGTAGAGAGAAAACATTGTATTTTCTAACGTGACAGTCGACATGTCGCGGTAGAACTAAACGTTTACGCGTTTACACTCTACAGAAATAGTCGATTTACGCGCGACGTATCCGCGGACAGAGCAATGCCTTTGTTTAATTTCTTTGTAGATTTATAATTTGCATAGTTTATGGACATGGGAGATATCTATTTTGAGTGTTATGTGGTTTTTGCACGATTTTTTTTTTCCTCGTGTTCCTTAATATCACGTTCCTAGATGGGCACTCTGATTTTTATATGGAACCCTGCAACGACAGAGTATACGAAGTTTTAATAACAACGCGTTTGCATATGAAAACAGAGCGCGGGACGTTATATTCACGATGCGTTTATTTATAGAAGTATATATTGTTTTATACATTAACACAATATTTAGAATGTTGAAGTTTGACATTTTCAGTTTATCTCTGAGACTTACTTGTTACCATATTCTCCTGGGCATTCTCAACCTGTCTTCCGTGTATTCATTTTGACAATCACTTTGTTATGTATAGATATCACTGTAGTTATGTATTCGAGTCAGAACCACGTGTTGTGACTGTGTAGCGGCACGTTAGCTGGAATTACGCGCCCCGAGTTCGACACGTTTACGCACACACGAACACTGCGCGTAAACGTGTCGAACCTTGTTGCGTAATTTTGGCTAATGTGCGGCTATGTGTATTGCGCTCTGCGCGGGAGCGTGTGTTGCAATGTATTGCTCAATGTTCTCTAGTTGCGAGTAACAATACCAAAACGTTGGAGTGCAAGACGCGCTTGCGGCAGGCGTACGAGTTGATGCGTCGCTGTGTACTTGTGTTAACTCTCCCTTTAGTCTCAGTTGATTTTTGTAAAGTGTTGGTTTATATAACAAAGATTTTTAAAATAAACTACTTAATACAAATATTGTTGTTTTATTTTCCTTACATTAACTGTACTTAAATTATTTACGTAATAACATTCCATAATTAGCACAATTTAATTTTAAACATAAAAAAAAAATATACAAATAACCGAAATTTCTATGTCAATGTATAAATTTGATTTATTCTTATATTTTATTATAACTGTTCCTACATGAAAATTACATTTAGATCTGCATTAACTAATGGCATGATCAACACTTGCCATTAGCTGTATATGAATTTAAAAAAAACTAAGCATAATAATATGTTAGCAGAAAATAAATGTAAAATAAATGTAAAGTTTTAAAAATATACAATATATTATATAATCGTACACATTCACTTCTTTTTACACTGGCAAGAAATTTAAAGAATAAGTGAATATAACATACATACATATATACATACATACATATCTGTCACGCCTGTCTCCCATTAGGGTAGGCAGAAACAATGGAATGATGGTAAATATAACAAAACTTCTTAAAACAATTCTGCATTTTAAAATATCAGTAAATCATATCAATACAGATGAGAGAAAAATTACATAATATAACGCAAGTATTAATAAAAAAAAATAATAATATGGGGCCAACGAGTAAAACCTTTGATTAAAAGATTCAAAATTAGAATTGAATAACGTTCAAATTTTTTTGATAATCAAATTAAGAAGAAAAGGAGGAGTCCTTCTTTTTTGAAGTGATTTTAAAATATAATTAAAGAAATAAACTTATAATTTGGGGATAGCATTTTAACATTTCTAATGACTGCGGGTTCAATGGCCTGCTCTCTACACATATTTGTATTTAAAAATGTGTTTGTCCGCGCGTTTACAATGTACTAAAAAAAAATTGCCGTGTAGAATGGGCTACCCATTTCTTTCCCATGGGTGTCATAAGAGGCGACTAAGGGAACATAATTGCCGAGGAATGGGCAGCAGCGTCCCTCTTTAAAACATCACCAAAGCCTAATTGCGATTGCCATCTCGCTTGCCAAACGTGACATCTACTGGTAAAACCTCCCTTTATGGAGAACTATGTTCAACAGTGGACTATTAACGACTGATATAATAATATAAAAAAAAATTAAGTAAATTTAACAATTATCTAGTATGTCTAGTTAGAGTGCGACTAGATGGCGCTGTGGTGCATTCTTCTTCCTACCCTTATTCTAAATATTATATGGGGTCGGCGTAATGTTTTTTATCCATATTACAAAAATGTCTATGGTGCATTGATACAACGATATCTCTACTTGCAATATATTTTTGGTTCACAATCTTATTTTAATTTAATACTGAGATTATGACAACAAATACACGTCAGTTACAGTTGTATGAGAGGTTTCTCGCTTGACCTCTGCTTTAACAGTTTAACTCTCCACTCGTTTCTGTCTGCGAGTATTTTTCGTCCGTACGTCGTGTGGATATCACGGAAAGGTACTTTTTTCCGTGGCAAATCGGGCCGTAGATTCTCTTTATCTGTAAAACATAAATTATTATAAAATTCACACCAAAAATTGAAACTTATTTTTAACACTTAAAATGGTAAGCTAGCTAGTAAGGTAACTAGAATCGATTCTGAGGCACCATTTATAAAAACATAAACCTATCTCTTAACCTAAAATTTTTTATTTAATCTGATAATTTCGTGTAATTACTATTTTATTAATACGAAGGAAAAAGGAGAATTCATGCGTCACTTTAATTTAAATAAATTTAATGTTGGTCTTATTCAATCTATGTTAGCTGAACTAAAGCCAGAAATTTTTTAACATCTCTGTAAAGTATTGATGCCCATTAATTCTTCTCTTTCCGCGTCTAGGGAAAGTAGATGAAGTTTTGTTTGAGAAATTAGTTCAGGGTACGATAGGACTGATACACCTGAATAAGGTAAAAGTCCTTAAATAATAATAAAAAAAAATGGGTGTACATAAATTAAATTCACAATAATTTTGATTTAAATGTATTAGGAAATTTGTTCATATTGATCCTTATAATAACGACTTCGTTGTGATATCAAATTGAAATATGAACTTTAGAGATAGGTTTCTTTGTAATGGATGATAATAGAATGTTAACCCCGCCTGTACTATCGGTATACACTAGCGGAGCACCAATGAGGGCTGGATGAAAAGACAGATCAGTTAGCTCATCGTGATAAATACACTTGGAATTCAGCACGATGGTTTCGAGGGGGGACTGCATGGAGGTCGACCTGCTTGGGTACATTGCTAGCAATGGGGCCTTAAGTCTCCATTATTAACAATTCCCCCCCCCCCCTGGTAACTTTTAAGCTTTGCGCAAAAGATCAGTTTAGCAATCCAAAGAGGTAATGCTGCCAGTATCTTGGGTGTACTGCCTGGATGTGGTACATTGGGATACTATTTATAATTGTGTGTATTGTTATTATGGATAGATAACTGCTGAGATGATAATGATTGTTATGTATGTATCAATTATGTTGAAATATTAAATATTTGTTCTGATAAATTGAAATAAAGAATATTAACAGTTACAACATTAGTAGTATTTTTTTTATTTCAATCCCACAAAATAAGTATCTAATCTAACTACCCAGAGGCGAAAGGAATTGTTAGTAATGGAGACTGAGAATCCTATTATTAGCAAAATACCCAACCAGGTCGACCTCCTCGCGGTTCCCCGTGGAAACTATCATGGTTAATTCCTGATGAATTCATCATGATGGGCTAACTGGCCTGTTTTCATTCTCATCTATCACCCTTCACTGGTGCTCCGCCAGCTTATCCCGTTAGCGCAGGCGGGGTTACCATACCATTTTCACCCAACAAAAAAAAATCTGACTACCCAACAGTAATATTGTGTTTTACTTACGATGTCGACTGCCTTGTACGACCTTAGCGTCGCCCTCTGGGACCCTATTGAAGGGGTTATATCTCTGCCCACGAGGTGGCACTTTGGGCTCCTCTTCCGGGGGTGTAATGGTCACTAGTGCTGCTGCATCAGCTGCGGCTTCGGCTGTGAAAAATAACAGAGATCCACAATTAGCTGGTTAGAGTTTAAAACATACAATCTTCATTCTAAAAGCAGTACCAATAAATTATTATTATTTAAACATTACAAAAATTCTCATCTCCCCTCTTAAGGAGAGGAGATGGCAACTAAGCCCCGGCAGAAGCACATTCGGCCGGGGTTCAGGGCCCCAGGAAAAGAAACCGGCGTACAATGCGGGCAGAATCTAAGAGCACTGCTTTCTGCATCTTTTCCGGGAGTGAGCCGCCTCGGAATCCCAACCGTCTGAGTTGTTGGTTCAGACTGGTTGGGATAAGACCGTTCACCGACATAACGATTGAAACGATTTCGGTAGATGTCACCCCCCACATTTCGGTCACCTCGTGAGCTAGGTCGAGATATTTATTATTAATATTCTTTTTCCATTGTTTTTCCTTTGTAGTTTAACCTTTAATTCTATGAATTCCTTAAATTTATATAAGAAAATTTATTAAAATATGACAGCTTGACCTTCATAACACGGAATTTTTCTCGCATGGAGGCCAGATACACTTACTGTAGATCAATATATAATATATATGTATCTTGTAATTGTATCTGTATATTTTTGTTGAATAAATTATTATTATCAAAGCAAAGAACAAAAAGTTTATAGTAGGTATTAATTCACCATTAGTGCTGTTACTGCATGAAAAGAATAACAATAAAAAAAAATACTGTTATAAAATGTAATTTGTGATGTAAAATACTAATAATAATAAAAAAATACTTGACAAAGATACTTACAGACGACATATGTGAAAAATAATATCTTTGCATTAAATTTTATAAAAAAAACATATTTAAAACAATAGAATCATCTTATGCTTTTACACAGATGAACACTCAAAAGAAAATAAAATAGGTTTTAAAATATCTATTTCACTTAGCGTAAAATTGATTTAATATAGCTAAATGAATTTTGTATTAAAAACGTTTGGAAGACAACTCTTTAAAATATACAATTATATTTTTTTAATGAAATCAAAATAATTTCTTATAAAAAATGAATGTACCGACCTTCTGCTTCATTCAGCTGCCTCTGCAACTCGGCTACCATCAACTTCATGTAGTCATAACTGGCACATGCGAGAGCTTTCATCCATGCCTCCATGGAAGCCTGATTATTTGTGCAGAAAAAGTATGTACGCCCACCCTCACATTGAAATACTATTTTGAAACTGTATGTCTCTTCTTCTGTAAGCTCTGTAGAAGATAGAATCATGATATGATCATAATTATAAAGAAAATTGTTAACAATTAAAATGTTTTTGATCTAATTACATGTAATTTACATTTACCAGAGGGAGACTTTGTACAAAAGTCGATTGCTAGAGTACCTCTGTCCCATTTGTGTTTCAACCGTGAAGCAGTCGTGTTTGCAAGACTGTATTTCAGTTTGAAGGGTGGGATATGGCATGAATTTACTGGGTACAGAGGAATAACACCTGAGTCCTCAGGAATGGCAACGCATGAGGGGTATCATGTGCGAGACAGTATACTCTGTTATGTCCATGGTACTGCTCATGTCTATAGGCGACGGTTACCACTTTCCATCAGGTGGACCGTCAGCTTGTTTGCCATTCTAAATTGTATAAAAAAAAAAGCTAAATAGGTAGTTATTACATTAAGATTAAAATGTAAAATATATTCAATTAAAAATTATTTATGTAGTGTTAATAAAGTATACAATTTATAAGTGTGATCACATGAGTTGTGAATTTTTTAAATTAATCTTTTAAGCATTAATTTTTAATTATAAATTTAATTAAAAATTAACTTTACTAAGAATGGTTCTCTTTAGCATTCATGATGGATTTATTTAACAAAGAATTCTTTGTTATTTGAATTAATTTGATTGCCTAATACAATAATAAACTATAGAATAAAAGTTCACAATATTTCAGTTTCAAAAAATATACAAAAAACTAAATTAAAGAATTTAATTTCTTGAATTAAGTCAAGCATTAGGAGTACAAGCCAACAAAGTATATTACAAGTGTATCAACAGGTTTAAATTAGAATAATAAAAGTAATCAGGTTTTCTTTTAATGGATAAAATTATAATAGTAGCCCTACTTGCACCATCAAAATATGCAAGCATGGCACCAGAGAGATAATATGTGAGAATGAAAGGAGGCCAGTTGGCCTATTGTGAGAACATGAATTAACCATGTTAGTTTCTAGGGCGAACTGTGTGGAGATCGCCCTGATAGAGAATATTGCTAACAAAGAAGTTGTTAAACTTCATTACCATCAACCGATCATTATACACTATAGGAATATAACTATATTGTTCTTTTTTATCATATTTTGTCAATGGCATTGTTTTTTGTGCAATGTTAATGGAATGGTAACCCCGCCAGCACGGTATATGCTAGCAGGGCACCAGTAAGGTATGATAAATGAGAATGAAAGCAAGTCAGTTAGTCCATCATGATAAATTCTACAAAAATTGTCCAAAATAATTTCCAAGGGGAATTGCATGGAGGTCAGCCTGATAGAGTATATTGTTAGTAATGGAGCTGGTAAATCGCCATTTCTAACAATCCCTTACCCCCTGTCAATGGCATTAGAACTAAATACAAGATATATATACAAACCAATTGTACAGCCCTCCAGTATAATAACCCCCAACGGTTCCTTGTCGCCCTGTTTGTCGAAATAAAATAGAAGGTTTCCCTTGAGAGTGCACCATCGCTTCTGATAACTCTTGCCAACCTCGCCTCGCATGTCAAGCCACCCATCACGGTCCACTGGTGTCGCGGACGACGCGAAAGCGCACAAATTTTTTTCGTTGATTTTCATTATGATGAATGACAAAACGTCACGTAAGTTCGATAAGGTAAATAGGAAATATAATAACACTATATAAAAGTACTGGCACTGAGATATTTTGATTTCAGTACGTATACAAAAATTTAACAAAGCTAGTTGACTTTATAAATTCTCACTTTCTATAAGATTATAAACCTAAAACTTAGTTTATAGTAATAAAATAACCTAATAAGATCAAAGCACTCGCTAGTAAATCCATTAGGTAGCTGTTATAAAGGTTTATTTACTTATAATTTATCCTTACAAATACGTTTCATAAATACTTTATTTATAAATGAACAAAATTAATTTTTGAATACATAATCAATTAAAATTATGTTTTTATTATTATATTTGTACATTAAATAAAATAATGAATAAATAAAAAATATTTGTATAATTATTATCAAATTATTTCCTATTTGATTGACGTTCTTTAAATATAGTCACAGATTGACGTGTTACAGACTGTTGAGTTAACATCCCTTGTAAATATAGATTAGGGATAATATCTGCAACCATCATTATCATTATAATTTTCCTACCCTTATTCCATTCATTAATTGAGGGCGGCGTAATATGTATTTCTTTCCCATTCTCTTTGTTCATAATTATTTCCGCATTTACTAGCCATCCACATTCATATTTAATACCTAAGATAAGACAAAGTTAAAGTATATTTGTACTACAAAAGTATGCAATTCCCGCGTTTTATTCTATGGGAAGTCGTCAATCAACAAGAGATATTTAAAGAAGCAAATATTTTTACCGTAACTTCACAATACATATACGCAAACATTTTGTTTATATGTAGGAATTTTCATCTGTTTTTTAAAAATAGCGATTTCGATAATCTTAACACTAGATAAAAATTCAAACTTGCTGTTCCAAAATATTATTTAAAAAAAGTTAATAGGTCTTTTATGGGAATAAGCATTTCATTTTATATTAAGATACTGAAAGATATTTTGTATCTATCTTTTAATGAATATAAACTGTTATTAAAAAATCATCATGGAATCCAAAATGAAGGTATGCACAAAAGAACCAAAGTCACCGACATAGACTGAAGAATAAACAAGCTGAAGTGACAATGGGCTCGTCACAGAATTCAAAAAACCGATAACCAATGACGTAATGACGAACTCAAATACATTACAGGGAGTCGGTGGATATAGGTGACTCAGGATAACAACTTTTCGAATTCTGCATTTATAAAGAAAATACGACTTAAAAATTTGGTTTGTAAGTACATACATATCTGTCACGCCTGTCTCCCTCCCATTAGAGTAGGCAGAAACAATGGAACACCAAATGCTTCGATTCAAACAAACCTCAAATTAAAAGTACCCGTAACCGGCGAGCGTGTATGAAAAGATTGATGAATGTGGTTTGTAAGTCTATTTGAACATAGATAGTTTAAATTTAAATTTTTAAAACATGCTCCAAGTCCCTGCGCATCAGGTATCTATACAAGGAGAGACGGTTACTTCTTAACTTTTCTATCACTGGTGCGCTACTATTATATTTTTTCGGATATACAGATTCTTAATTTTGTCCATTCGTATCACACCACACATCTATCTCAATATTCGCATCTGACCTGTACCACCTATACTTAGTCCTTTTCATCCGTCACCTTTGCTGGCCCACACTGCTGTGTATAGGACAATAGGCCGAATTATGCTCTTTTTAGTGGTTTCTGCCATCTATGGAAGAAAGTTTAAGAAAAAATTAGAGGAACATTGAAAACAAGTAAAGCATGTTGGTAAAAAATAAGTACTTCCCCCCCCCCCCCCCACC
Organism: Galleria mellonella; assembly: GCF_026898425.1. NCBI lineage: Eukaryota > Metazoa > Arthropoda > Insecta > Lepidoptera > Pyralidae > Galleria > Galleria mellonella. The sequence continues at coordinate 7,237,567 of NW_026442151.1, forward strand.
CGCGCAACTGCCGTTATAACAAGACGTGTTTGTGTTAGCTCCATTGTTTTAAATTCAAATCTGTGGTAAAAGTTATCATTCCTAAAATAATATTATACCAAATTCAAGAACAAAGTGAGATCTTCACGACGGACTATATTTCATCGACAAATAAACATCGTGAGTACCGATAAATACTGCATCAATGTTTTGTAGAAGACCATTTCAGTGATATACCCGTTTACAAACTATTAACAAAACAAAGGTTTGACCTTGACTCGTAGTCGCTGAAATTTCATGCGGGTACGTACATACGGGTACTGAAGAGTGATACTATAATTCAACAATTTATTACGACTATCTGTTGGCGGAGTGGCAGCACAGACAAGTTCTACGTAATATTCGAGGCTCGATTCTCATTACAATCTTATCTTTTTGTTAAACAATTTTTGCAAGAAAATTGTGTTTGTCAATTATTTTATTGAAATTTTATTTAAAAGTTGAATTTCTGTAGTAATTTTTTTTTCTTCTACTTAATAATTAACGATACCACTTAAGCGCACACCTCCGCCTTCACCTGCACCTCACACTGGTATTGCTCAATCAGAGATGAATGTGCCCACCACTGTCGCCCCAGACCGTCCCTTTTGTGACTCAGGCATAGTCTTAAGATTACCTCATTCAGAACAGTTACATGGTTCTTCTTCCGAACCAAATCTGAATGAGATGGAAGCTACTAATGCTACACGCAAACGAAAACACTCACTTTATGATGATGAGATGTTGAATTCGTTTATGACGGAAATGAAACAAATGTTTAAAGATTTTAGGGACGAGCAAGATAAGAGAACGGTTGTGTGCTGTGTTTGAAGATCTCCGCACATCTGTTGATTTTTTGGCTCATAAATACGATTCCCTCCAATCAAAAATAGACAAGTTGGAATCTGACCGTAACGCGGATATACAGTATGTAAGGAATCTGGAAGATAAAATAGAAACTCTCGAACGTAACAACAGGTCGACTTGTTTGGAAATTAGGAATATTCCAACTTTTCCTAGTGAATCAAAGAGTTCTCTTCTAGAGACGTTTATAAAAACTTGCGGTGTATTAAATGTACCAGTTCTACCGAGCGAAGTAAAAGACATTTTTCGCATAAAAACCAAACAGCAAGCTAGTAAAACTGTCATAGTAGATTTAACGAGCTGTATACTGAAAGAAAAAATTATTGCAATGTACCGCAAATATAACAAGGGAAGCTCTAAACTAACTACTGAAACGCTTCATCTAAGTGGGCCACCATCTCCTATTTATATATCGGAATATTTGTCTTCCAAAATGAAAAAGTTGTTTTATCTGGCCAGAGAATTTGCAAAACTAACAATTATAAATATTGCTGGGTATCCCATGGAAAAATATTTCTTCGCAGAAGGGATAATGGTACTTTGATTCCAGTAACAGATGACACCGTGTTGGAGAAAGTTAATATATCAAAATGACTATGTAACCAGGTGACAGAAACAGTTTTTGCTTGTTACATGTTGATAGTATATTATAATATTTGTTTAATCTTTTTTCCAAACAAACAAATTTTCTTAATAATGTATACACTAGCCTACTTATTTACCTTCATTTGTTTATAACACACACACACAATTATACACATCACTTACAATACAATATTAATTTATATTACAGATTTTCTGACATTAATAACTTTACACTTAATTTATCTCAATTAGATTCTATTCTCACTGATTATAATTCCATTCTCTGGTTTAACTTTGATCCGCGTTCCTTAGCCTTGGTTGTTTTTCTATACCTCTTATGAATAATACTAATCAAATTAATGATGATATCGAACAAATTTCTTTATCAGAATCGCTAAGATGTTCCCCCGAGGATATTCCTGTAAATTTAAAGTCTGACACAAACTCAATAAATATTTTTCATGTCAATATTCGTAGTATTAATTGTAACTTTGATAACTTTATAACATTACTTCATAGAATAGAATTAAATATTGATATTATAATTTTAACGGAATGTTGGTTGAGCAAAACCCCTTATATCCCCATACTTTCCGGCTATGAATCCTTTAAATCTAATTTTAAAAAACAAAATGATGGTGTAGTGGTATATGTTAAAAGCGGTCTTCAGTACACTGTAGAAATTCCCGAATTTCAGGATGCAAATTGTATTATCTTAAAATATGCCAATAATCTTGCCCTCATAGCAATATATCGTTCTCCGTCATATAATAATTTAATTTCTTTTTACAAAAGTCTTGATAATACACTTAAGACGTTAAGTAACTTTAAAACTTGTGCTATAATTGGTGATATAAATATCAACATAGCACCCACTAATACTGACCCAAATTCCGACGAATATCTAAATTTGATTGCTATGCATGGAATGCTCCCAGCTCATCTTTTGCCTACGAGAGAAAACAATTGTTTAGACCACGTTATGCTGCACGCTTCATGTTATACATCCACCATCATTCTTGATTCACTCATCACGGACCATGCTCCTATTTATATTCCATTGCACTACTAAAGTAAATTCAATTTCTGCAAAGCGTTTCTCTCAACATTGTGATATCTCTGCTGTTGTAAAAGAAATAGAATCTACAGACTTTTCTCCTGTATTTGACTCCAGTAATCCTAATACGTCTGCTGATCTCTTAGTTAGTATTGTATCTAACATTATCAAAACTCATAGTCGTAATGTACAAATTTCCAGTAGAAAACGCATCATTAGACCATGGATTACTCCTGGCCTACTGAAATGTATACGACATAGAGACAAGTTATACCGTAAATTTAAGAAGAATCCCAATAATGAAATTCATAAAATAATCTACACACGGTATCGTACCTTTTGTAATAATCTCTTAAAAAAAATTAAAAAGAATTTTCAACAGAATGAGATCCAAAGGGTCAGAAAGAATCCAAAGGAAACATGGAGTTTGATTAAGAGAATGGCTAATCTCCAGAATAGACAAAGTAATTCTACAAGATTACTGAAATTAAATAATAATCCATTATCTTCTGTTAACTTAGTTAATACATTCTTTGCTAACATTGGTAAGAATCTAGCATCCGCCATTGAATCAAGGTATAACGGTAATTCTCGAATACAACATAACTCAGCTACGCCTTTACTACACAGGCATGATACCTGTAGCCAATCTTCTCCCAACTCTATGGCTTTTTTCGATGTGGATGAAGAGGAAATTGAAAATATTATTATTAATTTAAAAACCAACTGTGCTGTTGGATGGGACGGTGTCTCTACTTCTATAATTAAGTCAGTAAGACATGTAATTATTCCTATACTAAAATATGTATTCAATTGTGCTATCAATATGGGTATTTTTCCTAACGCTTTTAAAAAAGCAATAGTACATCCAATTTTTAAAGGTGGAGATGGAGACGTTATTTCTAATTATAGACCTATTTCAGTCTTATCCGTTTTTTCAAAGATATTTGAAAAAATCCTAAACCGTAGATTAAAAACATTTATTGATAGTCGTAATATACTATCACCTTACCAATTTGGATTTAGAAATAAAAAATCTACGGAGGATGCAGTTTTAGAACTTACCAATATAATTACTGAAAACTTTGACAATAAGAAAAAATCTGTGGGTATATTCTTAGACCTTTCTAAAGCCTTTGATACTGTCTCTATTCCTATTTTGCTTGGCAAACTAGAAAGTGTAGGTGTTAGAGGTATAGCTCTTGATATGTTCAGAAGCTATCTTACAAACCGTACTCAGTGTGTAACTATTGATGGTTATGTAAGTGAAGATGAATATATCAGTTATGGTGTTCCTCAGGGTAGTGTTCTAGGGCCTACCTTATTTTTAATTTATATTAATGAGCTTTGTAATTTGACTATTCAAAACTGCAAAATAGTTACCTATGCGGATGATACAGTTCTCCTCATCAGTGGACATGACTGGATGGAGACACAAATGCATTCAGAGAATGCAATGAGGCAGGTCATGAGGTGGCTTCAGTCAAACCTTCTTACACTTAATCTCTTAAAGACAAAATTTATCCCCTTCTCTATAAATAGTATCTCTCGGCCTTCCTCCGCATTTTCGATTCGTCCACATCTTTGTCCAACTTCAACAATTCTTAATCCCTGCAATTGTATATCCGTGGAACGTGTTACAAGTATAAAATATCTTGGGGTAACGTTGGGCGGTTCGATGACGTGGAGGCAACATGTTGATTGTACCGTCTCCCGCGTAAGAAGGTTGATGTTTGTTTTTAAGAGATTAAGAGGTGTCATGGATTTCAACACCTTAAAAACTGTCTATTATGCACTCGCACAGTCTATAATAACATACTGTATCACCTCCTGGGGTGGAGCTGTTAAAACAGTATTGCTGAAGCTTGAACGGGCTCAAAGAGCTGTTTTGAAAGTTTTGGCTAAAAAACCAGTTTTATTCCCTACTATGGAACTGTATGTGCTCTGTCGGGTTTTAACTGTTCGACAACTATTTATTTTAAATACTATGCTACGTAAGCATTCTGAAATACCGTATGAAGTAAACCTGATAAATTCGAAGCGTAAATCTTATAAAATTTGTAAAATTGAACCTCGACGCACTGCTATAGCGAGCCGACATTATCACCATATAAGTTCCTCTCTATATAATAGATTAAACAAAGAATTAGATATATATCCTTTACCTTACCATAAATGCAAAGATAAATGTTTAAAATTTCTCCAATCCTTATCTTATGATGATACAGAAGATCGTATTAAATTTTCCGAATGAATTTACAATTTTTTTCACACCTGCATAGATACACACACTCATACACACGTTCACACACACACACACACAAGCACACACGCAACACGCACACACAAACACACACACACATTTACGCACACACACTTTTTTTTTGTTTTTTTTTTTTGTTTTTAAGTTAACATGTAGGCTACTGTATTTAAATTATATATATTGTTTTTAATTATTGTAGTTTATTAGTATTGTAGTTGGTTGCTAAATATAACAAAATGTCTTTATTGATGTATCTAGCTACCATAAATGTCTGTTTTGGAATCCTGCAATGAGGAGGAGGGCGTTGATATTCGCAACACAGTTTTATACTTCTGCGGATATCATCGTTTTTCAATAATATTGTAACTACTGTTTTTGTTCCAAATAAAGAATTATTATTATTATTTTTAAATTTTACCAAAATTCTCATCTCCCCTCTTAAGGAGAGGAGATGGCAACTAACCCCCGGCAGAAGCACAGTCGGCCGGGGTTCAGGGCCCCAGGGAGAGAAACCGGCGTACAATGCGGGCAGAATCTAAGAGCACCGCTTTCTGCATCTTTCCCGGGAGTGAGCCGCCTCGGAATCCCAACCGTCTGAGATGTTGTTCCAGACTGGTTGGGATAAGACCGTTCACCGACATAACGATTGGGATGATTTCGGTAGATGTCACCCCCACATTTCGGTCACCTCGTGAGCCAGGTCGAGATATTTTCTCTTCTTCTCGGTTTCGGCTTTCACGAGGTTCTCGTCATGCGGTATGGTGACATCCACCAAAAACACCCTCGAAAGTGCTCGGTCCATCACCACGATATCAGGTTTGTTCGCAAGAACAGTCCTGTTCGTGATGATGGATCGGTCCCAGTAGAGCCTGACGCTGTCGCTTTCGAGGACCGGCTGTGGCTCGTACTTATAGTACGGCAACCTCTCATTCGCGAGGCCGTACTTCAGAGCTAGCTCTTGATGGAGTATTTTGGCTACCTGGTTGTGCCTGTGCAAGTACTCTGTGTTGGCAAGAGCTGAACAACCCGAAAGCACATGTCTGAGTGACTCTCCAGGATGGCGACATGCTCGACAGATGTCCTCAGTGCCATCCTTCAGAATGTGCTTTCGGTAATTGTTCGTCTTAACCACCTGATCCTGTATTGCACAGACAAAACCCTCGGTCTCTCCGAAGAGATCACCGAACTGTAGCCAGTGCACGGAGGTCTTCGTGTTTACGTACGGCCCGTGAAGGGCTTTGAAGAACCTTCCGTGCAACTCCTTCTCTTTCCATACGGCCTCCCGCTGAGAGGTACTCAAAACTTCGGGTTTTCGCCAGTCCTCTTTAGCCAGAGAAAGAGGGGTGAATCCTTTGTCACATTCTATGACCTCTCTATGCAAACCCTCGTCTCTTTTCTCCAGAAAATATGTCCTGAGGCTGTCAATCTCGCGGTTGTGCATGGTCTTAACGCTTAACAAGCCTCGACCACCAGCTTTCCGCGGGATATACAGCCTCATGACTGACGATTTCGGGTGATGCATTCTATGGAGGGTCATAGTTGTGCGGACTTTCCGATCCAGGGCTTCGAGTTCGGTTTGAGACCATCTGAGCACGCCAAAAGTGTAAAGGAGTACGGGTATGACCCAGCCGTTATAAGCTCGGATTTTATTGGCGCCCGACAAAGAACTTTTCAGTACTCTTGTAAGGCGCGCAAAAAATTCCTCGCGGACTGACTGTTTCATATCCGTCTCCTTCACACCGATGTTTTGTGACATGCCCAGATACCGGTATGTTTCAGCCTCGGAGAGGGTTTTAATATTAGAGGGATCTGTGGCGATCCCTTCAGTTTGAGTGACCCGTCCCCTCTGCACATGGAGGACCGCGCACTTGTCTATTCCGAGCGCCATCCTAATAGAGCTGCTATAATCGTTTACGATATTTAGCAGCTCCGTCAGGCGTTCGACGCTCGGAGCTAGCAGTTTCAAGTCATCCATGTACAGAAGGTGAGACACTCGTGTACCTCCTCTCCGATACTGAAATCCAGTCCCCGAATTCTCCAGTAAAGTACTGAGTGGATTCAGGGACAGGCAAAACCAAAGTGGACTCAAACAATCGCCCTGGAATATTCCTCTCTTTATCTCTATCCGGTCAGCGGTATCCGTCAATCGCTCGCCCTGGATAGTCAGGATCGTCGTCCACTGCCTCATGCATGCCTCCAAGAACACTCGAACTGTACCGTCGATCTTGTACAGCTCGAGTATCCTCCGGAGCCATGAATGGGGCACGGAATCGAACGCCTTTTTATAATCTATCCAGGCGGCGGAGAATTATTATTATTATTTATTATTATTATTATTTATTATTATTATTATTATTACTTTATTATGGAAAGATTAGTCAATATTAATTGGAACTCGGTGTAGAAAAGTATGACATCGATTAAAGATATCGCCTACTGTGTAGTTAATGGATTTTAGATCTCTGACATAAATTAAGGATTAGTACCTGTGTGGCATTCTTTTTTTTTTTTTAGTACGTTTGTTCCGTTTGGAACAGGCTAAGGTCGGAGACCATGCTGCCTAATGTGGCATTCTTTTTAAATGTCAGAGTCGTTTGTCAGTTATGACATATAACTGTCATAAATTTGCCGATTGGCCGAATGCCGAATTTTAGAATGAATTCTGTAATATTTTGTAATTCTGTAATATATATTCATGAATAAGAATAAAAAAAATATATAATTTAGTATATTAAAATCAAAGCAACATGTTAAACAGATTTGGTTAATATTATCTATCATCTTACGTATCTCTATAAAATGGTTGGAAAGATTTGTACAGTGTGTAAAAACTGCTCTTATCTTAACAGGCACTTGTCCTTCTTCACATATCCAGGAGATCCTGAACGGTAATATCAATAAATTTATTGTTTAACTAAATTTATATTAATTTTCATTCTTAGAATTGAAACTGAATCAGTTGTCTGGGAACTAGGAAATCATAATAATTAATTTGATAAGTTATTTATCAAATTTTATTTAAATTATTTCTAAATACTTGTTTAAATTCTGTTTTATTATTTTCCTCAGGAGGTACGAGTGGCTCAAAGCAGTTGATCGGCTAGATTTATTAGATAAGTTGGATAATAACAAAACCAGAGGCAATCACCGGATATGTGAAGCACATTTCGAAGACAAATATGTGAGACGATCAGTAGTTTGTGAGGGCAGGAAATTTTTAACAAAAAATGCTTTCCCTACACTTCGATTGGAGAGTCCTCACACTGTCCGATATAACAATTTTGTTAATCCACCAGATTTGTTATCTGATAGTTATAATGAATATCATCCAGTGTTACAGCTGAACCATTTTGAGTCATATGAAATGCCCACTGTAAGTGAAAGAAGTACTCCAAGTCCACCGCCCTGTACTGACCTGTCAGAGTTTTGTGAAAGTGTCATTAAAGTATCAAAAGGGACCCAAACTCCTGACAGCAACAGAAGAAAAATTGAATATGAAACTGATCTCTCTACAAAGAAAAGAAAAATTGAAATGAGTGGTACTAACTCATTGTTTATACAAATGTGTGACAAATTTTTACCTAAAGGCATGTCAACATATATAAAATGGCATCTTAGTAGCGACAAAAATGTGAATAGAGTCAATTTAATGAGTCTTTTTTCAATTAACTTATATTATTCTAGTCCTAATTCATATGAAATGTTAAGGAACATGTTGAGTCTACCCACAGTTGATGATTTGAAATATTTTCTTGTTCCAAAAACCACTAGATTGTCCAGTGATCTTCTGAAAGCTATGAAAAGCAAAGTTAATTGTATGTCTGAAAATGAAAAGATCTGTAGCATTTCTGTTAGCAGCATGTTTCTCAAGCCAAACTTATATTATGATATTAAATCAGATAGAATTATAGGCTTGCATGATGTTGATGGAAACCAAAGCATTAAATTGGCCAAATATGGGATAGTTCTTATGGCACAAGGCATAGTGGAAGATTGGATACAGCCCATAGCTTATTCTTTCATATCAGACTATGACTATTACCCAGAAGTGTCTGTGTGGATTGATGATATGATTGCAGCTTTAATTGATATAGGTTTAGATGTGAGAACATTTGTGTCAGATCCAAGATCTGAGTTTCTATATGCTTCAGAGTCCCGGTCTGTCACACCAGACAAACCTTATTTTTTATTGAATAACAGAAATATTTTTTATATATATGATACATTACAGTTGCTTAGAGTAATTAGAAATAATTTGAAATCTTGTGACTTTTATCATAACGGGGAAACTACAGGTAGTGTGGACACAATGGACTTTTGCAAAATGTTGAACGATCTATGTAGCTTTTTGAATGCTGAATCGCCTCATCAAAGTGCATATACAAATACACAAGTACAAGCAAACTTCATGGAAAATATGGTTTCAATATTTCAAACATTAAAAGTTGTAAGGAAATTCGATGGTGCAGATGTAACACAGAATATGAAGTTTATAGAAGGCTTCCAGATAACAATTAATTCTGTAATGCAACTGTACCACGACTTGAACAGTATAGGTATAAGTTTCTTGAAAACGAACCGTTTAAATCATAATAAAGTACATATTTTTTTCAAAAAAGTAAAACAGCTCGGAGGGAAGGATGAATGTACTGCTAGGGATTTCAACAAATGTTTCGTTAGGAAATTTGTTGGTAACATGTTACTGCGACCGCTAGGGTCAAAAAAATATAGTTTAGCTACTTCCTTTGAAATGGAAAAGTTTTCAGATGAACTATTTAATACAGATGACTGTAAGGAGTCTGATGAAAATGTTAACAAACCTTTAAAGATTTTCACCACAGACTACAGGATAGGGCTGCCAGATAAGAATGCATTTGTGTATGTCTGTGGTTATTGTTATTTGAAATGTTTAGAGCACCACTGTTGTGATAAATTAAAAGTATACTTGAAACACTACAGAGCAATGTCGGACGATGAGGAGGAATCCAGATTGTGCAGTGTTAGATTGCAGATAAATGTTAAAAACTGCAAAATACTCCCACCAGATAGTTTTACTGAGTTTTTAATGCTATTAGAGAATAAGTTTAAAGAATATTTCCAATCACACTTACAAATTACAAGCATAGGGCAAGAAATACTGAAGGAATTAAAAATGTACAGTTTCGACTCTCCTTGCCCTTGCTTTCCTATAGACTATTTGAAGATGTTATTTGTAAGGGTGAGATTGTTTTATACAATTAGAAAGAATAACAAATCGTTCAGAAGAAAGAAAGGTCCTAAGTTATTCAGGGTGTATAGTTTATAATGTTCTCTGTAGCCTTACTATAAATGGTGAGCAAGTGATTGTGAATCACTTTTTAAAATACTAATTATTTATGAGAATCTTTATTGTATTGTAATGTACAGTACAGTTATATTGTTATATAGTTTTTTATTGCTATGATTAAAATAAGATTGACCTTTATGGATAAGGGATAAGTGAAAAAACATATTGAATTATTCCATGTTCATGAATGAATAATACTCTTTGTAATTAGGTCAAATAGGTTTTTGTTTCTATTATTAATAAATTACTAGTCAATTTCTTATGTTTTAAACATTACTATTGATTGCTTATTATTGATATTGTTATTATTAAATGTCTCAGAGTAAGCATTAATGCAAATATTTTTTTATAATTTTTAGAATTATTTATTATTAAAAAATAAGCAATGATATTTGTAAATCTATTATTTTGTTATAATTAAATCTGTAGTCAAGATAATACTTTTAATATATAGAAGGATAATGAATTCGTGTAGTTTGTTTCTTTATAAATTTTTCCCTAATCTAATCTTGATTCCAAATCCTGACGTTGGATCTGCATAGCGTTAGAATAAAAAATGCTAAGCTGTTAAATAAAATAAAAAAATCATTGATTATTGTTGTGGTGAATTTTTTTTAAAACTACGATAGATTTATTGTTTGTTTCAAGTAATAATAATTTATAATTATTATTGCTCCAAATGACTACGATAAAATACGATAACTGGACGCACCATATTAGCACGGCGCATTTTTTTATTTTCCATCTATATTTATTTGGGGAAATGTTAAGTTTTACACATCAACATTTTTTTTATAACATAGAGGGCAAACGAGCATGCGGCTCACCTGACGGTAAGGGACTACCGCCGCCCATAGATACTCGTAACACCAGAGGAATTGTAGGTGTGCTGCCGGCGTATGTTAAGCTAATGATAACGATATTGCCCTAAATACATTCATTACATAGTGCTTTCTGTTTATGTAAAACATCTATAGTAGTTATCAAACATAAATATATGAAATTATACATATATATGTATAATTTCATATATATATAAATATATATGAAGATGTTACTGACGTACCGTACGTAAGCGTATTACTCAGTTATTGATTATAACCACATCAAATTCAATAATTCAAATAAAACAACCACATTAAATATGTAATATTTTATTCATTATTATTATTATCTATTTTCACAGTTATTTATAAAGTTATATTAATATCAAGTATTATTCTAATTTTGAATGTCTAATGATTGCTTCATTTAGAAAATTTGATTTCCACAACAATCATCCGATTCGACGGCTTACGGCTAATATTTGACAAAATGGTGAGCTCTATGTACAGTACGATTCCCAATTCCCTAAAAAAAATTGACAAATTCACAATAACAAAAGGAGGTCAAAAACGAAATCCTAATAATAATTAATTCAACTACGAATCTCGCTTAACAACTGTACAAAATAATATTACGAGTGGTTCCTTTAAAACGTGCTCCATTATTTATACACAGGCGATGTGGGCAAGTAACTAACTCCATCCATCGGACACTACGCGACACTATGTACAATATGTTTTACAAAACAAAATATAAACTATATACAACATCATTAAATATTCTCAAATGCTGTAACACATTTAAAACATTTCATATTCAACTAGGCATTAATTCAATTAAAGTGCGACTCGCCGCCGCTACAACTAGGCGCACCGCACCTACTGCTGCGTACACAGCGTGCGCCGGCGGCGGCACGTCGTCCCACCTCCGACACCAGGCGGCGCTCGTGTCGCTCGCAACACCTCATACAATACAATATACAAATAATAGTGTACTAAGCAACAAAAAAATAATAACAATTTCGATATCAAATGATTTGTTCAGTAAACTAATTTTTAACATTGATAAAACTCAGTCAAAAGTATATAAATAAAAAAAGAAAACGTGTACGTGGACAAAATATAAAGTACATGATAACCACACGATCCGCGTCACGCGTCGGGCTTATTTACAAGTTCACTTCACGTCACACCTACTGCTTACGCTTTTATAATATATTAAAATAGAAAATTTCATATAACTACTAAACTGTCGGAGATACGGCGAGGCAACATCAGCGTTGCGGCCGGCCGCTCCTATTATATTTTTATAAAACGGCAATGTCTAATTATACAAATGCTACTCTCAAACATGATCTAGGGGGCCCGTCGTTACAGCTATTAAACTAACCGTAGACTATTGGTGTTACTAATCGGTATCCGATCGGAGGTTCATGTTGATCATAAGAAGATGATCCTACGTGTGCTAGGACGCAGGGCGGCGCGCCGCCGACGTTGGACTCCCGGTACGAGCGAGTGTGGCAGTGGTGGAGGCCGCGCGGCCGGCGCCCGGCGGCCCGGCGGCCCGGCGGCCCGGCGGCCCGGCGGCCCGGCGGCCCGGCGGCCCGGCGGCCCGGCGGCCCGGCGGCCCGGCGGCCCGGCGGCGGCGCCCGGTTGAGCTTATTGTTCCCTCGTATAAAACTGTACATGAGTTAATAAACCCGAATACTAAGACAATGGTCAATTCGCCTAATATATTTGTCGCTAAATTGTATATACTACGCGTTCCGCGCTCACAAATCGAGCTCGAAATAGAATGGTAGAAAATTATTTTATTTTACTTCAACGTAAAAAAAATGCTTATAAAAAAATAATAATACATTAAAATATGAGTAACACAAGTGTTGCTATACGTAAGTGACAGCGTTGAGACAAAACGAGAACCATGTGGAATTGTCCACCGGCTGTGATGGTGTTAAAATATCTACAAAATTACACATATCTAACTCCTTTGGTAATTCGTACCGGTTTAACATAATAACGTAAAATAAAAATAATATATTTCATTTATACATTAGCACAACAATATAATAATATTACAATTGCAATAGATAACTTGTGACATCCTATCGATAGACGACTAATGTCTTAACAATATTGCTCTTCAATCCTCCACTATGGAATAGTTTTACAATAGTTTTGTCATATTTATTCCGGTCAAATTAGACCAAAAATAAAAATAAAGCTACCTAAAGTTCCACCGAGCTGAAAATCAGTAACATTGTTTAAAATATGATTCATAATAAAATTTGAAAGTTCCCCATCTTTCCCCTGTATGCAAAAAATATTATTCAAAATCAAAGGTAAAAAAAAATTAGATTTTCACGATTTTCAGCAAAACGGTAAGTTTTATCATAAAAATACTTCAGACAAAAATTGTAGATCATAAAAATATCTACAAAAAAAAATGTATCAATACTTTTTCTTTCTACGAGTCACCGTTTTCGAGATATAACGATTCAAAAAGTCGTAAAAGTTGTAATCGTCAAAAAAAATGTTCACAACAATTGAAAAAGTCGTAAAAGTTATAATTGTCAAAAAATGCTCATGTTATCACGCCACCTATGAGGTCTTATCGCATTTTTTTTAACGTGGTTTCCCTAGTAGGCCTATTCCACGTGTCAGTTGTGATCCTGTTTAATCTGAAACTATTGCAAAATAACTACACTGAGTTGGTTGGAAGAGATCTATTAGAGATAAGCTCTCCCTTGTTTACAAGTTGTTAAACTAATCCCTGTATATTAAATAAATACTTGAATTTTTTTTTCATACAGGGGAAAGATGGGGAACTTTAAAATTTTATTATGAATCATATTTTAAACAATGTTACTGATTTTCAGCATGGTGGGAATTTAGGTAACTTCGAACGTCTAAATTGACCAGACTATTGGTACACAGGATAGAGTAATACAGGTATGGCCGAAATTATAACATGTTTCTTATGAGAGATAAGTAATAAATTATCTATATAAAACAATACAGGTCATAAATATAATCAGCTCATTGCATTTTATTCCGTTTGTTTGTTGCGGTTAGTCTAAACTAGAGTAAATGAGGTTCGTGAGATGTGGAGAGAGATCAGGAAGTACGAAAGTAGAGAAAGACATAATGGAAGTGGTTGCTTTCATATGCGCAAACGGAGTACCATACAAACAGTAATGAAATGCCCTCAGTGAGAAATATTCTCGGTGTACGTGGTACGATATTTATAATAATATATAAATTTTAGAAAAATCATTAATATGCCAAATTGGACCATGTTGTGTTGTGAAGACTAGCATTGTGGCTAGTTTCATTTATAATTGGACATCTTGGATCGGTGCGGTGCCGCGAGGTGTCCCGGGGGTCCCCCGGCACGCTTGTATGGAGGTGGTGGCTCAGCCGAGCGCGGCGGCGGTGTGGTAGAGCTGCATGAGCGCCTGCACGTGCACGGGCAGGCACGACAGCCGGTCCGACGCGCCGTCCAGCGCCAGCCACGACAGCGCGTTGTACCCCTCCAGCACGTACCTGTCACCGCCCCCCATTATTATATACGCATGCTATGCTATACTATGCTATGCTGCACTATCACTATAATAACCATATATATAGTACAAATTTATGTTAAACTTTTTTATCCAACTTGAAAAAAAAGAGGATATCAATTCAATTGTATTCCTTTTGTTTGTTACCTTATAACTTTTTTTTTCATAGAATTTTTTTTATCTGATATTATATACTTTCAGAATAATCTAATAGAAATAATATCAAATCGATTTGGAAATTAAATTTTAAATTAAAATAAAATGGTTATTTGACGATTAAAGTCAGTTTTTTGTGGGAAATAAAAAGTTAAATAACATATACCCTATGTATGTAGAGTATACATACAGTGAACGCTCTATACAAGCAACTCATTTAAACCACTTTCAATAAAAAAAAAAATCTTATTGGGAAAAGTTACTTATAGGGGAAAAAGAAGTATAAAAATACTTACCATCTGAAAATATGTTTACTTATTTCTTTTTTTTTAGATAACTTAGAATGGCAAACAAGCTGACGGCCCACCTGATGTAAAGTGGTAACCGTCGCCTATAGACATGAGCAGTACCATGGACATAACAGAGTATACTGTTTCGCCCATGATACTCCCCATGCGTTACCATTCCTGAAGACTCAGATGTTATTCCTCTGTGCCCAGTAAATTCACGCCATATCCCACGCTTCAAACCGTAACACAGCCACGCAAACAACTGCTTCACGGTTGAAACACGAACGGGGCAGAGGTACCCAAGCAATCGACTTTTGTACAAAGTCTCCCTCTCTAACTAAGCTGAGTAGAATTGCTTATAGAGAGTTTGTTTATATAGAGCGTTCACTGTATTGACATATAACGTTTGTTAGTTACCTGAGCACGTCGGTGGTGGTCTGCGAGTCGAGCGGGTGCGAGTTGTGGTCGCGGCGCTGCGTGAGCGAGGTGAAGTCGTCGGCGGCCTGCACGTTGCCGGTGTGCAGGTGCAGCGCGTTCTTGAGGAAGGCGGGGCACGCGTCCCGCAGGTGCGTGCAGCCGGCCCACCACCACGCCGGCATGGCGCCCAGCGGCGCCGTCGACACCATGTAGCCCAGCGCCAGCGGCTGCTGCAGCACCGTGCCCACCTGCTCCTGTACAACCACGCAACACAACCGACCCATTCTTACTAATGCGGAGGTTACTCCCTATTACTATCAATATACCTTATCAACTCGACCTCCACGCGGTTCCACCTGGAAACCATCGTGACTAATTTATCATTAAATTCATCACGATAGGCTACCTGACCTGCCTTTTCATCCTCACCTATCAACCCTCACTGATGCCCCGCCAGTGTATACTGATAGCGCAGGCGGGGTTACCATTCCATTATTATCCAACGACACATTGTACTCACTCACTTCACTGAATTCATTAATAACATATAGGCTACATCGTGTGCTCCTAGCATAGAATAGGCCACCCCTTCCTTTTTCGTGAATGTCGGAAGAAACGACTAAGAGAGGACGAGGGCTGGGCAAGAGTGTACCTCTTAAAACATCTCCAAAACCTAACTGCGGTTGTCAATCGCCCGCCAAGCGTGGTAACTACTGGCAAAACAGGGGGGTTTATAGGGAGAGGCCTATTTTCAACAATGGACAATTCATGATATTATGCTGCGACTTTATAAAATGACTAAGTGATCCGACCCAGCTTCGAATGGCAAGTAGATTTTTTAAAACTAAATTGTAACTTATATTATTCATTGATAACAGCTTTCTATAGCCGAATGAATTATTAAAATCGGTCGATTAGTTTTTAATTCATCCATTGTAAACAAACAATGAAATCTTTTTATAATATTAGTACAGACACACTATTTGTTCGTCGTCACTGTATCATATATAAAGTACGTGTAGTGTATCAGTTGGTGTCGGTGTCGGTGTGTGTACGTGTGCTTGTGTGCGTGTACCAACCGTGGAGAGGTCGTCCTGGTGGTGGCAGGCGGCCACGTGGTGCGGCGGGCAGGCGGGGCTGGCGGGGTCGTCGTCGTTGCGGCGCGGCGAGTTGCGCGGACTGTTCTGCGCCCACATGTTGCTGAACATGTCGCCGATCAGCAGGTCCGCCATGTTGTCCTCCCCCATATCCTCGTCGCCCATGTCCACGTTCAGGAACATCATGTCGTTGTCCTCGCCGTTCGCCATTTGTGGCTCGAATGGCATTTGGTTTGACTGAAATATATAATATTTTTTTAAATTATCTATATATTAATAAATAACGGATCTCATTACCTATTTCTTTAATTTGCTTTGACGTTTACTACGTGTGATTTACCTTGATCTATTTAGTATATTTATGTAAATGATATTTTTATATAAATGATATTTAGAATATTTTGCATTTCGTTTGATTTCTTTTTTGTATTTACTGTGTCTGACTTGCGCCATCTACCTTTCTCTCTGTACTTATCCATTATTTATGCCAGGTTGTCTGTAAGAGATTGCTTTTAACGATAAGGCCACCTTTTGTATATGCACATAGTGTATGTACCTGCGTGGTGGCGGAGGTGGGGAAGACGAGTATGTGCGTGGCGGTGACGTCGCGCGGCGTGTGCAGGTGCGAGTGGATGGAGGCCTGCGAGAAGCGCTCGTCGGGCGTGAAGCGGTCGGCCATGAGGCGCAGGCACGAGTCGGGCTCGGTGGAGACGAGGCAGGCGGACAGGATGCACGGCGCGGCGGGGTACAGCGCGGCGCAGCTGCCGCACAGCTCGCGCAGCGACATCGACGCGCGCCACAGGTGCTTGCGCGACAGCAGCCAGCTCCAGCCTGTGCACACGCTTACGTTACTACACCCACGTACACTTGTCTCTTGTCACACGCATACGCCCACTAACCACATGTTACGGAACTTACGAGTACAATAGAAAAGTGGCATGTTGATTTTATTCCGCAAAAAGTAGTGCTTCGATCTTTAAAGTATCAGTCAAAAACAGTTTTAGTCGTCACATACTAATTATGCGTCACATTTTATTATTACGGAAATAAGTCTTGTCGATCGAAAAAAATATAAAGCTTACAAAATTCCTTTTAAAAAACAATTTAAATACTTTATATATTAAAAACTCTCTTATCATTTTTAAAATTATAAATCACTATATATTTTTTGGTACGTATATCAATCTATTATTTGGAACCATTAATCCTCTAGTACAAGCATCGCTGACAACTAATACGATACGACTCTACGGTACCAATCTTTAAAATTAAAATAAATAAATTTATAATATCGTCATAGTCGTAGAATAGTGACGGATCTATATATGTAATATTTGTCAGATCCGTCAGTATTGTACAACTATGACGATTTGATATCAGAACAAAAATCTTCATTCCAAGGACCGTTTTTTTTATTACAAAATGACTTAATATATTTAATATATTATAAAACGAAATATATATATATATATATATAGATATAATATAATATAATATATATATATATATATATATATATATATATATATATATATATATATATATATATATATATATATATATATATATATATATATATATATATATATATATATATATATATATAATTAACTATCTACATTGAACATTATAATTTAAATTTTACTCATTGCCGAATAACCCATAAAGCGAATACAACGAGGCACGTACCTTTAAGTTCCCCGTGTCCGATGCGTCCGACGCGGCCGACGACGAGCCGCCAAGGTTGCGCGGCCTGGCTCATGACGCCCAGCGTGAAGTCCATCAGCTTCTTCAGCCCCAGCCGCCGCGCCGGCCCACAGCGCCGCCGCCGTGACCTGCCGTACACATTGTACGTTTTAAACATACCATGTAGCAACCAATCGAGCTGCTTTCGGGAAACTACTATCATTCAAAATATTTCAAAGTGTGAAGACGAAGATCTTTCATCAGTGCATGTTGCCAGTGATGAGCTACAAACAAAATATGGTCCTATAAGGTTGCCCGTATGCAAAAGTTTCAAGTTACGCAGCGAGCTATGGAGAGAGTAGTTTCTTTTCGTGACAGAATCTAAAATGAGGATTTTCGCAGAAGAACCGAAATGATCAATATAATGTGAAGAATAAGCAAGTTGAATTGGCAATAGGTTAGTTATATAGTTTTGATTATTGATTTACTATAAAATACTTAATTTTTAAAGTTTATTATTATTGTTATTGCATGGTTGTAATATTCAATTTAATGTTATGCTTTTTGAATAAATGACTAATGACTAATATGTGGGATAGTTAGTGTAAATATGGATTGATTGACAAGTTGTCTGGTGGGCAGTGTTGTGAGTAGTGCGGTGTGGTGCGGTGCGGTGCGAGTAGTGTGGTGTGGTGTGTTGTGAGTAGTGCGGTGTGGTGCGGTGCGGTGCGAGTAGTGTGGTGCGGTGCGGTGTGAGTGGTGTGGTGCGGTGCGGTGTGTAGTGCGCACCTGGCGGGCACGTGTATGTTGATGGCGGCGGTGTCGCGCAGCTCGCCGCGCGCGTCGCTGGCGGCGGCCAGCAGCCAGCGCTGGTCGTGCGAGAGGCAGTAGGCCACGAACAGCACGGCGCCCTGCTCGCCGCACGCCTGCCCCCACGTCTCCGCCACCTCCTTCAGCGCGCGCGGCGGCGCCAGCACCCACGCCGGCGAGAACAGCTTGTACGGCGCCTTGTTCTTTTCCTGCAGCACCACGTTCCATGCCTCCGTTACTACACTACACTCATACGATGCACATAAGTTTCAAGTAGAAAAAAAACTGGTTTCCTCATACAAACTACAGGTGTCTAATTACAATAGTAATTAAAAAATTTGAAAGCACTTAAACATTGAAAAAAACTTCAATTAGAATAAGAATAATACAAGATATATCATTAAATAAGAATTATTGCGAAACATATATTATTAAACAACTATATTTTTACGTAAGTATGTAATGTAATAGTAAATTTGGATTGAATATTATTAAACATAAATTCAAATTCACGTAAATTCAATAATATAATATTATAATGCCTATATAATATAACGGCAATGAAATTGTTACTTCAAGTAGTTGGAGAATTCCTACATATTGTTTATAGTCCTTCAAGCCGGATAACGAGTGTGTCCTTCAAGCCGGATAACGAGTATGGGTAAAAATCCTAAATGTAGACAATGAAATTATTGAAACTCACGTCTTTGTTATTGATAAAGTGGTTGGCGACGGCGGCAGTGCCGAAGCCGGTGAGTGTCTTGCCGTTGGCGGCGTGCACGAGCAGGCGGCGCGCGCCGCTGAACACGCTGAAGGCCAGCGCGCGCAGCTCCGGCACGCAACCGCCGCCCACGGCCGCGCCCGGACCCGGGCTCGGACCCGGCGCCCACGTCTCGTACACGCCCTCCAGCGAGATGATCTATCGCAGTGTTCCATTTTTACATTTGTTCCATATACTCGTCAATGTATCGATAGATAATTTAGTTAGTAAGTAATCAAAAACTAAATCGGAGTTTAATATTTATTTCGGTAGTACCGTTGTTTAGTTCATAGTGTAAAAAATAATATAAATTTTTCTTACGGTCTCAATGAATATTAATAAAATTCACCTTAATTAATGGATTGTGGTGGCGCAAGTGATGGTGAATCCGCGTGGCGAGCCGCAGCAGCGCGTGCAGCGCGCGCGGGCGCTGCGCGTGCGCGGCGGGCGGCTCCACCAGGTACAGCACCAGCGCCGGCGCGCCGTTCTCATCGTCATCCCACGCGCTGGCCGCGCCGCCCGTCGTACTCGCGCCGCCGCCATTGGCCGCGCTCGCGTTCGCGCCGCCGCCCGCGCCGGTCTCGTCGCCGTCGGCACCCGGCGTGCCCGGGTGCTCGGGCGTGGCCGGCGGCCGCATCGGCGACGAGCGGTCGCTCTCGAAGAGCGAGCGGTCGACAGTGAGCGCGGCGAGCGCCGGCACGAGACTCGTGCGCAGCGCGTCCGCGTACGCGCGCACGTACTCGCCGAGCCGGCCGGGCGGCAGCTCGCCCGCCCACTCCTCGCACTCTGCGTCGCTCGTGTCGCGCTCGCGCTCGCAGCCGGCGCGCACGATACCGTCGCGCGCGATCCGGTGCACCGGGTGGTGGCGGCCGAGCCGGAGCGCTTCATACGCGGCCGACAGCTCCCGGAAGAACGTGCGAAGCGGGTCGGTTAGTACGTCGCCGTCGGCCGCCAGTACCACGTAGGCGACATCGCGCGCGTACGAGTACGGCTCGAGGGCTAGCCGCTCCCAGTGGCGCAACGCGTACGGGGAAAGCGAGATCCAGTCGCGATCGTGGCCGACGAGCAGCGGCGGCACGGGCTGGGGCTCACAGAGATCCTCGTTGCCGCGGCCGGCGAGCCGGTGGAACTGCCGCCACGTCAGCGGGCCCGTCACTCCGTCCCACATGCGCGCGCCGCAGCACCGCTTTTGTATCGCGTCTTGGAGAAGGGGACGCAGTCGACGCATTAATCTATCGAAGTTTACAGAACATTTATTTAATACAACAGCAATACTCATTAATAAATCACGTACAGATTAAACCGAGTGTATTTGCGTCGTACCTCACTACGTCCCTGGAGGAGCGCGGCGCGCGCGCCCCGATGAAGGGCCACCGGTGCACGGCGCCCGCCCCGCCCCCGCTGCCGCCGCCCGCCGCCCGCAGCGCGCGCGACGCCGCCGTCCCACCGTCAGAGTATCTACACGATAATATTACACAATTATATCACAGTTCCCCCACTTTTCACATATGGCTTTCGTGATAATATACACGAAGGCCAAATATTTATTTATGTAATCGTTGGTACATAATGGCTATATTAAACGGGGATAAACTTCTACACATTTATCCTGTTACAAGGACTACAGACTAATAGTCCTTCGAGCCGGATGTCTAAATAAAATTGTCATCTCCATGTAGTGCTGCTGCGAGTGACGTCTTTATAATTGAAGAAGTAGTGTATTGAATTGTAAGATGTGGCGGCGACTCACTCGAGCAGGTTGAGGCGCAGCTCGTCGGGCGACGCGGGCGCGGCGTGGCGGCGGGCGGCGCGCGCGAGCGCCGAGGCGCCGCCGCCGGCGAGCGCCGCGCACTGCGCCACCACCACGCCCGCCACCTCCGCCAGCCCGCCGCGCCCGCCCGCTGCCACGCGAGGCTCCTCCGCCAGACCAGTTATCTCCATCTCGTCCTGACCGAAACCACCACCACATATACACATTTCAGTATTTTTAATGGAAAAAAATGACAGGATGAAAAGATGTAGTGCCAAGATAGATAATAAAGTCTACTAACATCATATCATTATATCAGTCTACAGATACTATATTATCACATGATGATAACATAGTATAACCGAAATGAATAATTAATTCCCTTGTGGGATACATCAAAACGAAAAAGCAAATTATGAAAATTGCTAATTTTTTTTTGGAGCAAAAAACGAACCATGAAATTAACTACAAACTTAATGATCACAAATGTTGCGGTTCTGCAACTAAATAAGAAAAATTTGTAAATTTGCAACATGTCTCTTCGTAGACACAATTGATCTATATGCCGATGCTAATAAAATATGTACAGTCCAAGCACACTCAGTCGTTTAACACAGGCAAATTGTCCTAAATATTTAAAAAATTGTTCAGGATACATATGGTTTAATATAAGTGTATCACCTCGTAGAAGAGTCCGGCGCGGTGCGCGAGGCGGCGGTTGACGATGGCGCTGAAGCCGCAGGTGCAGCGGCTGGGCTCGTCGTCGGCGGGCGCGGGCGCGGCCGCGGGCGACCCGCCCGGCGACTCGTCCGCGCCCGCGCCCGCTCCCGCGCCGCTCAGGTACGTGGCCGCGTCCGCGCCGCGGATGTTGCCCACCACCTGCCGTCACAACATTACTCATTAATTAGAAAAGTAGACAATAACATATATTTATGTAGTTTTTCCTCATGAACTACCACATGAAGCAATTTTAAACCACCTGCATTCCCAAAGAGGGTTGACGTCAGGTAGGCGGCCGGTCGTAAAATCATAAGCTAAATCTTTTTTGTAATATACATAAAAATATTTGGGATTAGGGTAGGAAGATGATGACGATATTAAGATTAACTCAGAAACCCCAATTACAAAATATTAAAAAACAACAAAATCAAACAAGAGTACACATACCCTGGGGCCCGCGTTACAGACGCAGAGCGTGCAACTGTCGAAGTTGTGGTCTCGGAAGACGTTGAGCACGGTGTCGGCGAGCAGCACGTTGAGCAGCAGCGGGCAGGCGGCGCCCGTGGCGCGCGGCGAGGCGGGCGACGCGGGCGAGTGCGCGGCCGACGCGGGCGACTGGGCCGCCGCCGCGCCCGCCGCCGCGCCCGGCCCGCTGCCCGCGCCCGCGCCCGCTACCGCGCCCGCCGCCGCCGGGGCCCCGCCGCCGTTCTGCGCGGGCGCATTCGAGCACGCGCGTCGCCCCCGCGCCTCCCGCGACTCCGCCGCTGGTGATGCGCTCCGTTTCACGCCTGCTGTAATATCAAGTACGTTTATAAGCTCTAATGTTCAACATGCAGACGTATCTATGTTTGTGTGTGTAGTGCAGTGATGAAATTGTTTGTTTATTAAAATATAATTGTTAATTTAATACTGCACATATAAGGTTAATGTGTCGCTCCTCTAATTTTGTTTGTTAATAAGTCAGTGTCAATTCAATTGAGAGTCAGTTACAAGTTACTTGTAATATATATTTATATCACTACTAATCTAATTATTTCTATTCACTCACAAAATTTAATATGCATAATTTTATTAATATATATTGCTATAAATTTTATATTTCCATAAAGTGAATATTTTGTAGCTGGGCATATTATCAGTTTTTTATTCCATACCGTTTTGCAGTAATAAATATAAATGTAACACATAGCGCCATCTAGTAGTGATCAAACTAAGTTTTAATATTGCTATTTAAAAATCTTATCCGTGTGGTCCAAGCATAGATTAGGCCTTCCTTTCGTGTGGATGTCGTAAGAGGCGACTATGGGAGAGCGAGGGATGGCTAGCAGCGTTCATAATACCGAAGTCTAACTATGATTGCCAATCCGCCTGCCAAGCGTGGCAACTACTGACAAAACTTCCCTTAAGACTTATGTTCAGTAGTGGACAGTTAGTGACTAAAATGATGATGACGGTTTAAAAATCTCTCTAAACTCATGAATGTAAATATTTATACGGTAGTGGGATCCGCAAAGTAAAGATAGTAACTTGGTAAGGTGAGGCAGCGTGTTTAAACTAACAATGAGTACTATGAGCGTATCACCTGTCCGATGCGTGTCGGGCGTATCGGCGCCGTCGGCTCGATCGGCGCGGTCGGGCGGGCGCGGCCGCTTGGGCGGCTCGAGCTGCCAGCGCGGCCGGTACACGGCGTCGGGCGGCAGCGCCACCGGCGGCAGCTGCTGGCTCGGCAGCGTCGGCAGCGGCGCGTACTTCGACGACCCCACACATTTGTACATTGTCGGCGGTTTGAACACGTACGACCAGTCCTGCGCACACGCATATAATCGCATGTCACTAATGTTCACGCAAATCGAGCAATTGTTCAGAGGAAAAAAGGGCGGATAGTATTTAAAATAGTGTCAGCATTTTATCTATGTGAATAATAAATAAATATACAAGTTAAATGCACTTATGGACTTTTTTCGTAATTTTTGTCAAGATGTGAAATATTAGTTTGGTGTGTTATATGTATCGGTGTATAAGTGGAGTGGAGTGGAGTGGAGTGGAGTGGAGTGGAGTGGAGTGGAGTGTAGTGGAGCATGTCAGACCTCGATGGGGTCGGGCGGCGGCGAGCCGGGCGTGGCGAGGCGCGCGGCGGGCGCGCCGGGCGCGGCGGGCGCGTGCGCGTGCAGCGCGTGCAGCGCGTGCAGGTGCGGCGGCGGCGCGTCGTCGGGCAGCGTGAAGCCGGGCGACGGCTGCGTGTGCGCCTCCATGCTGGGCGGCGTCGGGAACATCTTGCTCAGCTCCTCGGCGCGCACGCACCGCCCCGCGTACCGCGCCTCCTCCGCAGACTTGTTCGAGTCGGGCGGCGTCTGCACCGCCAGCTGCCGGACCATCGCGCACTCTCGTTACCATACTCATTTGTTACAACTATGACTAGTGCCCAGTCATGGACGGATCTCTAATAATTTAAATTTGTTTTAATTTTTATTAAAATAATTGCAACATGTTCAAGGTTATCCAGAGGGCTATCAAGAGATTTCACAAACTATATGCAACTACTTTACTAGCAAAATAACAAAACGAATATACTCATACAATGTACATACTATACACTCCTTACAGAATTGACAAAATTTCATAATATTTATATTATACATTTATATTATATTATAAATTTTGATATTATAGTACATTACTGCAGCGGCCAGCAACTGAGGCATTGATGGACGAACGTGCAAATGTGGGCCGAGGTGTAGCCGAGGCACACATACGTGAGTCCATCAATGCCTAGTTGTGGCCAAGGCTAGTATAGTACTTTTCTCAAACAATGTGCGAAAATCAAAAACACAATTTTACTTTTTCAGTTCAATGACGAATAACGAACAATAATAAATTTTCACGCGCCATAATGTTCCTTTGTTTTTTTTTTTCAATAAACAGCTTTCTATTTGCAAGCCGTTTCGAAATTTAAATAAAAGCTTTTATTAGTTACCTTCTTGGGAGCCATGTTTCGAAGTAAAAGGTCATTATATTTTTAAATTACAGGACAGATATGAGTTTACATAGTAATTTATCTGGCCGCAAAACACGACAGATATGAATTTTCATACAACTTTTGCCGGCCGCTGCCCGCGTGTACCTGACCAGTACGGCAATTTTGATTTATCTCGAAGAAGATTGTCACAATAATGCTCACATTTCCAAGCATGTTTGAGAAAAATTATTAATGTTATTCAAAATAAAAAAGCAACCATTTTATTTGTCGTCAGTATTACATGGACAGGTGAAAATGAAAATTAAAAAATATTATTATAAAATAAAAAATTTAACAAAAATTTAGTAGTATTATAAATACAGATCCACGATCGCGACTAAAACGTTTATATTTATAACATTTATATATCTACTTTGTCATAGAAATAGATAATTCTACTATTGCTAAAACTTTTAAAATATATTTGATATTTTACTGCCTTACTACACGCCTCACACATGCCACCAAAATTAGAAGAGAACGCGGAATTACATTTAATTGAAATATTTAGGATTTCTCAATAAAAAATTGTTAATTTTACGGTAACACGCACGTAATTTGTCCAATTCATTATTTGCCGCATCAAAGTTCTCTCTATGGTTACAAAAGACTGTATGCAGCTTATCATATCGAGCTTCATAGACATAAAATAAGCTTATGTATCATTTAGATATTTTAGCTCCATAATTCTTGCAATATAACGACAAAAGTTAATTTTTGTACTGTATTATATAAAATTTATAGTCACCGACTATATGAATAATTTTATTTTAATTTTCATACATTTTAATTATATTCAAATCAATAGGTCAATCTTAAATGTTAAATATAAAGAATGTAAAGAAGGGTGTACACTCACAAGTCTTACCGTCTCATCGCCACTGGCCGCGTCGTCTGAATTTTCAAATATTTGATCCAGATCTCGTAGCGTTGGATGCAGACCGTCTAATGTGAATAAATTTTTGTACTCTTTTACGTCCTCCTAAAAACAAAAAAAGCAAAATTTAGATTGTTTAAAATAAAAAAAAGTCGCAAGTCATTACAAGTATAATATAAGTTATGTACCCTTAACCGATGGAAAGTCACAAAAGCTGCTTATGAATATTAGCAGCGCTTTAAACATCACATAATTTACTCAAAGATTTAATCAAAGATTTTTTTTTTGGAAAATACACCGCCTGATTTAATCGATATATAGTCAATTACATTTATATTGAGCCATAAACAGTTTTCACATTTGCATAATTACACGAATTTACGGTCTTATGAATGTAAAAAAATATTATGTTTCAAATAAAGTTACTTAGATTGATACCAAAAAGTAACACAAATTGTTATTCTCCTTTTAGAAACAGTTCTAATATTCTATTTAGTTTGCGTTGCCTACTAATTGAAAATCAGCAATTTAAAAAGAACAAGAAGTAATAGACATAATATACTGACGGGGTCGTGCTTCTCCTGCTTGACATCTAGCGGCGCGTGGTCTGTGGTGGCAGGCATGCTGGTATGGTCGTGGCCCGCGTACAAGTCGCCGCCCGCCGCCGCGCCGAGCGCCAACTCCTCGCGGAACGTGCTCTCCTCACTCTTGAACCGCTTCACCGGATGCTCCAGCCTGCCGACATAACACCCACAGTTAACACTACATCATTTAACTGTACAAAGTGCCCGATAACAGTATAGTAGCGACCCGCTACAGATATGCAGTTTTAATATGTTATTTGCCATCTCAGTGGTATAAAAAAAAAAAACAAAGGTGCATTTTGATTTTAAATTTTCATATATTGGAACTATTATTTTTTAAATGACCTGATCTTCAAGGTAGGAATACCGTGTCTTATAAAAACCAAGTATAATAAGTATCTGGGCGAACAACCTAGAACACTTAGACCCAAAATTAAAAAATATGTTAAGATGTCGCTATTTTCATACAGTGAATGTAAGAAATACGAGTCATTGAAGCAAATCAGATGTGGCCTTATTACGAACACAACAATCGTACGCTTGAACGACGCTGTTGCGCTAACAGGCTATTTGTTGTTGCGAGTTAAAGATACACGTTTGGTTTAACTTAATGTAAACATATCCGTTCAATTGCTCGCATATGTTTTATACAGTTTATTAATAACTCTTTTACAGTTATTAGTACACTCTAGATTTAATGAGTCATTTTAACCAAATGTATTCCAGCGTTATTAACCATTCAAAAATATATAGTTAAATTAACTAACTTTTTTACTATATACTTCGAACTTAATTAAGTAAATACACATAACGATAGATGGAGTACGAACGCGTGTTACAAGTGTTAATATATTACCAAGATTTTTTTTTAATGTAACTTAGAATGGAAAACAAACTATAGCTACTTGTTGGAAAGTGGTAAACGTCGCCTACAGACATGAGTACAGGTAAAATAACATGATACATGTGTAGAACAGTGGTTTATTCGTTCTACTTGTTTTTCAACCGACTTTAAAAAGAAGGTTTGAATTCGGTTGTATTTTCATTATATTTGTTGCCTCATAACTCTGTTAGTAGTAAACTGATTTGGAAAATTCTTTATTATCTGAAGGCATATACCTAAAGATTGGATACATAGATTTTTTTTTTAAATCGATACTGTATTTTGATTTTTAGATACAAATAATTGCTTTCGTCACAATATGTTTAAATATTGTAAATACGCTCACCAGAGGGAGACTTTGTACAAAAGTCGATTGCTTGGGTACCTCTGTCCCATTCGTGTTTCAATTGTGAAGCAGTTGTGTTTGCATGGCTGTGTTTCGGTTTGAAGGGTGGGATATGGCGTGAATTTACTGGGTACAGAGGTGGGAGAGAGAGAGAGTCCTCAGGAATGGCAACGCATGGGGGTATCGTGGGCGAAACAGTATACTCTGTTATGTCCATGCTACTGCTCATGTCTATAGGCGACGGTTACCACTTTCCATCAGATGGGCCGTCAGCTTGTTTGTCATTCAATACAGTTTGGAGGTAGAGGCCGGTGCTATTGTGGTGTGACTGACCAGGCGAGCACGGTGGTGTAGTCGTAGAGCATGTGCAGCGAGTGCTCGTCCTCGAGCGGGTCGGCGCGGCGCTCGGCGGGCGGCAGCTGCGGCCGCCGCAGCAGCTCCGCCGGCACGCTCTCCGCCGCCGCCGGCCCGCCGCCCGGCGGCGAGTCGCCCTGCACACGCGCAACACGGCTCACTCAACAACTCGTCGATTTTAACACCTCCATTACTAGCTATATACCTTATAATAGGTCCACCTCCTTAGAAATTAGGTCACCTTAATTTCTTGTTAAATTCTTCACGATGGGCCAACTGACCTGCTTTCATCCTCACCTATCATCTATCACTGGCGCTCCGCCAGCGTATACCGATAGCGCGGACGGGGTTATCATTCCATTTTCATCCATTCAAAAAAAACTGATTCAGAAGGAATGTTTATTCAGGGCCGAGTGTCAGTGATCGGCTTTGTGATATAGAGTTGTAGATACAAGGAGTATGTATGAAAGTTGGGGTATGTATAGGGAAAGGGGATTATATAAAAAAAGGTGATAGTATGTAGTACATTAACCTCTCGAGCGTTTATGCATCATACGCTATACCGAACAAAAATGTAGTACCGCGCGCTAACGCGATAGCGCCTGTTGCATAATGCTCGAATTTGCAGCGTCGTTTTCATTAAATTTATGTAGGTCATTAATTTATGTAGGTAATAAACTAATTTATCCGGGGAATTTATTGCTAGCAATGTACCCTATCAGGTCGACCTCCACGCGGTTTCCCCTGAAAATCATCGTGGTTAATTCTTGCGGAATTCTTCATGATGGACTAACTGACCTACTTTCATCTTCATCTATCACCTCTCACTGGTGTCCCGCCAGTGTATACCGAAAACACAGGCGGGGATATCATTCCATATTCAGCCATTAAAAAAAAATCTATGGATAAATCTGTATTCGAAATTTGGTTATTTCAAAAATCGGTGACGCAGTGGATATAGCGAGTTAGCCTAGAGCCGATCGCTGCACGGGTTAAAAATGTGTGTCTATGGAAGGCGATAGCTCATGTGAGGGGTGCTAAAAGTGTAGCGTAGCGTGTGGGTAGTTGCGAGTGTAGCGTACCTGCGCGTAGTGCTTGGCTGGCGCGGAGGGCGGCGCGGGCGTGGGCGGCGCCAGCGGGTCCGGCGTGGGCGCCGGCGTGTGCAGCGACGGCGGCACGCCCGGCCCGCCTCCGCCGCTCTACGTTCAAATAACATTGCATACTTTTATAAAGAGACTGCACATATACATATATATCTATAACGCCTGTCTCACATTAGGCTAGGCAGAAACAATAGAAGGCTAAATGTTTCGATTTAAACAGGTTTCTTTTGTTTCCTTCACATGCATCAATATTTTCATACACGCTTGCCGATTATGGATACAGCACATTCGCCTGTTTAATCAATTCTCGTTCTTCCAAGACGGCCCCTAACGGCATCTCTATTCATTTCGTAACTCTTCTTTCTTACATCATCTCCTAATGGCCAAACCAATGCAACATTGCTTTTTCGATTTTTGTCACTACTACACTTGTCTTTCAGTCCACACCTCTCTCTAATCATGCTATTTCCCACTCTGTCTCTATCTATTTAAGATAGAGACTGCATTAAGATGATTTATATCTGGTTGAGTTGCTTCGTTTCTATCATCAAACAGTCGTGTGAGTTGGCAGAGACACTTTCCAACAATTTATTTTACAACACAGGGGGCAAACGAGCATGTGGCTCACCTGATGGTAAGTGACTACCGCCGCCCATGGTCACCCACAACACCTACGGTATTGCAGGTGTGCTGCCGGTCTTTTAAAAATATACTCTTTTCTTGAAGGTTATGTCGTCGTATCGGTTCGGAAATACTGATGCTGGAAGTTGATTCCAAAGAGTGGTTGTGCGTGGGAGAAAGTGCCTTGAAAAACGCACGGTGGAGGACCACCACTCGTCCAGATGGTTGGGATGAAATTTTAGTTCACACGACTGTTTGGATACGAGGATAAATTTATAATACTATAGTCATCTATGATAACGAATTTTATATAAGACCGCCTTTTATACCTTTATGTGTACATTTTAATCTGTACTCCATGCTACTGTATTTCAGTTGAATCGTTAATATGCCATTGTTTATTTTTATATTTTTGATGCAATAAAGAGTTAAATAGTAATAATAATATTTATCAGCGAGAGTTATAATTTTTTAATACAAATTATGAGCTTGTTTGCTATTCTGATTTCATTAAAACCATATATGATGGAATTATGTTTATTTGGATTAAGTGGCAATTGAAATGACTCTAGTTTTAAAAATGACGGCCCTGATCGCCACAAGGAAGAATTGTTTAATAAGTCTGCTCTTAGACCTCGGGATACTAAGCCAGCTGGATTTACTACCAGTAATCTACCAGAGGGAGACTTTGTACAAAAGTCGATTGCTTGTGTACCTCTGTCCCATTCGTGTTTCAACCGTGAAGCAGTTGTGTTTGCATGGCTGTGTTTCGGTTTGAAAGGTGGGATATGGCATGAATTTACTGGGTACAGAGGAATAACACCCGAGTCCTCAGGAATGGCAACACATGGGGGGTATCATGGGCAAAATAGTATACTCTGTTAAGTCTATGGTACTGCTCGAGTCTATAGGCGACGGTTCCATTTTCCATCAGGCGGGCCGTCAGCTTGTTTGTCATTCTAAGTTGTATAAAAAAAAATTGATTTTGAGGGTACATAACGCCATTCGTGAGAACCTGTATTTCCACAACTCGGTGCGGACCAAAATGATGTTAAAAAAGAAAAGATGTTAAAGTATATTAGCGGCGAAGGTATGTAGGTAGGTGTAGGTACGTGTGAAGGCAGCGTGCGCTGGGCAGTACCTGCGAGGGCAGCGCGGTGTGGTGCGGCGAGGCCGGCGGCGCGCCGGCCGACGAGGGCGCGGACACGGCGGCCGCCGGCGAGCCGCCGCCGCAGCTGCCCGGCGAGCCGCCCGCCGCGCCGCCGCCGCACCCCGCCCTGTCACACGCCGCCGCACGGTCACACACCACACCACCACACCACCACCACCACAACAAACGGTACACACCATACAGCCAGAGGTGCATTGCCCTAATCATCTCCTACCTAACACTACTAGACATTTACCGTGTGCTCCCAGCTTACGAAACTAGGAACTTCATGATCGAGAGATAGCCTGTAGCATTTCTCTTAAAACATCACTAAAAGCCTAACTGCGATTGCCAACCCGCCTGTTAAGCGTGGCAACTACTGGCTGTTTGTAATATGTGCTGGTTCTTAGTATTTAATTATATTATTATTTATATTATATTATTTATTACAATATATTGTAAATAAAATTACCGTCTGTTGACTTGAAGTATATTATGTATATTTTGTTCTATTTGCAATTGTTTTATCAATTTTCTTTTTTATAAAAAACTATAATTGTCAAAGTATATAAAAAGGTTAATTTTGAACACTGGCAAAATCCTCCTTATGGACGAAGAAACAAAGTCTATGTTTAACAGTTGACAGTTAAAAGCTGCTATAATATGAATGACTAGATATATATATATATATATATATATATATATATATATATATATATATATATATATATATATATATATATATATCAACTGATGTACTAGTAAATAAATACTGATGTACTAGTAAATTTATCACAAGCAAAGGCACAACTGATCTAATTACTTATTCATCCTCACCCATCAATCTTCACTGTACCCCATTAGTGTAACAAAAAAAAAAAAAACATTTATTGAATAAAAAAAAAAACTACCACTACAAGATCGTTTCTTATAACTGCATCTTTGGCTGTATAAATACCGTTTTTTGCTGCCACATGTCACGGCATTAGTGTGCATTTACTTAATGGAAATTTACATTACTGGATTAGGAATGTATAGTAACCAATTATATGTTATATTTACTTCTATACTTGAACTTATTAACATTACATTTTAAAAACAATTACATTTCTAATCCAATATACGAATTTTTTTTTATCATTTAAATTTCATTGCAGATTAAAACTTAAAAAAATGTAATATTTACATAATTACTATGTAATATTTATTTAATTGATCAATAATTGCCTTGAGTCATACTGTATTGTAATTATTTATTTATATATTATTTACTATATATATATATATATATATAGCGACACAGTCGTGTACCGCGCTCATGAATAAGACCTCCTGTCAAGCTCGAAACTAGACGGGCATCTCTGAATTTTAAACGCGTAAAAAAACTGACGTAAATATTTACAATACAGTATTATACAAGGTGTAACAAAAGTATCAATAAATCCAGAAACAGCATTTCAGAAACTGAATAACTTTCCCCGAGGAACATAACAAGGAACAAGCGAAATATGAAAATTTTTTAAACTTGCCTTCAAAATTTATTTGATAGATATAGTAATATTTAGATACGTATGCCATTAGAGAGTTCTTCAGTTTCCTAAATACTTATAGTATAACGATGTAATAATATCTTCTTCATTACACCGGTACATTATTTTATTTTTACTTACAATGATATTTGAATTTGATTACAATGATATTTGGACAATGACAATTGACAATAAATCCTGATGAACCCTGATGGCGCATATAAACGTAATGGATCGAGCGAGTTAGAGCCTCGTGATGTAAGGTAGATGTTATTATGTTCGTGGTAGTTGCACTGATGTTACCATATCACAGAATAAAAATTTGCAAAACAAAAATAACCAGTGATATAAGACACATCAGAAATGTGCGAAGGGGAACGAAGCAACGCCGCTTGTCTCGCCGGCGTCGCACAGAGATCTTCGCGATATGATATAGGAAGATTTATAAATGATTTGAAGACAACACCATCGAAAGAAATTGTCCCAAATGATACTTCCATGATTAAATCTAATCACCTGTACAATACAGTGTTTACATCGTAAGACTGGCAACATTTACATTATCTGTCAATTTTAAAAATAAATTTTATGTCAAATATTCAGTGTATATAAAACAGTAACTATGAGAACCCCCTTATTGATTAAAACTAAAACCTTCTACAAATCAATTTTTAACTACTACACTGTTTTTTGTTGTCACATTCTTTAAAATTAGGAATTTAGTGCTAAAGAAAGAGACAAAACAGTTCAATAGCTAATGAGAGGATTGACGTTTTTATGATAGCGCGGGGGGGGGGGGGGGGTTACTACCAAACAATTATTCACATTATACAAGTTAAAAGATAGGATTGATCGATAAGGTTTTCATTATTACGCTCACGAGAAAGAACAATACGCAAGATGTTGCTGTCTCGTTCTTTCTTAGGCAAATCGTAAATTTTTTGTAAGTGTTCTACCCTTAGAGGGGGTGGGGAGGGGTGGGGGGAAGGCAGATGTTTAATTAATTAATTTTGAGAGATAATAACACAAGTTGCCGAGTCTTACGATTATAAATCCTCTTAAACAGGCAGAAAGCGACCAAGGTTAAAAAGATGTGCCCGCAACCACCGACATTTTTCAAACATAACGGTCGAACTGTTTAGTTCACAACGATTGGCCAATACATAAATTCGGGCTGCCTTCGTTATAGATCGTTTTCTGCGTGTCGAAGCTCGCTATCAATCAGATGAAGTGGTAAGAAGTTGTGGTTCGTGCAAAGGATAATGCTGTCTAACAATATTATAGGGGAGCAGGTGTGCTCCCTTTATTCATAAAAATATGAAAACTCTCTTAAAACTATTTTAAGTAGTGAAGTGTTTTGTCTTTTTATTAAGTGATAAATTTCAATTGTGAATGGCAAGAGAAAACAAAACACTGTAATAACTGAAATAGAGTTGGAGGAAGCTTTAGTTTTTTGAATAAGAGGATCAAACTTTAGGAACGATTTTATATTTTCTGTCACAAATGATTGAATGCAACTACAGACTCCCCATTTATTAATTTGAGTGTGGGGCTGTTTATATATCCGACTCAAAAGTTAAAAGAAGTCTATTTTTAGTCCTTCGGACCGGATTCTTTTTCTTCCTTAGGTCGCTAGACCTATGGAAAATATGAAGGTTATAGATAGATAATGATTGGTTACACATTTTTGATGACAACATTTTTTTTTTTTATCAAAAGTCAATAGTTGAAGAAGTCACCTCTTACAAATTGATTACATTATTTGTTTGTTGGTGACAACGGTTTATTTTATTAAACTATGATAACATAAGTATAAACATTATAAAATACAAAACTGTTCATAGGAGATATAGCAATGTGCTAATGTTTAATACTTATTGACTTATGTCCTTAATAGTTTAAGAAACACAACTTCAAATGTTACCCAGACGTATATACGGCACAGAACATGCAGATTATATGGCGGTAAACAATCGATTATTTCATGCGGTATATGTAATCGTAACTACTTTATGATAAATATTTATATAACAGTAAGTTATGTAGGCACTATGGCATGCAGAGCAAGCGCTATTTTATTATTCGTTGCTCGATATGACATGACGATGTGGCCGGGCTCGTGGGAGTTTTCGATGGACCTAGGTAACGATGTCCCTACGAGGCGAGGTCGCTCTCTCGTATGGGTGCTCACCTGCGGCGGCGTTTCCGGCCGCTCGGGGTGACGTCTGCGGCGCCGGCGAGGGGGGAGGTAGCGGTGGGCGGTGAGAGGAGCGATGCATGAGGCGGTCCCTGCGGTACTCACGTGAGCGCGGCGCGCGGCGGGGCGGGGGCGGCGGCGGTGGCGGAGGCGGAGGCGGAGGCGGAGGCGGGCGCGGGCGGGGGCGCGGCGCGGCGCGGCGCGCGGGCGGGCGCGCGGCGGTGGAAGGGCGGGGGCCGCGGGCCGCGCCGCCGCCGCCACCTGCACCAACACAACGCTAGCCGACCGCACTCCCGGCCGCGGCCCTACCTGCGCGTCGCGCGCTTCTCACACTTTGCCTCTCTGTGCCTGTCTCTGGCGCCAGGACTTGGCGCTAGCGCTGCTCGTGCGCGCCCCGCGCGTAGCTTGCGGGCGGTGAGCCTCGTCTAGCCTCGAGACGTTTCCGGTTACCGCGTTACGGTTCGTATTCGACAGCGTGTCGACGTACGTTTACTGTATAAAACGTAAACGACCGGTTTTCTATCACCTAATTGGGAGTATGCAGAGCACGCGACATAAGTACGAGTATCGTTCCCGAGGCCGAAATAGTAAAATACATAAACATGTTAAGTAGTAAGTGGCCACCGCAATTACAAAAATATTCAGTATCAGTAACAAGCAAAAAATAAGCTGACTCGATGTATAGGAGAGTTTAAAGTGTGACAAGTGCCTGACCGCGACGTCGGGCGACGAAGGAACCTTTGCAAATTTCTATGAATGAGTTCAAGTGACATTTTAGTCACGAGAGAGATAGAGATTCGTTCGTCGCTTGAAGCGCAACACCATCGAACATGTCAACACGTCCGTTGGCAAAGCAGCTGTAACCCTCTACTGCTTAAGACTACATATGTATAAAATAAATATATAACTATATAAAAACATTCACAAACATAACATCTACCTATCTATCTACACGGCAGTACCCGGTTAAGTCTACGGCGCCGGTCACGGTCAATATGCCTTATGAGCTAGCAATAAGGTTCAATGTTGACCGCGACATGCGCTGGGCTCATTCGAATGCATCTCATCAACTACATAACTGAAATTCTCATAAATAAATATTATAAATGCAAGACACACAACGTTCGTTCTACGGCTACATACTGCTCGTATCTACTATTATATATAAACAATTCATACACACTATATGACGCTATCGAACGAACAATATGCCGCGACATAGCAAAATTGGTGTTCGATTAATGCATAAAAAAATATTCGATAGGGTCACGAGCGTGCGCTTCAGATAAATTGTATAATATAATATTGCGTATATAATATAGGAGCGTATATATAATGCGGAGCGTGCACTCACTTGGCGCAGGTGCACGGCGTCTTGCGGGTGGGGTCCACGAAGTCCTCGGGCTTCTCGCCGGACGACTCGTTGCAGCACGACTCTGCCTGGAGTGGTATCATTCAACTCAATAGCAGTACCACAATATCATTTGCTTTACTATTTTATTATGCAGATAATTATCAAACATTGTCAGAATGGTTGAACTGACTGCCACTAAGGAATTCAATAGTGATAGTCAATTTAACTTCGTTCCTTTTTCTTTTTTAATTTTGGAAGTATACTCAGAACAGATTTAGCAATAAAAAAAAGTTCCGTTTCCATCTTCCAATAGTAGACAGGAAATTAATTCCATATTATAATAGAGTAGTATACTGTTATATCAGGAACACGTACAGTAATGGTGCAGTGTAGTATCAGATAATACAGTGGGTTGCCAAATTAATAGGGACAGTCACGAAATATTGGTTTTTTGTAAAATATTGGTCCATAATTAATTCAAAACGTCACTTTAGGCTATGATTATATTTAATAATATTAGATACATATCTTTAATGAATTTAGAATACAATAATTTAATATTTAAACAACTTGAAAATATAAACAAGTATAATAAGTACTATGATAGGAAATTATCAATATTTTGTCACATTTCCTTTTGCTTCTATCAGTGCTTGAATCCGCCTCGGCATACTTTCGATACACTGTTTAGCACTTTCTTTTATTTTGGGATTGTGATGCCAAATATTTATTAACTTTTCAACCAGTTTTTCTTTGGTAGTTATCATTTCCTTGGCAATTTCCGCCTTGGTAATTTGCCACAAGTTTTCTATGGGATTCATATCAGGAGAATTGCCAGGCCAAGGTAAAACTGGAATGTTGTGGTCTTCCAAAAATTTGGTTACACTCCTCGCTTTATGGCATGGAGCTGAATCTTGCATAAACACAAATTCCTCCCCATTCGGGAACCATTCCTGGAGTTGTGGCAACAGGCGTGTTTCTAATACTTGCTTGTATTGGTCCTGTCTCATGGTTTCCTGGACTATATAGAGGCGCCCAACCCCTTTTGCGCTTATGACAGACCATACCATTATTTTTACAGGGTGTTTAACACGTTCCACTATGCAATCAGGGTGAAATTTCTCGCCCGGACGCCGCCTGACAAAGTTACTTTTGTCGGCTAGAATTTCAAATGTTGACTCGTCTGAAAAACATACCTAAAAAAAAAATAGAAATTTATTCATAATTTTTATAAATATGATTTTATATAACACAAACAAAATTGACATTAGAACTGACTTTATTCCAGTCTTCAACAGTCTTCAGGCGGTGCTCACGAGCCCAAGCAAGCCGTTTCTTCTTCATCGCATTTGTCAATCGTGGTTTCTTAACTGGACGATGACCTGTCAGGCCTTCCTCTGCCAACCTTCGCTGTACAGTTCTTTTAGAAACAGGTATTCCATATTCCTGTACCATCTGAGTTAAGAATCCAATACTTTTCTTTCTGTTTTGCAAACAGATATCCCGAATTTTCCTATCAGAACGTGCTGTTGTGATACGTTTTCTGCCACATTTGCCTTTTCTTTTGGGCGAAAGTGGCCGATTCTGGTCTAAATTGACCTTTATTTTATTGACAGCAGACTTAGATACGCCGGCCAGTTCTGCTATCTTTCTTTGAGAATGACTTGTGGTTAGGAGAAGGGTTTTAATCTCAGATTTTTTTTTCTCGGAGACAAATCTACCCCTCGACCCATAGCCAAAGCTGTAAAAATATATAAAAATAAAAATTGTTCTAAAATCTGCCTCAAAATACTTTAATTTTAATAATAGTAAAATAGTACTTACTTGCAGGTAATAATTATTTCACAAAACCACAAATGAACTGTTCAAAAGAATTATTTACGTGTTTCACTTTTACACGTGTGGACGACTGCGTGTCTCTCTCGTTATTAAAATATATTTACAAAATAAATAAATCTCTCAGCACTCGAAATTCACTTTAAATTTGAGTTACAGAGATACTGATAACATAAAAACATATTTCAAACACACTTATACCACTTAAAAACGCAATCAGGGGCACTTGAGGAACAAAAATTATAAAAAATGTGACTGTCCCTATTAATTTGGCAACCCACTGTAGTGCGTGTCTAGCACGTGTAATGGTGGTATAGTGATAAGTACACAGTACGTACACGTACT
Organism: Galleria mellonella; assembly: GCF_026898425.1. NCBI lineage: Eukaryota > Metazoa > Arthropoda > Insecta > Lepidoptera > Pyralidae > Galleria > Galleria mellonella. The sequence goes on from NW_026442151.1 coordinate 7,275,948, forward strand.
TGCAACAAGTAATATAAAAGGCGTGCACTGTACTGCGGTGGCGTAGTGTACAGTGCGCGGTATGTACCTGAAGTAGGTGCGGTGAGGGCGCGAATCATGGTGCGGCGCTGGTACAGTGTAACGTAGTGCGTACAGTGGGCAGTGTAGTGTACTCTGCATAGTGCGTGCATGCAGTAGGGGCGGCGAAAATGCGAAGAGGAATGCACGTAGCAGAGATGGTGTAGTGTAGAGTAGTGCGTACAGTACGCAGTGTACAATGCGGTACAGTGTACTTGTACGTATAGTGCATTAGTGTATGTGCAGTAGTTGGGGCGCGAAGAGTGCGTATATGGTGCGTGGGTAGTGACTGCGTAGAGTGCAGGGTGCGTACCTGCAGGAGGTGCGGCGAGGGCGCGGCGAGCGCGTGCATGGTGCGGCGCGCGAGCGCGGCGGCGGAGGGCGGCGGCGCGGGCGCCGACTCCATCTCCGTCACCAGTGCGTACGGCAGCGGGTACCGCATGCGGACCCCGCCACACACCACCTGACCAATGTAAAATTCAATGACATCACTGTAGCTTTATATGGTCCTTCGGGCCGGATAACGATAAGACATATCTATAAAATTATGTTATAACTAATTAAACAAATAAAAGATTTAATCTTATACCTCGACGGCTCCACAGCCCTGCTCTAGTGGGTACAGTTGCCGCCACGCCTCGAGCAGTCTCGCGGTAGCGGGGTCATTGTCGGTCCACTCGCGGCCCGTCAACGTGCCCTCCAGACCGAATGGCGCCAGGATGACTGTTGAAAATAATCACACAAATAAAAATATCAAGTATTCATATTATTATGTCACATTAAACGTATGGTTATGATAATAAAAATGCAACATTTTAGTTTATAGAAAATAATAAAAGAACAAAGATAAACTTTATACAAAGACATCTGGCTTGACATGTTTGTCTACTAATTCTGCCACCAAGCATATTTCCTACATACTGTGTCCTGTTTTAAAGGGTGAGACTTAGTAGTAAGACCAGTATAATATAAATTGTCATATCACACAGATCAAAATGGTCTGATATTGGAAGCTTTCATGAGATATTGTAGCCGCTTACAGTCAAGCTGACAATATATCTGTTTCATGCCTTCATTGTGTAAAAAGACAGGGAGTTATAATATGACGGCTGTAGCAAAATTAAAATAAGTAGAGTAAGCAGGTACTAACCTTTAGCATCAGCACGCCTACCAGCGCCGTGAAGCGCGTGGCGGCGACGCGCGGTCAGCGTCCGCACGGGCGGGTGTTGCCGCACGTCCACCGACGCGCACACCGTACTCTCGCCGTGCAAGAAGAACGCGAACGAGAACGACAGGTGCCATGGGCTGAAACACGAACATACATCGAATTAATTACATATAGGAACCTGTAACATAATACCTATAACATATTTGTGTGGGTCGTGTGATCCCGGTATAGAATAGGCCCCTCCTTCCTTTCTTATGGATTTCGTAATAGGTGACTAAGGGAGGGCGAGGGATGGGCAGCAGCGGCCCTCTTAAAACATCTTTAAAGCCTAACTGCGGCTGCCAATCTGCCTGCCAAGTGTGGCGACTACTGGCAAAACCCTCCAAGGGGGAAGTTATGCTCAACAGAGGACAGTTAAAGTCTGATATGACGATGATAACACCTTTATACAAGTGTGGCATGTTTATTAATTTATTTTTTTAATGCAACTTAGAATGGCAAACAAGCTGACGGCCCACCTGATAGAAAGTGGTAATCATCGCCTGACAAAAACATGGAATTTTATGGACTTTTTTTTCCAGGAAATGCAGAGATAAGTCATTCCATATTGAATCTAAGTAAATTTTATTATTGACCTATACAAGGTGTTTTGGTATCTTTAATACATGGACATCACGGAAAGTAAAGCAACGCCCACGATATGATAATAACGTTACAAATATTGTTTTTCTAATATGTAAGCCGAAAAACAAATACTTCAATACAGAGGTTTGTTTATGAATATGTTGTTTACGTTATTGACGGCAGTTGTCACTGGCAATCTTGTGACCTTATTCTCTATTATATTTAATACTATAAAACAAAATAGAATTGCAAATGGAACACTACATAATTTGAAAGTACAGGGTGAAAACGAAGTCATTAGCATTATTACCAGAGGGAGACTTTGTACAAAAGTCGTTTGCTTGGGTACCTCTGTCGGATTCCTGTTTCAACCGTAAACCAGTTGTGTTTGCATGGCTGTGTTTCGGTTTGAATGGTGGGATATGGCGTGAATTTACAGGGTACAGAGGAATAACACTTGAGTCCTCAAGAATAGCAACGCATGGGGAGTATCATGGACGAAACAGTATACTCTGTTATGTCCATAGTACTGCTCATGTCTATAGGCAACGGTTACCACTTTTCATCAGGTGGGTCGTCAGCTTGTTTGCCATTCTAAGTTGTATAAAAAAAATATTTTAAGAATAGTGAGAAAGCACAAAAATATGCGGGATTGTTCCTCTTTAACATCACCAAAACCTAGCTGCAGTTGCCAACCCGCCTGCTAAGTGTGGCAACTACTAGCAAAATACCTAATAGGAGACGGTTTAAGATCAGCAGTGGACAGTTAACGGCATATATGATATTATAATCAGAAACACGAGGAGTTCCTGACAAAAAATTGAGCCTTTTATATTAAGCCCAGTCAAGTTTATATGGGAAGGCTTTCGATTCGTCTTTATAGTTTAAATGTATGAAGGGGAACGAAGTTACGCTCTAATGTCTCAGTGAGCACAACACAGATAGCTTCATTTCAATATAGGAAGAAAAGGTCGCTGTTACACGATCTGTTTGCACACGGCCCATTGAATACAGCCGGTCCAAATTGTACTTCCGAACATTCATACTAACAAACCTTCAGGCATTACGATTAAATTAGCTTTAGTATAAAAGGTAGCATTGAAATCGGTATATCCATTTTAGGGTTACTATTATTATAGGCACAGATGAACAAACGGTGATTAAGTGTTCAAAAGTTATAATAGTTTTTTTGGACAAAGAGAGTATCTCTTATAGCAATTAATGTTATAAATGCAAAATTGAGGTTGTTATCTCTTGGCGCGTTAACGCCTAAACCAATCATCATGACATACATATCTATCACGCCTGTCTCCCATTAGGGTAGGCAGAAGCAATGGAACGCCAAATGCTTCGATTCAAACAAACCTCTTTCGCTTCTTCCACATTCATCAATCTTTTCATACACGCTCGCTGGTTACGGATACTTTTAATTTGGCCCTTCTTCAGCACGTCGCCTATCTGGTCGACATACATCCGTCTAGAGCGGCCCCATCATCCCACCCACCCAGACATCTCCATTCATTCTTGCTCGATAAATCTCTTACGTAATACTTCTTTTATCCATGTTTTTTAAATGGGCAAAACTAATGCAATATTCCTTTTTCGATTTTTGTCATTAAATCATCATGAAATTTCGTATAAACATAGTATTTAGGATAGAGTAGGGTATAGGGTATAGGTTTTTATCTCAATTAATGTATCTCGGGCAGCGAGGTCGCGTGTTATAAAACTAGTTAGGCAATAAAACAACGTGTCAAAAAGTATATATAAGTGCACATGACATATACTTTCTGACACATAATTATGACAAACTTTTTAATATCACGCAATTTATATCAATACCTATACTTTCACTTTCGAATGGAGTACTCAGGATCATATATCTATAGCGACTGACCCGTGTTGGAAACTAGATCGTGACAGATAAGGTGTAAGGTTGATAATTGGTCGACAATACCTCTTGCCTACATCCTCCTCGTCGCCATCGTAGGGTTGCACAAACCACTTGCCCAGCCTCACAAAGTCCCTCGACAGGAGACATCTGGAATTAAAAAACATATTATTTAGAGCATCGTGTATCAATCTCTTATTTATTAAAAAAAAAATGTCAGAAAATTACATAATTCTCAATAATAACAACAAAATAATAACCAATATATTTTAAACAATAACACATAATGTTAACAGAGATTTGAAGAGATAAATTTTGTTAACCCTTCTTTGCATGATTTTTTTTATTGGTGAAATAAATTAAGGTGATATAATTTATGTACAAAATGGTTAAAAAAATAAATTTGAAATCTATATTTTTTTTTTTCTGGGATGGACATTAAAAAGGTATCTAGAAACGATCTATTTAAAGTGAACTTGTTCTTTTATATAATTTTTGGGCATTCAATGTTATGATAGAAATTTCCACCAGTATGCAAAGAAGGATTAAGGTTCGTGTAGTTTAATTTATTTAGCTGTTAATTGTGCACTGCTGAATAGAGGCCTCCCCAATAAGGAGGATATTGTCAGTAGTTATCACGCTTGGCAGACGAGTTGACAAGGGCAGTTAAGTTTCGTTGATGTTATTAAGAGGAACGATACTGCCCAGTCCTCGACCTTAATTTCGCTTAGTGGCCTCTTACGACACCCACGGAAAATGATTTGGGTGGCTTATTCTATCCCGGGACCACACCGTTAAGTTGTAGTTCTATACATATATATAATAATCTTGTACATAAGTAAATTTAAAAGAGCAACTGTTGAGTTTCTCGCGGATTCTTCTCAGTAGATAACAACGTTCCGAATCCGGCAGCAAAGTCATTAAAAAGTGACGATTCAAAAAAGCTTGTAAACAAGTTTATTTGAATAAAGACGATTTCTATTCTATAAAATTGTTTTTTTATTTCCGCCGTAGGTATTCAAAGTTTTAAGATACCTACGTTGATTAGGTACTACTCGTTTTCTAAACATTCAAACACATTATTTTCCATTGACGCTTACCGACGCTTGACGATGCTTTCTTTCTTAATTCAGATAGGCACACTTTGACAAATTAGGTAGCAGAATAAATTTTAAATTGTTCGAAATTAAATTGAGTTTCATTTGACAGTTTCAGTTACAATCTAAGTTATATTTGTAACTGTTTCCATCTGTTTCATGCTCGAATTTGCTAGAAACAGAAATATATAAATTATCCATTGATATATATTAAAAAATAGACAATGAATGGCTGAGATGATATTATAATATGTAGCAAATCATTGTATTATATTTGTCCTCTTGTACGTACTATTAACTGTACAAACAAGTACATGCTTATGAATCAATTGTGAATGAATCATTATGGGGGGGAAATATAAAGGCATATAGGCGTAATACTATTGATTTACAAAAAACCCCACATATAAAGTTACTAAAAAATGGCACTTAAATAGTAGACAATCAACCAAATTATGCACTAATTTCTAACGCACACACACACACACACACACACACACACATACACACACGTGACAAGTGTCACTGCCAGCGACATTTTGATAATTACGATATGGTACAATATTTTTCTCTGTCAAGATTATAACTTCTAGAGAAACCCTCATAAAAGTAAGTACATTCACCGTAAATATTGGATTCCTTGCAAAAACTTTTGTATTGAGATATTAATCTTGGGCTTTTGTATATCAATGAGTAATACATACATACTAAGTACATAATGTTTCTATATAGACATGCCATTGTGTGCATATACTCGTATACATACCGACACAATTGTAGGTGTTGTGGTGTCGTAAGTATTTATTGCGTATAAGTATCGATTACCATAGCAAATGTCTTTGTGTGTGTGTGCTGCGCGGGCGCATGTAGTGTAACAATCGGTGCAACTCATAAACTGTGATGAGATGTGTGCCTCAGTATGCGTGAACTAATTGCGTAAGCGACGCACATCGTAATTGTAGTTTAGAACCTGCCATTGTCAATAACGGTGTAAGGAAGGCTTGAAATAATACCGAGACATGGCTAAGCCAAGATTAGAATCCTCTTTTCAACCGACTTCAAAAAGAAGGAGGTTATCAAATAGGTTGTATTTTTTTTTATGTTTGTTACCTCATAACACTATCAGTTGTAAGCCGATTTGGAAAATTCCTTTTTATAAAAAAAATATACAGATTGGTCCCGTACAAAATTGTAACAAATTCAATTTTGTATTTTTGTTTAGTTTTTAAATCAAAATCACTGTTTTGTCACAATTAAAGTGTTTTTTGTGACAAACAATCTTTATTATGAAAAGGGCGCAGAAGTAGGACGTTTATGGGTTTGTAAATACTAATCTACTTTATAATAATATTATAAAGAGGAAAGACTTGATTTTTTTGCATGTTTGTTTGGAATAGACAAACCCAAATATTACTTAACCAAACTTAAACATTTTTTCACCTACAGAAAGCCACACACATTACGGAGAGACGGGTCGCTAGTTCCTCAATATACCATTTATAATAATTAAAGATTTTTTTCTAGAACAACCGACTATAGTTTAAATTGGGGGCCGGTTCTCAAAAATACACAGCAGTCGAATTAAGAACCTCTGTTTAAAAAACGGTTAAATAACATAAGGTGTTATGTGTGCCATTATGTAAATGTTCTAATCATGTAAATTAAATTAATACGTAACTCCTGTTCATCCATAAATCACTATTTCTACGTTCTGGGGTTTTCGTGACGGGATTTCCATTCACTTAAAGTCTTTAATATATTGATAAATATATGTTATTGTTATTGTATGTAATTATTTCGTGGTGTAATTTATTATTTTGTTTATGATTCCATGATGGCGAGTGACCTGTTTGTTAATTACAGAACTGGTCTCGGTTGGTATGAACAATCAAGGTTGCCGAAATAGATCGTCACAAATGGAAACTTATGCGTCTACAAGCGTTATATTCCTGATGAGGTATAACGGTGAGATATCAACGAGAAAAAGAGTAGCACTATGTAATACGCTTCACTGACTACTCGCCGAAACTTATACACTAGTGAAATCCGTTGACGGAACCCAACAGGATCCGATTTCATAGGTGCAGCTGGCAGTCTCCTCTCAATATACATGCATACATATTTACCATTCTTATCTTCTTGTATGTATTATTTATATATGGGTAAGTATATTTATTGTGTTTTTATATTAATTTTATAATAATGATCCTATTACTAATGGGATCTAAAGGCTCCATTGCTAGCAATATACCATTGCCAAAGGCGGAGCACCAGTGAAGGGTGATAGATGAGAATGAAAACAGGCCAGTTAGCCCATCATGATGAATTCTTCAGGAATTAACCATGATAGTTTCCAGGGAGAACCGCGAGGAGGTCGACCTGGTTGGGTATATTGCTAGCAATGGGATTCTCAGTCTCCATTACTAACAATCCCTTTCCCCCCCGTGATACGGAGTTATATCTATGTTTAAACGTGCTGTACAGACAGAGATTATCCGAAGGGTGTTATTTGACGATTTCTTAGTGGATGAGAGAATCACGTTGGGGTCACCACTGTTTCGAGACGTATCGGAAACCACGATGTCACATATGAAGTCAGTAGAGTTTATACAACATCATGATATTAGCTGTTAACTGTCTTTTAATTGTTAAGCGTGGCAACTACTGATTTGCCAGTAGTTGCCACGCTTGGCAGGCAGATTTGGCGCTGTTAGACTTTGGTGATGTTTTAAGAGGGACGCTGCTGCCCACTCTTCGACCATTAAGTCACATTAGTCGCCTCTTACGACACTCTCGGGAAAGGAAGGGTTAAGCCGTTCTACGCTGGGCCCATAACGGCAGTTTATACTTGCAGTATTAAATTAACAATTATTAAACCTCTTAATAAACAATTTGCTTACTGCATTGCATGCACTGACATAGATATGATTTACTTGTTGACACCTTGGATTCCAATACAGTAATTTCAGTGGCGATACATACCGAGCGAATATTAATACAAGCCAAGTGATACGTACACAAATTAATTAGTGCGCAAGTTATTTTGAGCTCTAGGAATATATAGTTTTAGATTGATATTTACCATCACCACTTATCGTGTATGTGCTTTATCTAGATTAGTCAACATTAGGACAATATATTTAATTGATATAAAGAAATTTTTATTTTACAATATCAAATACATTTATTTTGTCAAAACATAAAATTTGTATATATATATATATATATATATATATATTATTACTAAAATTTATGTTTTATAAGCATGCAGATAATCTTTTATATGGTTTAGATATTTATAAACAAAATTTCTTAATATTCAAATTTCGCAATCCAATTACGGGAAAAAAGAAGGGAAGAATTATTGCGATCATACAATTTATCTGTATTATCATAATTTACCCTTCTTTCCCCGTGGATATCGTAAAAGGCGACTAAGGGAACTTAACGGTTGAGGTATTTTTAATAATAAGGGTTCTTCAAACATCACCAAAGCCTAATTGCTGTTGCCAATCCGCCTGCACAGCGTGGCAACTATTGGCAAACAAACACATCGAAGTAAAAAGTTGGAAGGGCGTGCCACGATCGCATGCAAAGAAGCGGTCGTAATGGGAGAGATCGGCGCGTGAGCCGGCGATGGTACAATGTAATAAACAAAACAGACATGTGAATATGAACGATTCAAATTTCGAATCCGTAATATGAACCGCTTAATAAGGCTTTACTTAATAAAAACAATTAGTAAGACATCAAATTACATTTAAATACTTTTGCAAAGAATTTTTTTAGGTAGGAAAAGCAGTAAAAAAGTGCATATTAAGGGAGCAGATTTGAAATAATATTTATACTTAACAAGAAATAATTAAAGGTAAGTGGATTTTTGAATGATACAATTATATCATGATCACTTAACAATTTTCTAAATAGCTTGCGTTATGTAAATATACATTTTATTTTAGAATTACATTATTTTGGGGGAGAAGGGATTGTTAGTAATGCGGATTATCAGTTCCATTGCTAATAATATACCCTAACAGGTCGACCTCCCCGTGGTCTCCCCTGGAAACCATCGTGCTGAATTCCAAGTGTATTCATCACGATGGGCTAACTGACCTGCCTTTTCATCCTCACCAAATATTTTGGATGATATCATATCATCTATCACTGGTGCCCCGCCAGCGTATACCGTTAGCGCAGGCGGGGTTACCATTCCATTATCATCCATTAAAAAAAAATTACATTATTTTAGGTGTAACTGTAAACAATCTATTATTGTAATTATATTATTAAAATCCATCACGACATTTTAGTAATAATTTTTGAATTCCAAAATAAATAATTTAAGCATACAGATAATCTTTATATGGTTTAGAATATTTATAGGTATCAGATATTAAAGATTTAATTCTAAGTGATGATTTTCCATACGAAGACAGGGGAATGTATAAGTATTTTGCATTAAACCATAGATTCCTAATATTTACGAGATACTCAATTTTGGATACCTTAATTCCAATTACGGGAAAAAATTACGACGAGATAGCGTCAAAGATGTAGAAAAGACACGTAAGTTCTAGAAGACTATCTTGACATATTGTATTCCATTCGAGAGCTTTCTCATCTAGCCTCTGGACCGCTTAAAACCCCTTCCAATCAAGTTTGTGCTACAATTAGGTACATGTATTACCGACCAACACGCATCGATATCGTACCGAGTATCGTTTCGCGCCGTACAGGCCGATGACCCCGCCGAAAGCGCTCCCAGACCGACCTTACGTTAGGAAGGTGAAATTATGTTGACGGCAGTATGCCGTAATTTAGTCGTAAAAATGTACAAAGGCGATACTGTGAACTAGTTACGTCTCGTTGTGCATAGGGAATTCTGTTAGTTTTTAAACGACTTCCAAAAAAGTTGAGCTTCTCAATCCGTCTGAATTTTTCAACTGAGATCAAAAAAGGATTTACTTTACTACTTACTAAAGGTCGCGTGGAAGAGATCGCTTTTACGTTTTAATTTTTTATAATTTGTTTGTATCTATAATAAATTTAATCTTGTAATTATTTGAAGGAAACAATAAAGAATATCTATCTATGTATCCTTTTTTGTGTTTGTTAACCTCATGACTCGAATGAAAGCATATACTTTTAAGTTCGTTCCATAAAAATTTTATCAAATTGGTTCCGAACGTTTTAAATCAAAGTAACTGATTTTGCTACTACTGAAATCGCCGTTTTTTGACAAAAAAATCCTAAATATTTTTTTTATATCACGTGATATCTTTACTAATTTTGTCTGAACACAATGCATAGTGTTTACTTCGGTGTAGATCTCATATTATCTTTATTAGAATTGTAGACACGTTTTTTTGCACAGAAAATTCTTAAATTGTGCAAATTGTATACAAATACCGAGTTTGTTATTGTTGTTGAAAAAAAAAACTAATGAAATAGACTTCTAAACGGGGTCTCAAGATAAAGCATATACAAGACTTTAAGTTACATCTTCGGAAACACAACTGTGAAAACCGCATTTAATTTGGTGGATTAGTTTTCACGCGATGCCGAATAAATCTACAGATAGACAGACAGTGAGGGAAAGTTCTTAAAAATTATCATTTTGCTAAAACCAATAGATGCTATTGGTTTTATTAAGATCCGTCACATTTATTTTTCTTTACTTCAATTAGTAACAAATTTATAATGGATATTAGTAAAATTAGATCGTGTGGTCCCAATATAGAATAGGCCACCCCTTCCTTTCTCGTGGCTGACGTAAAAGTCGACTAAGGGAGGGCTAGTGATGGGCAGCAGCGTCTTTCTTAAAGCATCTCTAAAGCCTAACTGCGGTTGCCAATCCGCCTATCGAACGTGGCAACTAATGGCAAACCCTTCCAAGGGGGAGGCTTATGTTCAGCAGTGGACAGTTAAAGGCTGATATGATGATGATGATGATGATTAGTAAGATTACTTAAAAAAATCTAAGCGACAATGAAATCTCGTATCCAAATCCGTTGCATAGTTTAAAAGTAAGAGAAGAAACCGATGGACGCGGATACTAGCTTTGTTTTGTACAATACGTTAAAGATCCTCGTCGTAGGTCGGCATTCAAAACTTGATCGACCTGTTATCTACAAAGCCACAAAAATGCGCTAAGATTATAAAACCAATTCGCGCCGTTACCTAACCTGTTTCTACAATTAGGTACTTATAAAAAATATATAAAAAAACGTATCCTATTTATTAGCAAAATAGCACAAACATCAAAATATTAAAATGTATTTAATATTTTGATGTTATGTGGTATCGTGTACCAAATACGTAAAAAATCCCAGAAAATATATTTTGAAAAAAAAAAAAAAACTACTCAAAGATTACACTGACCTATTAAAAACACTATCGATTGTCTATGATAACATGGCATGCGCCTCCAAAATCCAAAGAATTAAAAATGTGTGAGTAAAAATATTTTCAAGGTTTCAACCAAGGAACCTGGCCAGACCACTAGTAAAGAGGTCTCTTTACAAACAAAAACAGAGCATTACGTCTGTATATGGTTTGAAGTAAAAAGTTGAAGGGGCGTGCTATGGTAACATAGTCCAATCTATACCTAACTTGTTTTTGAATATGTTTTGCATTAAAGTTGACTCTTCATTTATTAAAATTTGAAACTAAATGTTATTGGGCGATACCTTTCTTAAGATCTACAGTAAAATTATCTTAATAATTTACTACGACAAAAAAAATAATAATAATAAACGACGAAAATTTCGAAACTGTAAAAAAATGACATTATTTAATTCTCCATCTATACGAGCGATATCATTTAGTCAACAACCGGTGAGTTGCGATCTCGTTTGTGTACAAAAAACAAAAGGACAGCGAGAGAGAGAGACGTTCATTATTACAAGTGTGTGTATCGTAAAATCGTCGCGATCCCGTCCCGGCGCATTGTTACTTTGACGTGCCGCCGCGGGGTCAACGACTCGTTTGGATTTCGTTCATATCCGAGATTCTCGAGACTAGGGAGTTAGCCGGCTTGGCTACACTTGTAACCTTTTGTAAGTCTTATGTAGGTGAGGTATGGGTCTTATCGGGACTTGGTACTGTTCCCGTTGACGGTTCAGGTAATAAATAATAACCGTAGCGTGTACTTATATCCATAATAGTGGTTTCGATGGGTGGTACTGGTGTTCCACAATGTTACTGAATCAAACTAAAAAAGCTAAATGTATTCCTAGTTATTAAAGATTATAATTAAATATTTTTGTCCATAAAAAGACTTTGTCTTTTTTGACAAAAAAAAAAGTATAAAAAAAGATTTCAATTGTGACAATAACATTTATTTTGATTTAAAAACTAAACAACTAAACAGATTTTGATAATATTCTATATTCCGAAATGGGAAGCTTCTTTCTTGAAATCAATTGAAAATAGGTAGAGCAGCGATGAGCATTGGACTGATAAATACCTAAACGAACAAAGAAAAACATGTAGATCCTGTTGATACACATAATTTGTGTATCAAAGCATTTGAAGAACAACCGCGGTAGGTTAACGAGGTGATTTTGGCCAAAGAACGCACCGCCCGAGGCACGAACCCGTGAGATGGGCAAAAAACGACATTTAACAGGCGGTGTGGCGCGGCGAACGTCTCGATGCAACGACCTTCGCGTTACATTGACGACGGGCGATGCGCCTGCGCACACGCCAGGTGCGAATCCTACGCAGGCCGGGATCTGATACAGTTGCTGACTCAATAATGGTGTATTACAAAGTATTTGCTTCTCCAAAATAACTTTCCTTCACTTTATGATTTGATTGGTTAACTTTGTTAACCGTTATCTTGTTATAATTACGTTGTTATCTCTCAATTGACATTAAATGATTGTGTAATAGCGATATTTATTTAAACTTATCCAATTATCAACAATGAATAATGCATCGTCAGTGTTTTTTTACAACACAGGGGGCAACCGAGCATGCGGCTCACCTGATGGTAAGTGACTACCGCCGCCCATGGTCACCCACAACACCTACGGCATTGCAGGTGTGCTGCCGGCCTTTTAAAAAGAAATATGCTCTTTTCTTGAAGTTTACTTATACTATTTTAAGTCATTGTTCCTTATGGAAGTCTATGGGGAGGTCTATGTTCAGCAATGGAGTGTTAAAGGCTAATTGTGATGATGATGACGATGACATAGTGTTCTTGGCTTCAGTTTCATAACTGTCTGTTCATAAATTAAACATTCTATGTTTTGATCACACTGCGTATTGATGATTTGTTCCGTTTATGTATTTTATCCTAGCCGTGTGGTCCCTGCATAGAACGGGCTAATCCTTGCTTCCCCGTGGGGTCGTAAGAGGCGACTTATGAAACTTGAATGATTGAAGGATAGGCAGCAACGTCTCTCTTAAAACGTGACCAAAGCCTATCTGTGGTTGCCAATCCGCCTGCCAAACGTGACAACTATTAGCAAAACTGTCCTTATAGGGGAAGCCTATGTTCAGCAGTGGACAGTTAATGGCCGATATGATATGATAACTTTATCGTTTTCTGTACTCTTTTACAGCATAATCAAAACAATGACCACTCTCAGACTTTCTATTGTGTGAATATAAATTATATTTTAATTTTGTTTTAACCTAGTGTGAACCGGGGGAAAGGGATTGTTAGCAATGGAGACTAAAAATCCCATTGCTAGCAATATACCCAACCAGGTCGACCTCCTTGTGGTTCCCCCTGGAAACTATCATGGTTAATTCCTGATGAATTCATCATGATGGGCTAACTGGCCTGTTTTCATTCTCATCTATCACCCTTCACCACTGGTGCTCCGCCAGCGTATCCCGTTAGCGCAGGCGGGATTACCATTCCATTTTCATCCACCAAAAAAAAAAAACCCAGTGTGAACGAGAAACCAGTCAATCTAAATAATCAATAAACATTTTATTCCTAATAAAGTTCTTTTAATAGTAATCTATGTAATTACTACAAATACATTAATTAATCAGTTGTCTTATGCAGTCAAAACGCGTGGCTGCGCTTCGACGCCCGGCGGCGACAAATCGCGTCTACAGTCGAACAGCATTAGCGATTTATTTACGTCCTCAATAAGAATAGAGCGATTTGCCTCATTATTTATTATTACCAGTCGCAATATTGGTCACGTCCCATTCAATAGACGTGTACTTAAAATTCATGTAATTTCTAACATAGAAAAGCTTTTCTCCTTGTTTCATTAAAACTAAAACCTATTTTTATAAACATATTTTTACTATAAGACTGTTGTGTTGCTTTCTTTGGGGCACTGGTGATTTGTAACACAGGTTCATCAAAACCTACTGCAAGCATTAGTCTCTCACAAAATTGGTCTTACATATCAAATTGTACCTCAAGTTGTCACTTTATACTACTATGTGTACTGTGAAGAGAAAGTAAACCATTCATTCATTCATTCATTTCTTTTAAATCTATACTTATAATAAATCTGTAGAGAGGTCAATTCTGTACATGGAATATATTTCCAAAATAACTATCAGGCGGTGATTAGTGATCGATACTGATGCCAAAAATGCAATCAGTAAAATTTTTGTCTGCCTGTCTGTATGTTCGTTATAGAAACAAAAACTACTCGACGGACTTTAACGAAACTTGGTACAATTATTCTTCATACTCCTGGGCAGGTTATAATATACTTTCATCACGCTATGATCAATAGGAGCAGAATAGTAAAGGGAAATGTTGGGAAAACGGGAGAAGTTACTCCATTTTTATGCTTCCGCCGCGTGTGCAGCCTTAATGGCAACTTTTTAAAATGTAAAAATGTCCACCCGTGCGACGCTGGGACGGGCCGCTAGTTAAGAATATAGTTCTAAAGAATCAGACTTCGATAGCTGCAATAGTTTTTTTATTTTTATCTATTATAAGTTTCATATTTTTATGAGTTAGCTCATGACTTAGCTATTCTTGATACGCCATTTAAAAGCATATTGGTCTTCCTACTTCTGAAATTCACCAACAACTTTGTTATAACAATTTATAATTAATAAATGGGGCAACACATTTTTTTTAAATTAATAACTTGCAACTATGTACATTAGCCCCTCCTCGTGTTTAAACTAGGCTACCCATCAGTATCCTAGGCAACAGCACTATTCCATGATACTGTATAAACTTTAAAAATACAATCTTATGGTATGTACTCTTCATATTAAGTTTAGTGTATGTAATATACTACAAAAAAAAAAAATTAAACTTGTGATAAACAGGTATCAAAAACATGCGTAGAAAGCTTTGCTCTTAACCACAACATTTTCTTTGCATAAGACATTTTTTGAACAATGTCAAAAGCATGCTTACTATAAACAGTTATTAGAAACTTTTTTGTAGATGTTAGACATCGTCACATATCTATCGCAAATTTAACTTTTGTGTGGTAATACTGAAATTGTCACATAGCAGAGATACAATATCTGTTGACAAATTTAACCATTACTCATATGTACCTTTCAATGAGGTTGTGGAGCGCCTTGAAGAGTAAGGAACGGCACTCGTAGGATAGCCCACTGTCCCACGATCCCTGATCGCCTTCTGTAAACAAATAACAGGTACAGTCAGAAAAATCAAGGTTGGATCGACGAGAATAATTACTTTTTCAGTATGAGAAAAATTTGTTATAATTCCGTTATTTCAGTAACATTAAAATCCAGATCGCTGTGTGTAGAAAAATTCAATGGGGAAAATTTGATACACCGTTGAATTATCAGGAATATTATTTACAAAATATTACTTGAATGATCGTTTCAGTTATTTCGAGATTTCAAATCAGAATAGCACCTATAAAAATTTGAATAAAAATAATGTAAATCACTCTAAAAGGTACATTAATTATATTTTAAATTTTTGAAGTAGTAAACTAAATAATTTTGAAGATCCTAAAATTGTTTTCCAAGATCACACACGTAAATAAATGTGCCAAACGGATTTACTATGAATTTAAGAGTAAAAAGAAGGAGAAATTACAAAAGGTCTTTGTGATACCACGGAACTTGTAAGTTTTATTTATGTTTGTAGAAGGGTAATAGCCTAATTTGTTAGCCAGCTGAGATGTGACTTATCCTAGTTTAATATCTACAACCCACATACTGCATAGCGAAGCATCTGCTTTGGTATATCTATATCGGACAACAAAGACATGACAACAAACAGCCCTGAAACTGTAGTCGTATATTATTTTCTCTCGGTAATCATTAAGAGGAAATAATATACAACTGGGTAGTGCATGATTGCATACTGTGATATTATGAATGGTTACAGTTGCATCGCAATACTGAATTAGAACTTTACACTGAGCCTGGTGCTATTTCTGGTGCAGGTTAGAAACGAATCTTAGATCAAAATAAACTTCGAGTGTCTATTCTAGAGCTAAACGTTCTACATTAGTATCAATACACATTTTTCCTTGTAGTAAATATATACAAATAAAATAATACTAAGAAATGCCTCCATTGTACTATTGTGATGTAATTTTACAACATTATTTGTTTAATAGAATTTTCACTCGACTGCAGTATAATGATACATATTAATCTCCGATTGCCAAGGTCGGTACACTATTACAATAGTGCAACGTTGATAGAGAGGCAATAAAATAGCTTGTCGCGGTGCAAGTAGGCATCACTGGAAATAGCCGTTGTTGCATTCGCAATCGGAAGATAAACTCGGCCTATCACCGGCGTTACATACATGCGAAAACAAAACGGCGCGCGCGGCGTTGCCGCTTAGTGTCGATAATGCTGTCCCTGTCTATCTAGGAGGCGGGGCGGGGGCGACCCGTGTGACGTCACGATGGCCCGCAGCGCACGTGCTTGTGTTTGTCGCGCGCGCCGCGTACGACACACATGCGAAACAGTGTTTAGCGTCCGCTAATAATTGGCATTGAAATTTCTTTGTAGATCCTACCGCAACCGCATAACAACATTGAATATTCGCACGCCTATTTGCAACTGCAGCACCGGACTCTAGCTCGGTATACGGTCAATAAAACGACGACAAAAGATTGTTATCAAAGATTGAGGAATAATCTCGAACAAAAACAATCAGGGGGTGATGCCTTCTGTATAGATAATGTTATCGTTCATTGTCCATCGAGCTTATTAGAATGAGACATATTGATATTTTTTGCGTTCGCACCCGTTAGCCATCACGCTGGAGCGCTTCCAAGTGAGCAGCCTTGACATTCGTGTTCCAGGTGTGCGCGTGCCATCTCCTGTCCGCCGCAACTGAACTAGTTTTTCCAGTATCTAGCACAAGTCAACATTATAAAGCGTTTTCATTTGTCTGCTTATTGTTGTGAATTTCCATGCATATTAAAATTTTTTCACGAAATCAACTATAAAACATTGGCTAATCAAGCGAAGAGCACGTATTGCATTGACGTAAGACAACATGTGTTTGATTAAGATATACCTAAATTTAATTTGACGCAAGACAATATTACGGTACTTGTGTAATTTTCGTTGTAATAGGTTAAAAAATAATGACATAAGCAGAGCTGCCTATATGACTTAGATACATTACACACACATACAATTGACAATGATGAATTAGATACTACAGGTTTTCTAGAAACAGAAGATTAAAAAATACAAGCAGCCAAGGAAAGACGTCTAATTTAAGAATACCCTGACGAGCGGGAGATGTTAGATCAGTCGCCGGGAGTAGCAGAACACTTTGTTCTGCTACTACCGACTAGGCATTGTTGACGATACAATCGGTGCGTGCCAGTACACTGTATAACCAAGCAGCGTAACATAAGTTTTGATAGTTTAACAAAGATGATATTTAATCAAAAACTACTCTTTAAATTCAATGTTATTTTAAAATCAATATGAACAACTTAACGTAAGAACAATCCAAATTTATTGTTAAGTAGATATTAGAAAGCTTAGTACTTTGGGGATATCTCAAGACAGTGCATAAATCTCAAGCTATATTAGATGTTTGATAGAAAAGTAGGAATCGTATATAATATAATGTTAGCAACCGCTATTGTTATGCATGAATACATATGATGATCGCACCTACGGAGTGCAATTATCAAGCTCGCCAGTTCAACACCATCACCACATCCCAAGGTCGTTAACGAAACGAACGGTCCGCTTACTGTATTCCAATACCGATATACTCAAGTACCGGAACAAGTCACGACTTAACCCGCACCGCGGCGCTATCGCGATCGAGTCTGCTCAAGGATTTAAGTCGATCGATGGGGCATCCACCATGGGAATTGGTGTTACCAATTTATAAGACGTAATGGACGTGAGGCGGATAGCGTTCTCTCGCGTTTAAACTGTGCGAGCCGAATTGCGGGGTCAAGACGATTATGCGGTTTCGCGGTGAGATGAAAAGATTTCTACATCGCTCCAGTTTGGAGTCTTGTAAGCAGAGTAAGAGCTACATGGTATTTCGTTTCAATATTCTTTTATTTTTATAATTCCGATGAGTAGTGATACTGAAGCGAATGCGATGCATTTCTTTAATGCAATAATGAGTATAGTTTAAGGTTCAAGGTCGCATATTTTGCGGGTGGTGCGACGGTTGGCACTACCTTGCGCCGGGATCGATAGCGGGCGACGACGCGCGCCGCCGCGCCGCTGCCCCCGTCCTGATGTGAACGTAATCGCCTCGCGATTATCACTATTGTTGCCATCGGAATGTTTGTTTGGAAGCCACGGCGCTAATGGTTAATGTCTAAGATAAGGCTGCGATAACGGAACGCTACGTAATGTCTAACGAGATAAAAACATCTCAATGTTGACTAGTTGTGCAGCCGCAATTTACGAATACTAATGGTGTAGTAGAATGAAAGTCAAGGTGTTGGGTAAATTCAATATTTGGTTTTGTCACGGACAATCAGCAAGTAGCTCACTTGATTGTAAACAGAACGTAGATTTGAGCAATATCACGGAAAAACAAGCACTGATTATTGGGGCACCCACGCATCTTGTGTTGACATTAGGCACCGAGAATTAAGCTAGGGCAATCACTGGCACGAGAAAATTAACCTTATCATGTTAGTGTTTGCGCTAGTTTTTAAATAAGAAAGAGTAGATGAGTAGTGCACTTTATGCACATTTACTCACAACAACATAAGCAATGGTGCATTATAGCTGAAGTGAAACGGTTATCACTATATGGTTATAGATGTTGTAAA